>NC_041359.1:27567805-27897805 GCF_900634415.1 Cottoperca gobio
AGAGAGGAGAGACAGGAGAGAGACAGAGAGAGAGGAGAGACAGAGAGAGAGAGAGGACAGAGAGAGACAGAGAGACAGAGAGAGAGACAGGACAGAGAGAGACAGAGAGAGAGAGAGAGGACAGAGAGAGAGGAGAGACGAGAGAGAGAGAGAGAAGACAGAGAGAGAGAGACAGAGAGCGAGACAGAGAGAGATTTTTCAAAAACACTTTATTTACATATTCTTAAAACAAACAGTTTACTCATAAAGTGTAACGAAAAATCATATTATCATATCAAAAAATATATATTATAAATAACAATTCTATAAATATATAAAAATTATCCAATAAAAAACCTGTGCAAAGTGTAAACATTCATTGTTCACAGTGCAGATAATATTTTTAAAACACCAACGTTCTTTAAAAGTGTCGAGATCCCCCGGTATGTTTGTGAAACCTAAAATCGAGCCAGAGTCTTGCCCTGATATTACAGAGCCACACTGTCTTGGCCTCCTGCCCCTCTCTGTTCTCAACTCTGTTTTTTCTGCTGATGTAGATGGCCATTTTTGTCACTCCCGAGAGGAAATTTAGGAGCTGCCACTTTTCTTTGTTGTCTTTTTTGTAGGCAACTCCCATGATAAAAACTACGTTAAAAAGACTAAAAACCAATGTTAAAAGAGAGAAAAACTCTGTGAGTCTCTTACACTCAGTAAAAACATGGAATACAGTCTCACGTAGGTTGCAGAAAGGGCATTTGTTAAAAACAGCAGGATTAGTGACGGAGATAAAAGCGTTACAAGCGACGGCACCATGTAAAATCCTCCACTGGAGGTCGGCTGTCCGCTTTTTGAGGGGAAGGTTGTAAAAAGACCCCCACTGTGGGCTTGGTCCACTTCCTCCACCCAGTCTGTTGCTCCACACAGTGGAGGGTCTGCTGCACAGGCCTTTCTTGTGGATGCTTTTTACACAGTTCATATATAGAGTCTTTTTGTCGGCTCTGTGCAGCGTCAGTCCTGCCGGGTTGGTGACCTTGAGCAGGGGACCGGTCAGTACTCCCAGCCCTGGGCTCAGGTTGATCTCTGGAAAAGGGTCTGCTGGGTCTGGAGAAACCTTCCCGTCACTGTAGTCTTTTATTAGGTTCTTCTCCTTCCCAGATAGCCTCTGGCTCCACAGCTCCAGAATCCTCTCGGCCACTCGAGCGGAGGTCAGACCCAGCAGAAAGCCCAGGGCTCGGGCATCACTCAGCGCCGGCCCCACTGCATCCACCAGTTGCTGCAAGCATAGGGTTTTGGACCTACAGAGCGCCACCATCAGGCTGGGTGTGCTGCTGCTGCTGACGTCCAGCCTGGCTCTGTAAATCAAAGGCTCCTTCAACAACCAGTGCAGAGAGTCAGACATTGGACACCTTTTATGATTAAAAAGGGCCCAAGACTTAAAAACACCCTGATAAAATGGAGGCAGCCCATTTACCTTTAAAAAATTAGAATCAGTTAAAAACAGAGCAGCATCCAGCCCCAGGTTATTTACACGTCTGAGAATGCAGCTGGTCACATCTCTCCACACCAAATCAGCCGGGCCGGTAAGATATTTTTGTAAAAACTGAAGTCTAAAAGTGGCTGTTCGGCTGGCCAGGTGGACAAGGCCCTGTCCCCCCTCCTCTCTGGATAAAAACAGCACCCCCTGTGGCACCCAGTGTAGACCATCCCAAAAAAAATCCACCATTTCTTTCTGCAGTTTTGCTAAAAGGCCTGAGGGAGGGTCTACACAGGTCAGACGGTGCCACAATTGGGATGCTACAAGGTTGTTTAAAACCAAAACCCTACCTTTAAAAGACATCTGAGGGAGCAGCCACTTCCACTTGGAAAGCTTTCCCTGAATCTTTTCTGTGACGTTCTCCAAGTTCTTCTGGACAATAATTTATTTTCCTACAAACACGCCGAGATATTTCAGGCCGTCAGTTCTCCAGGTGAGGCTCTGGGGAAGAACTGGGAGACCGCCACGCCACTCCCCGACAGCGAGGGCCTCACTTTTCTTCCAATTTACCTTCGCTGCCGATGTTACACTAAAACTATCTACTATATCTGTTAAAATGTCCGCATCTCTCTGGCTTTTAATAAAAACAATAATATCATCTGCGTATGCGGATAAAACAAATCTGCTATTAAAACCAGGTAAAACCAGACCTTGTAGGTTGGAGCGTATTTTGCAGAGGAGAGGTTCCAGGGAGAGCGCATAGAGCATCCCCGACAGAGCACAGCCCTGCCGGACCCCTCTACACACTCTAAAAGGAGCACACAGAGTACCATTAAACTTCAGCACACTCTCAACTTCACTGTACAACACCTTGATCTTGCCTATGAAACCAGCGCTGAACCCAAACTTCTCCATTACTTTCCAGAGGAAGTTGTGCTCAACGCGGTCAAAAGCCTTTTCCTGGTCTAGAGAAATCAGACCAGTATCAAAGCCCAATGAGCTGGAGACCTCCAAAACATCTCGAATTAGGTAGACATTGTCTACCATGGACCTGCCGGGCACACAGTAGGTCTGGTCCCGGTGGATGGCCTGCTCCATAGCCCCCCCCAGCCTGGTGGCCAGAGCCTTGGACAGAAGCTTGTAATCCACACACAGCAAAGACACAGGGCGCCAGTTTCCGATGTCCTGCAGGTTTCCTTTCTTGGGCAGGAGCGTTATCACGGCCCTGCGGCAGGACATCGGCATGGAACCAGAGGCCAGACTCTCGTTAAAAACATCTAAAAGATCTGTTGCTAAAATGTCCCAATATGCTTTAAAAAACTCAACAGTGAGGCCGTCGATGCCGGGAGCCCGCCGTCCTTGCATTTTTTGCAGAGCAGCCTGTAGCTCCCGTGTGGTCAACGGCCCCTCCAGCTGTGAGTTGGTTTCCTCTGCTACCTGAGGTAGTCCCCCTAAAAACCCCTCTAAAAACGTTTCCTCCCCCCTCATACTCACTCAAGTATAGGGAGGAATAAAAACTCACAGCCCGTGTTCTGATCTGGCTTGGTTCCGTTATCTCTTGCCCTGTGACTGAGAGCAGTGAGTGGATTACCCTCTTCTGTCCGTTCTTCTTCTCCAGGCCGAAGAAGAAACTGGATGGAGCATCCATTTCGGTGGCGTTTTGGAACCGGGACCGGACCAGTGCGCCCTGGACTTTAAACTCTAGCAGGTCGGCTAATGCCATTTTTTTTACTTTGAGGATTTCAATATATCCTCGATCTCCTGTGGACTCACTTATTTGTTCTAGTTCCACTATATCACCCTCCAGGTCTTTCATAGATCTGGTGATGTCATGTGTGACATTGAGGGTGTGCTGCTGACAAAGCATTTTAATTTCAGTCTTACCATGGTCCCACCACTGCCTAAGACTGTTAAAATCACTCTTCCTCTGCCTAAAAACACTCCAGAAATAAATAAAAGCTTCTCTAAAATTTTTATCAAATGTTAAAATTTGGGTTAGGGTTAGGGTTAGGGGTTATTTCCTCTGCAATGGGACCATGTGTATTGTTTAGCCTCTGCGTTCATCCTCCGCCATACATCCACCAGACCATGAGAGCGGACCAGCTGCCTCAGAACATGCTGGGACGCTGGTTCTGCGTGGTTCCGATCTAAAAAAGCATTTTCTGTACAGTTAAAATCCCCCCCCAAGAATAAAAAATCCTCCGAGGCACAGCTATTTAAAACATCATTAATTTTTTGTAAAAACAACTTCCTCTCTGCACCGATTGTTGGGGCATACACATTTATAAAAACAGCATTAAAAAGGTCAAACCGGGCTTTTACTAAAAGCAACCTCCCCTCGATAAAATGCTCGACCTCCAGTGAGACTGGAGTAAAAGATTTGGAGAAAAGGAAGCCCACTCCTCCACTAAGAGATGTGTTGTGGCTTAAAATGACTTCCCCTTCCCACTCCCTCCTCCAGTCTATCTCGTTAGAGCCGTCGCTGTGCGTCTCCTGTAAAAAAAAAGGTAACGGTAAAGGTAAGGTTTAATCAATGTGTTTTAATTTTGCAGTTTCATAAATTTGTGTCCTTTTTTTAAAAGCTCTGGCTCCGTTCACATTTAAAACACCCACTTTAAAAGTATCCATGGCTGAGATGTTAAAATAAGAAAAAATAAAAACAAATTAATTAATTAAGACCCCCATCATCACTGTTTATTTGTTTTTTTACTTTAAGCACAAGTTTTTTTAATCTATAAACCTCCTGCTCAATGAGGCCAGACTCTTTTTGGCTCATATGAAATCTGGTTGAGCTAATAAAAACAAGTAAATCCGGAAAGTAATCCTCCACTTTTACTCCGTGTTGGTTTTTTGTGTGTTGGAGGAAAACTTTCAACTGAGTACATTTTTGTTTTCTGGCTGTTGCTCAGAGTAAAACCAGGGATGTCGCTGCTGTCTGACACACACTCCTCTTCACTAAAACTGTCTTCTGCCTGTCCCTGCTTCCTGCCTGTCTGTCCTTCCTCCCCGACTTTACTATTCTTGGCATCACTGGATGCACTCTGACTTGTCTTTTTCCGTTTTGTGGCAGGTTTTTGTTTTATTACCTCTTCTTCTATCTCTGCCTCTTCTACCTGCTCACTCCACGGAACCTGTATTTTTTCTGTCCCCTCCCCTTCTACACCACCCATTTCCTCTACTACATCGCCCGCTTCCTTTACCTCTTCTGCTCTTACCTCACTCGCCTCCTCTGCACCCCTCACCCTCTCTGCCTCACTTGCCTCCTTTACCTCTTCTACTCCTACTTCACTCACCTCCTCTGCACTCTTTTGCTACATCACTTACCTCCTTTAAATCTTCTACTCTTATCTCACCAACCTCCTCTGTACCACCTACCTCTTCCACACCACCCATCTCCTCTACACCACCTATCTCCTCTACCTCTTCTCCTCCCATACCACCTGACACCCCCTGCACTTCCTCTCCCTGTTTTTTTGGGTTTTTTTCCCCATTTTTTTCCACCACACCAAGTGAATTAACACCACCTATCCCGTGTACAAAGCTGGACACAGCAGCTGCGCGTCCTGACGCGGCGCGTGGAGCGGCCACCGGCCGCCCCAGCGGAGAGCCCTCCTCCGAAGCCGCGGCCTCTCCCGGCGAAGAGCCCCCCGCCGGGGGAGCGGCAACCGCTCCTCCAGGATCAGGCGGAGCTGGACCCCCGCGCTTCGGACAGGCTCTCGCGGTGTGTCCCTCCTCCCCGCAACCAAAACATTTCATAACCGATGAAGTTGCAAATAACACGTATTCATAATCATCTACTTTAACGTGGAAGCGGAGGTTGAGCTCCGCATCTCGGTTATTCAGTATCATATATAGCTGTCTTCGGTGAGACACTACGTGCTTCAGCAACTGAGATTTACATCCAGACAGAATCTTTTTGTCTGGATAGTTCTCTGCTGAGAAACTCATCGGTTATGAACGGAGGGACATTTGATATTACAACTTTGGTTGCGGGCAGAGTGAGTGGCATCACCTGCACAAACACTCCGCTCACCGTAATACCTGTCTCGATGACGCGGTGCACCCGCTCCACCTGGTCCAGGAAGATGACAACTGCCCCGTTCATCCGTGCCAGAGACTTCACACTGCCATGTCCGACCTTGTCTCCCACAGCTAACCCGATCTCCTCAACGCTACACGAGAAGCCGGCTGATATTTTGATCCCGTGCTTCCTCATGAGCTTGGTGTAGTCTCCATTTGCCATGACGTCAGACGCCGGCCGGCAGAACACCGGCAGGAGAAAAACACCCACTATCCACCCAAACGCACCAACAAGTAAACTAAATCAAACTGTCACCAATGAACTAAGTTAAATCAAAACCCATTATTAAATAAAGAAAGAAAAAGAAAGTATCGAAATAGCACCGAGAGAGAGAGAGAGACAGAGACAGAGAGACAGAGAGACAGAGACAGAGAGACAGAGAGAGACAGAGAGAGAGAGAGAGAGACACAGAGAGAGAGAGAGAGATTTACACGGGTATGGACGAGCACCCTGTCATCTTTCAGTGGATTGGTAAGAAGACTACCAACCCAGCCAGAAACAAAGACATTATAAGCATCTAAGCTCTTGTATGCCTTCATGTGTGCGTTGGTTGCCCACGACGTTTGTAGCACAAGGTAGTTCACAATATCCGGATATTCAATCGGTGGTAATGAATCTAAATCCTCAATATAATCCGACGGCTTTAGCGTGTACGGGTCACGGCCGCAAGTTTGGACTTTTTCCTCTGAATCTTGTCTTTGCAGAGGATCCAGAGAGTCAACATACTTTGAAGAAGTCAGAGTTGTGTTGCTGTTTGCTTTAGACGCCATTGTTGATTTGTATATCATCCAACATGGAGTCGCACGCATACGTCACACAGTTTTGTCACGTGTTTGCACACTATCTATTGTGATGTGAACAGCATCTTCTTCTGGGCCTGACTGCACGACTTCTGGAGCCATCAGCGGCCGGAGCTTTGTGCTTTCTCTTCCTTACTGACACACAAGCTTTTAAAACGTCTTCAAAAGCCGTATCCACGGGTGTTCTGCAGCTTCTTGTTTAGTTTTTCCTTCTTTGCTTGGTGATATTGTTGAACTGTGTTCGCCCCGGGGAGCAAAGCTTCTGATCTTATTAAAGCACAAAGCCAAACAGATCACCCAGTTGTTGGTTCTGGCAACTTTATGGTTTCTTATTCTTAGAATAATAAACAAGTCAAAGGCAGAGAAGGGGAAGGAGCAGCGCAGGAACAGGAAGTGTGCGAGAAACAAACCTCGGTATCATCTTAACCTTTTAGTGGCTTTTCATTTGTGAAATAGAAGCTGCGGTGTCTGGAGCAGTGATATGTGTTCTATAAGTTGTATTTGTTCTCTGAACAGTAACTGTAAGTGAAGACCTATGGTGTTTTTGAAGAAGCAGTAATTCATTCTTTCTCCTGATTTAATGTCGAATTAAGAAACAATAATCTCAACTTTAATTAAATACACTCTGAACGTCACTTTTATTCTACTTGTGCTCTTTAAGTAAGTATATATATATATTTTTTTTTTTTCTAATGATATTTAGCCACTAACTATAACACACACTGTAGACGAATTTACATTAAATCCACTACATTGATTTATTGAGTTGCTCAACAACTACAACTCAGTAATAATTCATCTTTAACTGATTTCTGTGCAGAAGTCTTTTGTTTCAGTCTTTATTAACAGCTGAGTTGTTGTGGGATTTTGTATTCTTTGTGATAATTTACTGTCATGTATAAAATATTGTGTGTGTTGTGCAGGAAGAAACTCTGCTGCTGCAGCTGATGAGATCCTAATACATTAAATTAAACATTGCATATTAATTAGAAGCACTGAACCTGAATCATACATTTAAACATTAGACTTTCTACATCCTGACACTCACTTGGACCATTAAAATATATGGTTGGTATTTCTTAGGCAACTGCAATATTTTGTTGTATTTATTTGTACTACTCTGAACATCATAGTACTGTAAAGAAATACTGTATTTATTATCATCATTATTTATTATTCACTGCATTTTTTTGTAATGTCCCGTCACCTACAGCAGATGATGGTTCAAAAATGTCACCGTAATAAAAGAAATACATAGTTAAAATATGCTTAGAATGATTGGTATCTTGCTCTGCAAATCATTAGTTTTATTTTCCAATTTTTTTGAAATTTCTAAATAAACTTTTAATTCTAGTTGTCAGAAATCATTTAAGAAAACATAAACAAGTCATGTATACAACTCAATGTATTTTACGTGAAACTTGTTTATGATGCTTGAAAAATAAAGATTGTAAAGATTCTTAATCTCAAAGGGAAATATTCCTAATTAAACAATCAAATAAATCCAGTTTACTCCATATAATATAACATATATATAATAATAATAATAAAATATAATACTCTGATTTAATTGTGTGAACAAAGTCATACTCAGCCGTCTGCAGTCTAAGCAGCTGCAGGACGTCTGCAGGATGTAATAACAGCAAAGTGACAGAGCTCTTATTACTCAAACAATAAGCATGTTATAATCCTGCAGAGCGCAATTATTATTCCTGAAAATGTGACACCTGGCGTCCAACATTACAATATGTCCTAAATCAGTTTAATATAATAGAGAAGTATTAGCATCTTTAAGTGGATGTTGAGCACGTTGAAGAGCAAACAGAAAGTGGTTTTAAGGATCCACAGAGTCAACAGAGCCACATCACACCAGGGCTGAGATTAGAGAACACAAAGTGCCCTCTGCTGGTGACAGAGGGGTAGTGACACAAAACTGAGGACAGGAGAGTCAAACACCGTCACACACTGATGTGTAAAACACCGTCACTGTAAGGTTCGCTGGAACAGACAGAACTGAACCCTAAAGCACGACACAGAGACAGGCAGAATATAATATAGTTCAGTTTACTCAGTAATCCAGGCAGGGTCCAATACCGGTAAATCAGTCCAAAAGGCAAACAAATCCAGTAAGGAGCAGGCAGAAGAATCGGAGTCCAGAAACAGGCAGCAGGGTCAAAACGTGCAGGTGAGGAAAACTAAACAGGTAAACTAGACGATCCCTGGAGAGCTTGGCAGGAAAACACAAGACAATCTGGCAGGGAACAAGTGGGAGAGACCTGGTATATATCCTCTGAGAGAACTAATGAGGGAATGAGAAGCAGGTGAGGAGATGGGCTGTGGAAACCATGTGAGGGGAATAAGTTGATTGCAGGCAGTGAGGATGAACCAGGATCTGAAATGATAAGAGAATTACTGACAAGGTGAAAACAAACTAATAGTGGGTGGAACGCGTGACTGAACCCCCCCCTCTAGGGACGGCTCCTGACGTCCCACCAGGTTGACCAGGATGAGCCCGGTGAAAGTCACTGATGAGGGACGACCCCAACACGCTCTCTTTAACAGGCTTGACTTTGGATACATGGGATGTGGGGTGAACCCTCATGGAAGGCGGTAGACGAAGACAGACAGCAGCAGGATTGATGATCCTTGAGACGGGGAATGGACCCACAAAACGTGGAGCCAACTTCTTGGATTCTACTCTGAGGGGTAGATCCTTTGTAGATAACCAGACCCGTTGCCCCGGCGTGTACAGGGGAGCAGGAATGCGACGTCGGTTGGCGAATCGTTGGTAACGATCTGAAGAGCGCAGGAGTGTGAGGCGAGCCTGTCTCCATGTGCGTCGACACCGACCTACGAACGTCTGCACAGAGGGAACGCTGGCCTCACGTTCCTGCGCTCTGGGAAGAGTGGTGGCTGGTAACCCCGAGAGCACTGGAAGGGTGAGAGACCAGTGATAGAGCTGGGAAAGGTGTTGTGGGCATACTCGATCCACAAGAGCTGCTTAGACCAGGAGGAGGGGTTGCGGGAAGTGAGGCAGCGTAGAGCTGTCTCCATCTCTTAGTTCATTCTTTCTGCCTGACCATTAGATTGGGGGTGAAAACCAGATGACAGACTGACAGTGGCCCCCAGCAGCCTGCAAAACTCAGCCCAAAAGCATTTTTTAAAAAGGGAATGAAGCTGATTCAAACTTAGATAAAGAAGTGTTATTCTTCCTTTGCTCGCAAAAGCTTTGCTTTTGAATGCTAATGTCGAGTTATAAAGAGGAATAAAAAGACTGAAATTGAACTTCTGTCTTGAGAGGGCGATGAGAAGTTATCTGCAGAGACTCACTTTTCTATTATCATTAATATATTAAACAAACTCCAGAGTATTAAATCACTTCTTCACTTTGTGTTGAATGATATATATCCATGTCTTTGTGCGGTTGCTTTAGTTTGCAGGTCGTCACTTGACGGTGCCTACAGGCACACGGATCGATCTTTCATAAATATGTCCGATGTCACCAAAGACAGGAACTGTCGAAGTTGTTCACACAGTTCACACTCGTAGCTTGAAGCTTGGTTCTGTCTCCGCTTCCCGTAGGATGGATTATACTTTTTATTACGATTATTCGCGACACGAGGGGTCCTTTTGATTTAGACCAGTGGTTCCCAAATTGTGTGCTGTGAGACAAATCCCGGTGTGCCGTGGGATTTTGAAACAATTAGGCCTATTGCATTTAACTATACACAAGGTTATGAATGCTTTTTTATTTACTTCAGTGTTTCCCCGAGGTATACTGCTCTGCAGGGTGCTGCCTGGGCTGGATCAGGTCCGTGCGTGGCGCAGATTTTTTAAGTTCTCTCCTAACCTTTCCTCCACTCTGTCTCTGACTGTAATTGCGTGCGTTCGCGTGAGTCTGTGGGTTCGGAAGCGGAGCTCCGCCCCTCACAAAGCAAAGCAGAGGAGAGAATGTAAATACGCAAAGCAACTGAAACGTGCACATAAATGAGATAAATGACATAAGCGTTTAGTTTATTTAATAAAAGAGACCTGTTCAATGTGAAAAGTGAGTTGTGAATATATAGGGGGGGCGCATCGCAGGGAAACACTGTACTTTATCGGTACTGTGTCCTACACACTTATTTCACAATATAGAAACAATAGGTATTATATGCTTTGGCCTAAATATAAATAAAACAATCATTTAAAAAAAAGAAATCTGTCAAAGCAAAGCCGTTTTAGTCATTTGCGCATGGTGGGAAACATTAGAGTGTGACACATCAAAGGCTCTCTGCTAGTGTGAAGGAGAATAGCTTCTTACAAGGACTAAATAAATGTTCACAGAGTGATAACAGTGATACTTTGTGTTATAGAGGGGATTCTGCCGGATATGAACTCAGGTGTGCCTTGGCCACAGAAAGTTTGGGAACCACAGATTTAGACTACAACATGTTGCTGTTATCTAAGCAATGAATAAAGTGCCTGTTTGTGATAAAGGTAGGCAAACACTTATGACACAGAGGAACTGCTGCTTGTGCGCTCAGAGGGATATTGAATTAAGAAAAGTTGTATTAAAGATCTTTCTAACGAGCATTTATCTACTTCATCTGCACTCCACAAAGGGAACGTAATATGAAAGAGTTCCTCTAGTAATGCGTTACCATAATACGCTGTGTATTTTGTTGTAACATGCAGTAATATAATAATGTAATTTACCCTTATTTCATATTTATGAGCTGTGGTCAGAAATGGGTCTGAGAGTGTTTCGGTTAATATCGCTGTCATCATGTCTCAACATAATTGTTCTTGTCAGACTGTTTTGGATCGGCCCATGTGTCCTGCAAATAGCTGGATACAGTACGGATGGGGCGAATGAGATGACTTGAACTGTATCAAAAGCAATAATAATTCACTTCTTTAATGGGAAAAATGTTTTATTCCCACAAGTTGTTTATTTCTAATGAACTGCAAATGTTTTCTGAACTGTTATCCCTCTGGTGTTTGCTCATAAACAGCAGTGAGCTTGAGTGGCTGCTTGTGGGCATTAAGTTCCTTGATATTGTTTTCCAACTCTCTCTTGATTTCTTCTCTTTCTATGTCGCAGTTTAAGATGCAACAGAGTAAACTAATAAAACATGTTTATCTAGTCTGCAGATTAGGTTTCCTTCAAAGACCATTGCTGCAATTCCATATGTCTCAGTCTGCTACGAGCAATATGTCATGAAAAGTGATCATGTGACACCTTTTCACTCCAAAGAAATTGTTTTATTCACCCAACACTTTCATTGAGGTTTCATAAACATTACAGTCTGTAGGAACTTTTGGCTTTGTTTTTGTCTAAATGAGTTGAATGGAAGGCACATCAAAAACACGATTACATAAAAAGAAAACGGCGATGATCAGTTTTTAAAGTAGTGGTTATTAAAATGTCGCAGAGGAAGCACACACGACCACAAGTCAAAGGAGCTGGAACCAAATAAATGTCCAACTGTTATGATTGAAAGCACCTTATATGGTCTCAGGTTGTGTTGACATACACACAGAACAATAGTGTCATAAATGATCAATCGACACACTTTAGCTGTGAAAAGACGAAAACCTTTCAATACTTTCACTACTCTGTCCGTGTCACTCAGCCCCAAGCGTATTCCTTTCTACTGAAAATGTCAAAACAAATGGTTTCATTTATATAAAAAAGCTCAGCTCGGTGCTGTAGTGTTCGCCAATAGTTACTCAAACAGGAGGAAATTATGGAAGTATGGAAGCCTATTTCCACCAGTAAAAAAAAGTATGAGATACTAAGTCATAATTATGAGATATTTTACACGACAAGCTAGTAGCCTTTTGGCGTAAGTTCTCCTATTTATCTTGACAAGGAAATGGATTGTGAGCACATTGAGGACGACATTAAGCGTGGATTTACAACAGATGAAATACTTCATTTGCTTGCTGATTCACATGGGGTTGAACTAAGCAAGCGTACCCTTGAAGGAATTTTGAGCAGGAAGCAGCTGTGGCGTGGAAAGAATAAAACCAATGTAGCTGAGGTGGCAACTTTCATTGAACAGCAACTGGAAACATCTGGTCAGTGTCATGGTTACAGATGGATGCACCAAAAATGTTGGTTACATGGAATTGTGACTGACAGAGAAACAGTGTGAATACTGCTGCAGTTATTGGATGGTGAAGGTGTTGATCTGAGGTCAAGACTGCGAAGGGGCGTTTACCACAGCTGTGGTCCAAACTGTGTATGGCACATCGATGGCTACGACAAGATGAAGCCATTTGGAATTGCAATTAGTGGATGCATTGATGGGTTTTCCAGAAAGATGATATGGCTTGAAGCTTACAAAACAAATAATGACCCAAAGATCATCGCTGGGTACTTCATTGATGCTGTTATCAATGATGGTGGGTGCCCTGCCAGAATCACACTTGATTTAGGAACAGAAAATGGCCATATAGCTGAAATGCAGCAGTTTTTGCATTTTCCTAGGAACCAAGCACAAACCGACAGTGTCACCTTTGATCCAAGCACTGGAAACCAGCGTATTGAAAGATGGTGGCTGACCTTGCGAAGTGAGTGTGTCCAGTTTTGGATAGACCTATTTGACAAACTGAGAGAAGATGGTTACTTCTCAGACAACTTCTTGGACAAGCCCCTGATCCAGTTCTGCTTTCTTCAAACAGTACAAGTAGATGACACATTATGAAATGAAGAACTGTTGAATGTGTTTTATTTATAGTAACACATTAATGTGTAAAAGGTAATTTCCTGTGTTCCCGTGGAGAGAATGAATAATAAGTTATTTTTCTAGTTGGCAAAAACAATAATGTGGGTATTCAGTGTAGCTCTGTGTCAAAAAAGCAGGGCTTTAAGATTTGGCAAATCACAGCATAAAAAAAACTTTTAATATAACTTACTACAGCATCATCAAAAATAACTAGTTTAGAGGTATTCGCAGAAAGTGCTCTGCATAGAAACAACATGTTCTTAAACTGAAAACAATGTTAAAAAAACAAAAGTGGGTAAAAGCATTAAAACATATTGACAAGATGTTGATGCTGTGATACTCCGTAAGGTCAAACATCTGTAGCTGTATGTTACGCCCCGGCTCGGCAAGGCAAAAGGGAGTAACATATAACCAGATGTTGATGGTAAAATAAGATATATTTATTAAATATGGTGGACAATTTGACATTGCTTTTAACGACACCACAAAGAACAAAAGGAGGGCTCTTAACACAAGAGCAAATAAGGCATAAAAGCCAAACTAACAAAAAATAAACCAAACAGAAAACGCTGCAAGTTTCTCAACAATTAACGAGCCAAAGGTAAACCTAGTTCCAACACCTAGGATACAGAACACAAAATTTCAACCGACAATATACGATATACAGAATCTAGTATCCACATACACAAGTACGAGGCATATGGCTGACAACACCAGCAGCCCCAACTGTCGATCTGGCTAGGCACTTGTCACCGGTGGGAGGAGAGGACCTGCATGCTGCCAATCAGGGGCCGGGGATCACACATCCAAATAGGGAAAACAAATTTACAAACAAATTAGTCCAACCGACAGATAAAACAGGCAGGACAGAGTGTGGAGTGACGGAGTGAAAAGAGGATCTGTGATAACAAGTTGCTTGTGTGTTAGAGTCGGCCAGTTTAAACAGGTGGGATTTGAAAGTCGTAATGGAGTCAGACTGTTTGATGTGTGGAGGCAGAGCATTCCAGAGCCTGGGCGCGGTGCAGCTAAAAGCCCTGGCTCCCATGGTGCTGAGGCGAGAGGTGGGGACAGTCAGGAGTCCGGCTGTAGTTTATTATACCACGTTTGCCTTTATGTTCAACATTCATCGTTTTGAAATGCTATTTTTATTAGAAAGTAAATGTTGTTAAATATACCATGAGCATGTTTATTTAATTAATACTCAGGTTGACCCATCTTGTATTAATATTGTACATTAGTCAATATACTTACAAGACAAAACGTTTCATTGCACGTTGATAAATCTCAACAGCAAACATCTTGTAGTATCCTCCTCCTCCTAACCCTTCTCTCCTCTCTTACTCCTCTTTCTTGTCCTTCTCATATCCTCCTCTCTTTATTTTTTACTCCTCATCCTCTCTACCTCATCATCTCCTCTCTTGCTTTCTCCCTCCTCTTCCACACATCTTCACTCTCTCCTCTCAACCATTCCAAAGGAAATTCACAATTTTAGTCTCGTGCCCTAATGAGTTAATACAGTGGTTCCAAAACTTTTTCTGCAGGGCCCCTCTTTTGTAAATAAGAATATAGAAAATATTCTTATTTACAAAAGAGGGGCCCTGCAGAAAAAGTCCCCCCTGGGAGCCCTGTCACAAACATGTCCATGTTATGTTAGCAGGGCACCCCCCACTTTGGGAATGATATCCATGCTAACTGTACCACCTCAAGGTTTACGAGGTGATGTCACTGAGAATTATCGCTGATATTAGCACTTTCAATCGAATACAAACTGAAAAGCGACAAAAGACGACAGTGCTCATGTACAATATCCGCATGACTTTTTAACCTCTTACCCTGTGGCCAGCCTTGTGCCATGTGTTGTGTACATTCCATCATGCTGGATCTGTTTTTTTTTTTTTGGAAAGCTTAGAATCTCATCTATTTAGATATTGAGATGAAAATCACAACAGCGGTACAATCAGCTCCTCAAACTAGCAAGTACACTCAAAATCAAAATCATAACTTTGAGCCCACTTACCTATAAAGCCTCATAAATACCCTCTTTTCAGCAATATGTTGAAAAAGACGCTCCTAAGGCTTTGCCAGAGGTCCACACGTTCGTTTCCGGTAAAAAGATATCCACTGTGAACATCGTCACATCGATACAAGCCCATGAACAGCTGTTGTAATCTGTGAAATCAGCTGATCAATTTTTAACATTTTATTATCATAAACTGTCAAACGTAATATTTCGAGCGTTCAGCGCAGTTCAGGCACTTCCTGAATGTTAGGCGTCTCTTAGCGTTAGATTGACACTTAATTTGAGCCAATCAGAGCTTCTATGGCTTATGTACAAACTTCATGCGCCATATCCTATGTTTAGTTTTTTTACAAATTGTATTTATTTTCAAAATTATATTTATTATATTCAAGTTCGGAAGAAAATAAAAAAAAACATAAAAATATTAGAAAGAAATGTCTTTATTCTTCACTTACTCTGTGTGGTTACTACTAACAGGGAATATGGGTATATCATAGTTATTTATAAATAGATACAAATAATATTTATTAATAAATATTATAATATCTCCAAATTGCACAGCATGTTGACGCCTGCTGTTACTCTTAGAAAAACCTGTCTTAATATGTTAAGTTTGTATCCCTTTTATCTGAAATTTGGTGGTGAACTTGATAACACTTTGTTCTATTTTTCGTGTGCAATCACATGACAAAACTGTGTGACGTATGCGTGCGACGCCATGCATCAAAAATGGCGTCTAAAGTGAACAACTACAACAATACAATACCCGTACACGCTGAAGCCGTCGGATTATATTGAGGATTTAGATTCATTACCGCCGATTGAATATCCGGATATTGTGAACTAACTTGTGCTACAAACGTCGTGGGCAGCCAACGCACAAATGAAGGCGTACAAGAGCTTAGATGCTTCTAATGTCTTTGTTTCTGGCTGGGTTGGTAGTCTTCTTACCAAACCACTGAAAGATGACAGGGTGCTCGTCCATGCCCGTGTAGATCACTCTCAAAGAGCTCGAGATACACCGCTCAAGCCGTGGTTTGTGAGTGAGAAGAGCGGCGATGTTATCCTTGCTAACGTAAACATAGCTTTAGCATGAACTCTTACCAGATATAAAGTGGACGCCACACACACTGGTGAATTGTGCTTCTTCTTCTGTTAAATCCTCACGAGTTATGTTGCTAAACCAGCTGACGGCGTTCAGTAGACAGTAACTCATCCCTCTTTTGTGGATCGTTGTTTTTGATGATTTTAGGAAATCTAAAGAAGCGTTTCTCTGGGTCACGGTAGCGTTATCACCACAATTATACACTGCGCACAAGGTTGGCATTTTCAATCTTAGACGTTTAAATACAAAGAAAATCACGAAGCGTTGCAGCAACTCCCACGTGAACGGGCGCAGTCTTGGTTGTATATACCATCCAATATAATCCAAGAATTGTGTATTTGAGCTCGGGACTACCAGCTGTACCATCTTCAGACATCTTTTTCAACAAAGAAATTCAGGTGAAGTGTATTTTCTTCAAATTCAGTATATTCAGGCCACTATTACTCAGTGCCAGAAGCACTTGGAGTGATTCTTCACTGTTTTGCAAGAACAATTTGAGACTTATCTTTTGAATGAGACCAAAACCGTGCAGCTGGTGCAAATGGTTGAAGAGCAGCTTTCAATTTACTTTGGTTATGTCGTTTGTAGGTATTTTCGGGTAAATTGGCCCACACTTTACCACTACCTTACAGGTAGGCTTCAATAATTAGAGGTGTATTGTAGCTGAGATAACACTTGCCGACTCTTAATTTAAGAACTACGCTGATACAGCGGCCTCTGAGTAACATGAAGCACCTCACCAGCAGTCGGCCTGCTTACACTGTTTTCATTAGTGATGTGAGCTACAATACTAGAGGCATATTATAGTTTATAACTGGTATTTTCGGAGCTTCATGAACTGCATTGTTGTAAAAACTGTAGTTTAGCTGCAAAGACTGCTGATTAACGTTACAATTAGGCTATATGTACTATCTAACGTTTACAAAAGTCACCTGTAATAGTTACCTTATTTAGCACTGCATGTCGTTTGCATGGTGGGGGCAGCGAGGTGATGAAGGGACCTCTGAAGACAGCGCCACTGTGCTGGATGCGCACTTCTTATCTCATAATTATGACTTAGTATCTCATAATTTTGACTTTTTTATCTCATAATTATGACTTTCTATTAGGAAATAGGCATCCGTAGGAAATAATGCACTCGGTGATTATTTTAAGCTGTAAAGCTTGTGTTAGTGGGCATCAGGACCGTTGTGGGTAACAATGCCTCAAAGTAAACTAGTGTCAGAACACTGTATGTCCGGCTCTGGCTGCACACTGCTAACATTTGTAAAGAGTCCAGCGTATGAACCCAGAATAGTGAACTGGAATGGCGGTTCTGGGGGTGGGGGCCAACAGGGGCCAGTGCCCCTGTAACACTGAGCCTGGACCCACCTGTGCCCCCCCCCCCCCCTCCGAATGAAGATTATACAATATACAAAAAGTACTGATTTTTGCGACGGTCCAGGCAGGGGCGGGACTTTATTTTGATGGGCACACCATGCGGTCAATCACATGCGAGGACAGACTAGGTCCTAGTCTGTCCTCGCAGCACTGCCAACTCTCTAATAAACTATGTGCCCCCAAGAACATTACGATCATCCACTACTGCTTTATTAAATGTTCCCCGAAACATCCAAAAGAAAATTGGGGATGCAGCTTTTAGCAATTATGCACCAAAGCTATGGAACACTTTACCTGCAGACATTAGGGAGGCAAGCTCGCTCAATATCTTCAAAAGTAAAAACATATCTTTTTACTTTATCCTTTTAATAGTGATATTTTATATCTCTTTACTTTATCCTTTTAATAGTGATGTTTTATATCTCTTTACTTTAGCCTTTTAATGGTGATATTTTATATCTCTTTACTTTAGCCTTTTAATGGTGATATTTTATATCTCTTTACTTTAGCCTTTTAATAGTGATATTTTATATCTCTTTACTTTAGCTTTTTAATGGTGATATTTTATATATTTTTATCTTAGCCACTTTAAACTAATTTAAATGATTTCATACATTTTTAAGATTGGTTTTCCTGAAGGAGGATCATTTAGTGTTGAGGAAGTAAGAAGAAGAAGAAAGTAATGTCAAAGAGAGAGATTAAATCTGAAGTGTTGAAAACAATGGAAGAACATAAAAGACAGTTTATGTTATGAGAGAAGGAAACAGAGAACAGGGATAGGAAGAAAGTATGTGGATTATTTGCAAAGACAACTATAGATGAAAGTACAGACAAAGGGATTATGAAAATGTCAAAGAATGTGTAAAGGCTGCTATTTTATCTGCTATTTTAATTCAGCTATTTTTATACAATTTTTTAATTCTGCTATATTTTAATTTTGCAATCTTATCTGCTATTTGATCTACTATTTTAATTCTGCTATTTTTATAATGGTACTTCAGACTCATGTACACTGTGATTATTGTTCTGTAAATGCTCTTATTCTGTATAATCTTGTACTAATTGTTATGTTTTTTGCTGTGAAGCACTATGTGCTGCAATTCTTGTATGAAAGGTGCTATACAAATAAAGCTTATTATTATAATTATTATTATCATTTATCTAACCTTTTATGTAACTTGTAAATACATTGAGGTTGTTAGATCCGCGTAGGTCACGCCCTGACAGCTCAGGGTCTCCACCAACTAACAGGACCAAGTCCTAATTCTATCAACTCCTCAATTACAATCTAGTGACTATTTAAGTTGGTGGCGAGGAGACTTAGCCTCGTGTCTACTGCCTGTATACAACCGTCTATCCCGCTTGCACCAATAATTGGAGGAGAGAGAGGTCGGATCACCGACACCCTTAGGGCCGCTCACAACTTTGTCAAAAGTCCTTGAGGTCAGTTCATGTCAGTCGTCCATTGGCAGAGTGAGGATAGAAAAACTCTGAAGATTGGTAATTCCAAATTGTTTGGGGTGATGTGTAATCCTGTCCTGCGCTTCGTTCTGCAACTTGGATAATTCAGAGTCCTCTTCAGTGAGGAAGTCCTCACATCTCTCGTCCCTTGTGAAGTCGCGATGGATAACCACGATTTTGTGTTAAAAGTTCTGTTGGACCACTAGTGCCCCCACCTTTGCTCCTCTCTCCTCTGTGCTCCACACATCTGGTATGTGTTAGAGGCCGCTGTGGTGAATCATTGACCCCCAACGGGTGCTCTCTTTCTCTCTGTACATATCCTTGATCTCGAAATTACGCTCCTGGGTCCTCGTCTGTCTGTCCTGACAGAATGATCTGACCATCATGGACCCAGCGCACGCTCAGACCAGCATGCAGGTAGAGACTGAGATGTCTGCCCTACAGCGACTGGAACGCACTGAGGGAGACATCAATCGGATGACCGGCGATATCGCTTCCCTGCTCCAACTCAGCCACCAACAACAACAATTTAACCAGCTGCAACCACTACTAGCCCAAGTCCTGCTGCTACTCACCAATGCGGCCACTCCTGCTTCGTCTGTTCCAGTACCGTCTGCCCTACTCCATTCCGCTGTTGTTTCTTCTCCAGCTGCTTCAGGGTCCAACACTGCAGTTCCGGCAGTACCGCCTCCAGAACCGAGGATTGGCCATCCGGAACGCTTTGACGGTGACCCGAAGCAGATTTGAGCCTTCCTGACCAGCTGCCGAGTGCAGTTCGCATTACAGCCCAGGACCTTCTCGACGGAAGGAGCCAGGGTGGGTTACGTCATTACCCATCTCAACGGCCGAGCTCGGTTGTGGGGAGCGGCAGAGTTCGACCGGCAGACCCCAGCCTGTGCCTCCTTCAGTGCCTTCGAAGAGAAGATGTTAAAGGTCTTTGACTTAGGTTCAACAACAACCGAAGCATCACAGGCACTGCTGACCACCCGCCAGGGCAATCGGACGGTGGCAGATTTCTCCATAGACTTTCGTACCCTGGCAAGTCGCAGCTCGTGGGACTCCGAGGCACTGGTGCATGCCTTCCTCCACAGCCTGGCGGACTACATTAAAGACGAGCTCGTCTCTCATGAGCAGCCCAAGACACTTGATGACGCCATTGCCCTTGCCGTTCGCATTGATCGGCGTATCCAGACCCGCAGAAGAGAGAGAGGGCGTCTGAGTCAACCAGCCATCCGCATTCGGGGGGGGAGTCCTCCACATTCCACCCCCCGCCTGTCAAGCCCCAAAGCCAACTCAATCAACCTGAGCCCATGGAGATTGGTCGCGTCTCCCTCACCCCCGAGGAGCGACAGCGCCGTCTAGCCTCAAACCTTTGTCTCTACTGCGGTGGCGAGGGTCATCGTGTCACCACCTGCCCGTCAAAAGCCGCAGCTCACCAGGTGTAGGGGAGATCCGGGTGAGCTCAATACATCTTCAGTCTCCCCCCATCCGAAAACCCCTGCTTCAGCTCCGCCTTCGACTTTCCGACACAACTCACACCCTGGCCGCCCTAGTGGATTCCGGAGCCGAAACAAACATAATGGACACAGAGCTCGCGCGGCAACTGGGCGTGAACCGTCAACAACTCACTCCACCCGTTCCTGCACGAGCCCTGGATGGACATCGTCTCGGCACCATCACTCACATCACGGCCGCTGAGACAATTCTGCTGTCAGGAAACCACCAGGAGTCCATCCAGTTCCACCTCCTACTCTCACCCGGCCAACCACTCATCCTTGGATTTCCGTGGCTCCGTCTTCATAACCCCCAACTTGACTGGAAAACAGGCACAATACGCGAGTGGGGGAGGGGCTGCCATCGGACCTGCCTAAAGGGAGCCATCTTGCCAATCGACAGGGGAGCTTCCAGCACCGCCCCCGACATATCCAATGTTCCTGCCTGTTATCACAACTTGAGAGAGGTGTTCAACAAGTCCAAGGCCACGTCTCTGCCACCACACAGACCAAATGACTGCGCCATCGACCTTCTGCCTGGCACCACACCCCCGAAGAGCCGTCTCTACTCGCTATCAGCCCCAGAAAGAAAAGCCATGGAGGACTACATAAACGACTCACTGGCCACCGGCATAATCCGTCAATCATCTTCCCCCGCGGGAGCGGGATACTTCTTTGTCGGAAAAAAGGATGGCTCTCTCCGTCCGTGCATCGATTACCGGGGCTTGAACGACATTACAGTCAAGAATCGTTATCCTCTACCCCTACTCTCCTCCGCCTTTGAACTGCTGCAAGGGGCCACAGTGTTCACCAAGCTAGACCTGCGGAATGCCTACCATCTGGTGCGGATGAGAGAGGGTGACGAGTGGAAGACTGAGTTCAACACTCCAACAGGACACTACGAATATCTCGTCATACCGTTCGGTCTCACCAATGCCCCGGGAGTGTTCCAGGCGTTGGTAAACGACATCCTCAGAGACATGCTCAATAAGTTTGTTTTCGTTTACCTTGACGACATTTTGATCTTTTCAAAGACTCAGACAGAACACACTCACCATGTCCAGTTGGTGCTACGCCGGTTGCTGGAGAACGCTCTCTTCGTGAAGGCAGAGAAGTGCGAGTTCCACGCCAAGTCTGTCTCATTCCTGGGTTATGTGGTGACCGAAGGCAGCGTTCAAATGGATCCTGCAAAGGTGTCTGCTGTGGTGTCGTGGCCGGTTCCAGAGACCCGTAAAAATATGCAGCAGTTCCTGGGGTTCGCCAACTTTTATAGGAGATTCATCCGGGGTTACAGCACAGTGGCAGCACCACTCACTGCGCTGACCAGCGTGAAACAGCCGTTTCAGTGGACAGCAGCCGCTGACAAAGCCTTCAAGACCCTCAAAGCTCGTTTCACCTCAGGCCCTATTCTCCAAATGCCTGACGCTGGACGGAAGTTTGTGGTGGAGGTGGATGCTTCGGATGTAGGAGTTGGAGCGGTGCTTTCCCAACGAGCAGCAGAGGATGGCAAGATGCACCCCTGTGCCTTTTACTCCCGTAGACTGACTCCAGCAGAATGCAACTACGACATCGGCAACCGCGAGCTACTGGCTGTCAAGCTCGCCCTCGAGGAGTGGCGCCACTGGTTGGAGGGGTCTAAAGTTCCGTTTGTGGTCTGGACAGACCATAAAAACCTGGAGTATATCCAGACAGCCAGGAGGCTAAACTCCCGCCAGCGTCGGTGGTCATTATTCTTCACCCATTTTAACTTCACGCTCTCCTACCGTCCTGGGGGGCACGACTCTCGCCTGGCCTGTCACCCCGGAATCACACGCACCCTCCATCTGCTCTCCCAACGTTTCTGGTGGCCGTTGATGAGGAAAGATATCCAGGAGTTTGTTAGAGCTTGCCCCACTTGCAACCAGCACAAGACCCCCAGTCAGCCCCCAGCTGGGTTACTCCAGCCTCTGCCAGTGCCCATGCGACCCTGGTCCCATATCTCCCTGGACTTCATTACGGGCCTTCCGCAATCTGAAGGAAACACTTTCGTCCTCACCATCGTTGACCGCTTCAGTAAAATGACCCACTTCGTGCCCCTCCCAAAGCTGCCAACTGCAAAGGAGACCGCCCGGGTGGTCTTGGAACATGTGTTTCGAGTCCATGGTCTGCCCAGGGATATTGTGTCAGACCGAGGCCCTCAATTCTCTGCGGCCTTCTGGAAAGAATTCTGCAACCTTCTTGGGGCCACCACCAGTCTGTCATCGGGATTCCACCCACAGTCGAATGGTCAAACGGAGCGCATGAACCAGGAGCTGGAGAAGGCACTGAGGTGTGTGACCTCACGTAACCCCCGTGCTTGGGCCCAACATCTTCTCTGGGTAGAATATGCCCACAACTCACTCACCAGTTCTGCCACCGGACTCTCCCCCTTTCAATGTGTTTATTGATATCAACCACCTCTGTTTACCAGTCAGGAGGGAGATGCTACCTGTCCCTCTGAGCTCACCAATGCCCGCCGCTGCCGCCGCACATGGGCCCGGGCTCGCGCCACACTCCTGAAGTCCAGTGCAAGCTATGCTATCGGAGCTAACCGGAGGAGGACCCCAGTACCAGTTTACCATGTCGGACAGAAGGTCTGGTTGTCGGCTCGAGATATACCACTGCGGGTGGAGTCGCGGAAACTGGCGCCTCGCTTCATTGGACCCTTTCCCATACAGAGGGTCATCAGCCCTACGGCAGTCCGACTACTGCTACCCAAGACCATGAAGGTACATCCCACCTTCCACGTCTCCAAGCTCAGACCTGTACATGAGAGCCCACTGGTCCCAGCAGCACCACCACCTCCTCCGCGCTTCCTCGACGGTGGCCCCGTCTACACGGTCCGGCGACTGCTCCGCTCTCGACGAAGGGGTAGGGGCATCCAATATCTGGTGGACTGGGAGGGTTATGGTCCTGAAGAGAGGTCTTGGGTTCCCGCTGGAAGAATTGTGGATCCGGCCCTCATCACTGAATTCCATCGCTACCACCCTGACCAGCCATCTCTCCGACGAGGTCGGCGCAGGGCTTCTTGCCATGTAGATCCACTTCCAGGCCCTGCTGCCCCTGCTCCGGTGTCTAGTCCTGACCCTGAACCTGGTTCTGAGCTGGGGCCCTCGGATGTCGAGTCTTCTGATGGAGACGGTGCCGCTGAGGATATGGACTCTGACCGCTCAGAGGAATTCTGACCCTCCGCCGGCTCCCCCTCCTCCCGCCCGGCTTGGTGGTGTTTCTTGGGGACTTCTGGAGCCGTCCCTTTGGGGGGGGGGGGGGGGGGGGGGGGGTCCTGTCATGAGCCCTCTCCCTGCCTGGTAACGCCACTAATTGTTTTCAATTACATCCACCTGTCTCTGCTCCACCCTCGTTAACTTACCAGCTGCACTGCATTTACCACTCATCATGCCCTGTATAGAAAGCCCTGTTTTTCAGTCCACACTTGTCAGATCATCTGCAAGCCTACATCGGAATCCTGCCTGCCTGCTTTCAACTCTGACTCCTGATCTGTGATCCCGGACCTGTTACTACTACTCTGATCTCCAGCCCCGGTAAACCCGACTTGCCTTCCGCCTTACGACTACGAGTTTAGAATATCTTTTGTGTGTGTGTGTGTGTGTGTGTGTGTGTGTGTGTGTGTGTGTGTGTGTGTGTGTGAGAATAAATCCTTGATCTCGAAATTGTGCTCCTAGGTCCTCGTCTGTCTGTCCTGACACATCAAGTCATTTACACATTTTGTGCATCACATTTGTTATAGAATTGCGTCTGTCTTTTGGCCTTCGGTCAAATACTTTATCCTCCAAAACATAGGAATGGAAAGGTCCAGAGATGAAAACGGCCTGCTGATTCTCAACCTACTTGACAAAGTACAAACATCATTTACAACACGGGCCAGTAAAAAATAAACAAGAGCTCAATGGAACATATAAACACAAAACATTATAAAATAATAAAACCTTAAGATTGAACATTTTGAATCAACTAAAACAAGCTGGAAGTCAAATGAAACTGATCAATGAAATTGCCCTAATGATAGAAATGAGGTCAACTGTACCTGCAGATTGCACAGGTTCCACATCACTCACACATGAAGCTGCTCACTGCTCACTGTCTCCCCCTGCAGTCGGACCTGTGCAATACTGTCAAGGCCAGGACAGTGAAACTTGTGGAGCTTCCTTCTCCTCTGGCTGCTCCATCAAATCCCCTTCATAACAGGTCTCCGTCATGAAGGGGATTTGATGTGAAATGTTACAAGAACCTTTAGAAAGAAAGAGCCGATTATTGACAACTTGAAACTGAGTTTATTTTGTTTCTGTTTTGTTTTCTCAAGAGACATAAAAATGTCAATATTAAAATATTGAGGTAAGATTATTAAAGTGGTGAGGATAGTAACTGAACCATTCTGAAGTGTTTGCCAGCCGTCGACAGTAAACAACATGTGTTGTGTCTAAGTGTGTGCTCAGTAACACTGCTGCTTTGCTTCCCTGAGTACTGTACTGTCAGCATGTGAACTGACACCTGTCACTTTCTAAACACACATCCATCAGCCCAGTTATGTAACATGAAACCACACTCCTAAAATAACTGCAGGACCCCCCATGATGCAGTTCTCTGAGCTAAACCTCGTACCTACAAAGTGTGAATTGTATTAAAGCTTCTGCAGCAGGTGTCCACAGAGAGAAATCACAACTTAATGACGTGGTGAGAAAAGCTTGTCGAAGACAAAGAGTGATGATGTTACTAAGCAACAGGACAAATCTAAACACAACCTGATGTGTGCAGTTTGTTGTTTAAAGGAAGAGTTTGACACTTTGGGGAATATGTTTCTTCACTTTGTTGCTGAGAGTAAAATAAGAAGATAGATCGTCTGTATGCTAAATATTTAGCCCGCTTAGCTTAGCATAAAGACTCTCATAGTTATAATGTATTGTAGCAGAGTCTAACATGTCTTCATATCTTAAAGTTAAATGATGGCATGTGAGTCATAAGCATGAGAACAAATAGCGTTTCATTTTACAAGACACACGTTTAAAGGACTTGTTGACATTATTGAAGGGAAAGAAGACAGAGATCAATATAACAGCTGAGAACAAACTTTGTCACATGAATGTAAATAACTAGCGAGCCAGAAGGATAAACAACAACATTGAGGGACGGCTACAAACTTTAGCTGCTACTAGCTTACAAAGCTAAATGTATTTATAAAATGCACATAAGAGTGAAACTGACTGCTTGTAATCTTCACACGTTTGAAAGAGAGATGTATGCTCCACTGAGCACTGCAGCAACACAGTGAAGCTGTAACATGTTCTATAACTAAAGACGATCACGAGCAGCAGCGATGCTGTTCAAATGGTAAACACCACCTGTCTCCTCAGTAGGCCTGCTCTAATGTATTTATGTTGAGCTAACGTTAGAGAGTCACACAGGGAACTAACATGTTGAGCATCACAAAGACTTTTTACCTTAGAAGATGTTTGGACACAGTCTGACAAACATTAACGCTCTGTGTTGTCAGATCTCACAAGAGTTGCTGAGACAAAAGTTCATTCACGTTCACGTTCAATACTAACAATAACATGAAACACAAACATAAGAGCAGAGCTCTGCTTGAATGGTTTGAATCTTCTGCACTATGAATGTTTTCTAGCAGAACACCTGTGAGCAAGTTCTCAGGTTCTTTAGCGACAAACAATAGAAATCTTCACTCCTGCACGTCGTCCATGTAGCAGCAGAAGATCCTCGTCATCCAGGAGAAGAAGCGTCTACAGGAGTTCTTCTTCTTACTTCTTCTTCTTCTTCTTCTTCTTCTTCTTCTTCTTCTTCTTCTTCTTCTCCTCGTCCCCTCTGTCATCTGTAAATCAAAGAACATTGAATAACTTGTCTCAATAATCTAGAAACATGTTGAGATGTTCTTTATTATCACCAGAGGTGTTGGGAGGGAGCTCCGTGTTGTCCATGTGGATGCTGGTGGCGTCCAGAGCTGCAGCAGGCTGAGGACTAAACACACGCTGAGTTAGTGAACTCTTCAAAAACCTGCAAACATCCTTTTTCTATGAAACAACGTGACCTCGTGTCAGGTGACTCTTCCAGCTGGATTGTGTTGATGGGGGCTGCAGGCCGGAGCATGATGACACCTGATGGCAGAGCTTCACCTGTGCTGTTGAATAGAAACCCAGACAACCAGCAGCCTGCACTTTAGACAGCCTGCTGGGGTCGATGATCGGAGGAATATATCGGCCTTCTGCTTAGCGAGCAGAGAGAGAGACGACAGGGAATAACAGCACATCACATCTAACTCTGTCAATTAAGAGTTTATTCAACACACCAGATGGTGATTGTTGGAACCGTGGAAAGAAACAGAGAAGGTTTGTTTGTTTGTGCAATACAACAAACAGACTGACACCAAATACAACTTACAAGAAAGGAGAAACTACAACACACACACACAGACATTATCCCCCCCCCCCCCCACACACACAGAGATATTATCCCCCCCCACACACACACACAGATATTATCCCCCCGCCCACACACACACACAGACATTACCCCACCCCACACACACGCACAGACATTATCCCCCCCACACACACGCACAGACATTATCTCCCCCCCCCCCACACACACACACACCTTGCTGAGTTTTGCAGCAGACATGAAATCAGCAGGTTTCACTTCATGTCACATGTTCTGCTGCCGGCACTTAAACATTTTCTGAAAGTAATCAAAGATAAAACCTGTAAATCTACACGTTAATGCTTCGACACACAAACACAACATTTAATAATCTGTTCATCATTTAAGTCTTTTTGTTTCTTTTTCTGATCTGCTGACTGCTCTGCAGATTGCCTTTCAAATGAATCCAGCAAACTTCTAAATGATCAAGATAGTATTTATTTAAAGTGATGATGACAGCATTTCAATATTACTCTCAGCCGAGGGCACTTTCAACACACCAAGTCCACAGTCCGAATCAATAAAGAGCCCGTTAGCTGTCTGTTGGTACAAGTGAAAGTGTTACAGATACATCATAAACATTTCGTTTTATATTCTCTTCAGAAGGGGCGTCGTCTTCTCTCATTGGTCCACGTTACCGCGGTTACGTCCCTTGGTGGGCAGTGTTGTTGTGACGAGATGGAGGTCGACCTGAAACTCTCTACAAGGAGAAGTGTACCTACAGTGTTTCATATTCATAACTAATATAGTGCTCATTATACATTCTTGTGCAGAAATACATGTTGTGCAATAATACATATTGATTGAGGCGGACAAGTGCATGTGATAATCATCAAGTGTGAATCAGTACAATCAGGAGTTTATTTACTTCACAAATTCCCTCCGTACACACCATTTATGGTGTGTATATTATTCAGTAAATATAAGGCACCAATTGTTGTGACGGCATGATCCGTCGATGAGTGTTAGGGTGCACAGGCACTTCAAAAATAGGCACAAAAAATTAAGAAAATACTGAGAAAAACAAAAAGACTAGTACAGCCTAAGGAGAGGTTTTACCCCCGATAGGATATAAGTGCCGACTATATTTAAATTAAAAAATATATATATTTATGGTCAGGATAACATATGGATGAAGTATTTGTCATTATCGCAGAAGATGTGTGTCAACTACATAGAATGAACTTAAATAACCTATAGGTTATCTTAAAGTTAAATATGTTATCTTTTATCATTTCTTTGCTTGTTGAAGTACTGATATATAGTAGTACTTGTGTTAAAGTTAAATTAGAGTACTGGAATCTTTAGTACTCATAGTCGTCTCATTATAATCCTTTTGCTTCCATTAAGTGGAACTGTGTGTGTGTGAAGGGAGGTACAGGTTAATTTAAACAACTCCTAAAAAATAAAATAAATACTGTATTATATGTTTTATGCATGGTAATGCCATGGGTTAAGTTCTTCTTCTTTTCATGAATTTACAAAAAGGTCATGCCCTATGAATAAGGGAAAGGTTTTGGCCAGCTGAGGTTTACTGCATTGCAGAGGCCCTGCTGAAGCCGGCAAGACACCACTTCCTCTGTCAATAGGGGCTCTAGGTGTTACCTCCGGTGACAGTTGATGGAAGGGATGTATGTAGATCAAGATAAGCGATACGTAAACTTTTGACCTCTGATATATAGGTTAACTGCTATTCACAGGTTTTTTGGTTCTTGGAAGAACCAATAGAAAAAACGTCCGTCGAGAACGCGCTCACATGTCATGTGTAAAAATGCGCAGGAACGGGCCTTAAGATATAAGGGGTTGTTTTTGACAGGTCCGGAGGCTGATAGTGATGGGTAGCGGAGCCCTTAACAAGCTTGACATAACATATCTAATTAATAATTATCTTTAATTAACTAACTAAGAGCTTCTAAAGATCGATGAAGTTACAGAATTGTAAACGAGTTTTGATCGTTGGAAATAACCAGTTGCATTTTCAAGAGAAATCAAAACTGTTACTAATACTTTAGCCGCTGGAACTAGAATAGAGAAAAAACAAATTGACCATCAATGAACCTGAACTGATAACGGGACTTCCAATAACCAAACACTTTGAGTAAGTCACTTGAATAACTGTCATATTGTAAACCGTTCTTTATTTTGATTCTTTGTTTTACATTTTGATAATCTTAAACGTATAGAAAATAAAAGCGTTGTGAAAACTTAAGAAAGCTTTGTCCGGAGTTCTTCCTTTCACTTTTCTTCAATCGAGAGGACCGGAGACACCCAGAGAGAGGAGTCTTTTCGCGGGACCTCGCTGTGGCCCCCGCAGGTAAGCATCAGATTCCATACTACGTCTGACACACTTCTGATTTTTCCAAAATATTGTACACACGCCATATAGGACACATCGGGTGAGATAACCTGCATCACCGTATAGGGACACTTAAAACCGAAACTGGCCCAGTGCCCAGAATTCTCGAAAAAAAAAAAATCTGATATCTGGTTGGATTTTTTTGTAAAGTGTTAAAGAGCTTTCTGCATTGCATTGTGGTTGAATTGACGCTGGAAAATGTTTATCTGATGGTGACTGTCTGTGAACGTTCTTTGAGTTGTCTGTGATTCTCGACTTTGTATAAGAGGCCTTTTTCCTAGTGGTTATCTTAGACCAGGGGTCGGGAACCTATGGCTCGCGAGCCATATATGGCTCTTTTGATGACGCCATATGGCTCGCCGACAATTTTGAGCTGACATTTTTTAACATGATTAACAATTAATAAATCATTTTATTTTAAAGTAAAATGTTTATCAGAAATTAGTTTTGAAAATAAAATTCCAAATATAAAATAGTCGACACCAAACATTTTAATTGGATAATGCGGAGCGATTCATTGAACGGGTCGTTGAGAGGTCGAGAAATAAACTCCTCCTTTTCGTCAGGTAGCCCGCTAGTTTATCTGCTTCCAACCCTTAAAACAGAAAAGATGTCGAAAAGAAAAAAAGATGAGGATTATCGTCTGTTCCAGGCCGTGTGGACAGACGAATTTGCATTTGTGGAGAGAGCAGGATCTGCGGTATGTTTGATATGCAACGATAAAATTGCATCCATGAAACGGACAAATGTAAAGCGGCACTTTGATACACACCATGCTTCATTTGCGTCGAAATATCCAGCTGGGGACAGCAGGAAAAAGGCCTGCAAAGAGCTACAGCGGAGAGTGCTAACCAGTCAGCAGCAACTCCTCGGATGGACCAAGCAAGGTGACGGGAATTCGGCTAGCTTTGCTGGTGCTTTGGCAATAGTAAGGAATGGAAAGCCATTCACAGATGGCGAGTATGCCAAAAGTTTCATGCTTGATGTGGCCAATGAACTGTTTGATGACTTCCCACATAAAGACAGGATAATCAAACGAATAAAAGACATGCCTCTGTCAGCAAGGACTGTTCACGACCGTACCATCATGATGGCAAATCAAGTCGAGGAAACGCAAATTAAGGACATAAACGCAGGGACATACTTTTCTCTCGCGTTAGATGAGTCGACAGACGTTAGCCATTTATCTCAGTTTAGCATCATTGCGAGGTATGCTGCAGGTGACACAATGCGTGAGGAAAGTGTTACTGTTTTGCCAATGAAAGGCTCAACAAGAGGAGAGGATTTATTCAAGTCTTTCATGGAGTTCGCCAAAGAAAAAAATCTAGCGATGGATAAACTGATTTCTGTGTGTACTGATGGTGCACCCTGTATGTTGGGGAAAAACAAAGGATTTGTCGCGCTTCTCCGTGAACATGAAAAAAGACCCATCCTAAGATTTCATTGTATACTGCACCAGGAGGCGCTTTGTGCTCAAACGTGCGACAAGCAGCTCGGTGAGGTGATGTCGCTGGTCATTCGAGTGTTCAACTTTATTGTTGCCCGAGCTTTAAATCATCGTCAGTTTAAAGCACTGTCAGACGAAGTTGGGAATACATATCCCGGCCTGATTTTACACAACAACGTGCGTTGGTTGTCAAGGGGGAAAGTGCTCAGCCGTTTTGCAGCCTTGCCTGAGTGAAATCCAGACTTTTCTTGAAATGAAAGGCGTTGAGCATCCAGAGCTAGCTAACACTGAGTGGCTCCTGCAGTTTCACTATCTCGTGGACATAACTGGCCATCTGAACCAGCTCAATGTGAAAATGCAAGGTGTTGGAAATACAATCTTATCCCTTCAACAAGCAGTGTTTGCATTTGAAAGCAAACTGGAACTCTTCATCAGGGACATTGAAACAGGTCGTCTTCTGCACTTTGAAACACTGAAACAATTTAGAGATGCGTGCTTATCAAGTGAGCCCACTCAACATGTTGATCTCCAGCAGATAACTGGCTTTACGTCAAATCTCCTGCAGTCATTCAAAACGCGTTTTAGAGAATTTCGTGAGTGCACTGATCTTTTTAAATTCATCACTCATCCACACGAGTGTGCAGTGGACAAAGTTGACCTGAGATGCATCCCCGGGGTCTCCATCAGAGACTTTGAGCTGGAAGTTGCTGACCTGAAGGCGTCAGACATGTGGGTGAGTAAGTTCAAGTCCCTTAATGGAGAGTTGGAAAGACTTGCGCGACAGAGAGCAGAGCTGGCGAGTGAACACAAGTGGACAGAAATGAAAAAACTTCAACCTGAAGACCAGCTGATTCTCAAAACTTGGAACGAGATTCCGGTCACATACCGCACAATGCAGCATGTGAGTGTTGCCATATTAACCATGTTTGGCTCTACATATGCATGTGAGCAGTCTTTCCCGCATCTGAGGAACATTAAGACCAACCTACGCTCACGTTTAACTGATGGAAGCCTCAACGCCTGCATGAAGCTGAACCTCACCACTTATGAACCAGACTACAAGGCCATCAGTAAAACCATGCAGCACCAGAAGTCGCATTAATGGTAAGACGTATTTAATTTATTATTGGTTAGCTACAGTATATCAACAAGAGTATTAAAAATAATAAATATATTTATTATAGGGCTATCAAGCGATTAAAATTTTTTATCTAATTAATTACAAGCTTTGTGATTAATCGCATATAACAATATTTGCTGTGAGAGCTCCGTGCAACGGGAGGGGGGGGGGGGCTGTCAGAGCTCCGTGCTTTCTGAGCTCTGTGAGACGGTGGGACGGGGGGGCTGTCGGAACTCCGTGCTCCGTGCTGTCGGACCAAAAGTCAGGGGCATCTAGGAGCGCGATTAATCTGCGTTAATATTTTTAACATGTTATTTTTTCTGTGATTAATTAATCGAAATTAACGCATTAATTCGACAGCCCTAATTTATTATATATAGCGCTTTTAGTACTCGGAGAAGTGTTATACTTTAAAACTGGATGAAAAATGCATGTATAAAGCTGCATTCAATATTTATTAAATAGGCTATATGGCTCTCTTGGAAATGCATTTCGAAAAAATTTGCCTTTTATGGCTCTCCCAGCCAAAAAGGTTCCTGACCCCTGAAATAGCAGATACGATTGCAGAATTAAAATAATATAATATAGCAGAATTAAAATTGTATAAAAATAGCTGAATTAAAACATCAGATAAAATAGCAGCCTTTACACGTTCGACATTTTCATAATCCCATTGTCTGTACTTTCATCTATAGTTGTCTTTGCAAATAATCCACATACTTTCTTCCTATCCCTGTTCTCTGCTTCCTTCTCCCAGAACATAAACTGTCTTTTATGTTCTTCCATTGTTTTCAACGCTTCAGATTTAATCTCTCTCTTTGACATTACTTTCTTCTTCTTCTTACTTCCTCAACACTAAATGATCCTCCTTCAGGAAAACCAATCTTAAAAATGTATGAAATCATTTAAATTAGTTTAAAGTGGCTAAGATAAAAAGATATAAAATATCACCATTAAAAGGCTAAAGTAAAGAGATATAAAATATCACTATTAAAAGGCTAAAGTAAAGACATATGTTTTTAGCTTACTTGTGAAGATATTGAGCGAGCTTGCCTCCCTGATGTCTGCAGGTAAAGTGTTCCATAGCTTTGGTGCATAATTGATAAAGGCTGCATCCCCAATTTTCTTTTGGATGTTTCTGGGAACATTTAATAAACCAGTAGTGGATGATCGTAATGTTCTTGAGGGCACATAGTTTATTAGAGAGTTGGCAGTGTAACTTGGTGCGGTTCCGTTTAGGGTTTTGTATACAAGAAGGAGGACCTTAAAATCAATTCTAAAAGTTACTAGAAGCCAGTGTAGAGCGGCTAACACTGGACTGATGTGGTCTCTCCTCTTGGTTCTAGTCAGCAGCCTCGCTGCAGCGTTTGGGATGAGCTGAAGTCTCTCCGTTGTTTTGTTTGGGAGGCCGGTAAAGAGTGCATTACAGTAATCGAGTTGGCTTGAGATAAAAGCATGGATTAGTTTTTCAGCATCCTTTTGATTTATAAATTGTCTGATTTTAGCTATATTTCTGAGGTGGAAGAATGATGTTTTTTTCACAGCAGCAGCCGCGGCACTTTAGAGAACTGTAGATGCTGAAAGGAAACAACAGCTGTGAAAACAAATAGGACACTGGCAGAAACCTAAGAGTAATAATTACTGATCCATACAGCCACAACATATGTACCTCACTCACCAATTAGCCATTTCCCCTTTATGTCCTGACTCCATGGCATCACTGACGACCACGTCATCGGTAACTCCTGAAGAGAGACGAGCAGCAAGGATCCATTCATATCAAATCAAAACTCACCAATGTGGGGAAGCAAGGCATGTGTCAATAATAATAGTTTATATATAAATGTACATACAATAATAATATATGGAAAAATAACAATAAATAGTAAAGGAATAAAAATAAATTAAAAAGTATATTTAAAAAATAGTAATAATAAAATGACAATAACAATGATAATAATAATAAAATGATAATAATAAAATGATAAGTTCTTAAATTCTACTTAACAAAATTAATTCTGCCAGATTTGGAAAGACATCCCAGAAAACAAATTAGCTAAAGGAAAAAACAAAATTTCTGCAAAATGCAGTCGGTTCTCTATTAAATAATCAAACATTAAACATTTCAGTAGTTTGACCCACTTCCTATTCTAACCACATCCGTTGCATCGTTTTCCTCAGAACTATAACTATAAAACTACTAACTAGCTGTAGACATCTAACCTGTAGGTCCTGTTCACTGAGTGATCTCCACAAGCAAGCAGATGAAGTGAACTTACTTATACACACGATGGAGTCCATGCATGTAATCTCCCCACACACACACCGAGGGAGCCCCCCAGCACGGTGTGGCACTGCTGACAGTGCAGAGTCACCCGCTGCTTGTCTTCTGCCTCCGGGGCTGCAGCGACGCTTCGTTGGATTAAAAGACTATCGTCAAACTCCATGTTGGTTGAGTTTCACGGAGCCGAGCCCCCCAGGGAGGACAGCTCGTTGTCCCGCTCGTGAGTTTGAACTCAGGACCGTGAACGTCTCTTCCTCGTGTTGCGTTTTATGTCGGCGTCAGTTTGCCAACACTGCTGCCATCTGGAGTAATGTTGCCTATGATTATCCGCAGTACTTGTAACATAACAAAGTAAATACTAAATAAACATATGCCTGAATAATATTTTCACTTATTAAGCGTCGAAATTCAAGCGAAACACGTTAACCGACCGAGGATAAAGTCCTGATATCATTTTACTATGAACGCTAAAAAGATAAGTATCTTCGCTCTGATTGGCTGCGAGGCACATCCGGTCTGACATAGGAGCCAATAAAACGGCTCCCTTTGTTTTGAATCGGAATATTCTAACCGTCCACGCCGCCACAGCACGGAAGCGAACGTTTCCATCCGTGTGTACCGGGACGAAATATACTCAACCATCTGACTTTTTATTCCAAATCAGGCCGAGAAACTCCTGAAAGCGATCAAGCAGCATTATCAACAAGAACAGGACAAAGAGGAGGAAGGGCAGGTAACTCCATCCTGCTCAATGAGTTTCAGTTCAACCTGTTTGTTCATATCTGATGTGCACACTGGTTACTGTTGTTATTAATATGATGGGGTGTTCCAGGTACAAGAGAAGGATGTTACTGCTGCTAAAGAAGATGAGACTGACCGTGGTGATGAACATGAAGACGCATCTCGTGAGGAAGAGGTTCCCAGCTCCGCTGTGTTTGTTAACACACGTCGGAGTAACAGAACCAGTACCAAGAGAAAGCTCCCTGGTGCTGTAACAGCCACTCAGTGTGATGCTGCAGAGGTATTACACATCATAACACTCAACACGTGACACTGCTGCTAAAATACCGCTTCTTTTTTGCAAAGATATTTTAAGTATAAGTATAAAATGTGCACAAGCACAGTCCCTTTCTTTCATCAAAACAAAGATATCCCATATTCAAATAACACGGCCCCCTTGTGGTACACTTGTGACATCATTCATAATGTTTCGTGTTCAAAAAGGTAGAAATTCAACAATATGTTTTGTTATACTGTCAGCCATTGGTCCAGTGACTCTGGGGTCTCAGATGAGTCAGGTTACGTGAGCTGACGTCGCCGACGATGCAAAATCGTTGAACCGACTTCAATAAGAGATTTTGAGATTTCAGAAATTGTTGCGATAACATGTGTCCCAAAAGCCTCTCAGACCAAGCTGCTAAAGAGAGTGCATATATGAAAAGCTTTAAAAGCAATGTTTGCACAAAGCTGGAACTAGGATAACTTAACTGTTCAATCATATGAAATAAAATACTTGAGAAAAGAAGTGATTTGTTTATGCATTTTTATTGAGGAGCAACAGTTTCTGAAGTGTCTTTGCTCCAAGGCGATTTCTCCTCTTTGACACCAGCTCCCCCGCCTTAGAAAATACTCTCTCACATGGCACAGACGAACATGGTGAGCAGAGACATTTCAGTGCAAGCTCATGAAGGTGTGGATAAGCTCTCTCGTTGCTCTTCCAATATTGTAATGAGTCTTGTTTTCTGGGTAGGTTGCTTTCTGCCAGGTAGCGTTGGACTTCTAGTATCGAATCAGCTGTGGCATTAGAGGTCCTCTTGTTCTCCTCAACCTCCATGTCAAATGTTTCCCAGAGATTGTGCCCTAAAAAAAAATATAATAATAATAATAATAATAATAATCACAAGTATATTATCACATGACAAAGTGCCACAGAAATATACAAATAAACAGAAAGAAATGTGTTTTCATACCTGAACTGGGTTGTGATCCATGTGAAGAGCTAGGCCCTTCTTCTGCTGGGTCAGGCTCTTGGCTCCTCATTTGGTCAGCACACTCCAACTTCAGTCTTTTGACAGCTTCAGTTGCCTTCAGTGAGCTGACGAATCCAATTGTTTTGAACCTAGGATCCAAAAGTGTTGCCAGTGTCATCACACTGAGTGATTCCATGCTAGAGATGCATTCTGTTAGCCGCTTTCTCAGATTTTCTGCAAGCTGTTTAGCAGCTGTTTTTGTCACCGTTGAGGCTTGACGGTGAAGCTCAACGTGGACCATTTTCAGCATGGGAATAACCTTTGACCCAGAGACTATTTTTTCCTCAGACAGTTCAGTTGTTGCTTGGTCAAAAGGAGCAAGCACCCTGAGCATCTCTTCAATGGTGTCACAGTCTTCCGTAGTCAGTGGAGTGATGTCCCTTTTTAATGAGGCCAGTGACACCCAGACTGCCTCCTTCTGCTCAGCCATTCTTTCAAACATGTGGTAGGTGCTGTTCCATCTTGTTGGCACCTCATTGATTAATTTATGGACCGGTGTTCCCAGCTGCTGCTGTATTTGAGTGAGCTTCTCTTTGGCAGTAGTGCTCGATCGAAAGTACGTCACTATTTGTCGTGTTTTGTTGCGTATTTCTGTAAGTGTTTCGACCTGATCACATGATTTCCTCACAATTAAATTCATGGTATGGGCTATACAAATGGTATGGCGTATTTGCAGCATCCGAGCACATGAAATCATGTTTGCTGCTGCATCAGTGACAAGACACCTGACCTTTGCAGCTATGCCCCACTCCTCCATGAGGCTCTTTTTAACTGTGGCCATGTTTTCAGCAGTGTTTTTGAGGAAAATGCTGCACTCCCAAGACTGACGTATGGAGTTCATGGCTTTCTTTGTCCACATAGTGGCAAGTAACCGCTAGATATGCCTCCATATTCATGGATGTCCACATATCAGCTGTTAAACTAACAGCAACGGCGCTCTGGAGGTCCTTTTTTGTTTTCTCCTTTTCCTCCTCATACCTCTGGCTCACCAAAGCCTTGATGGTCTGAAAATAACCATACAAATATTCTTATACCAAAATATAGTTATATAGTACAAAAACATAATAATAACCTTTCTTAAACATACCTTCCTGCTTGGTAGAACATATGAGGGTATGATGAGCTTCAAGAGCTCCCTGAATCCCTCATTTTCAACCAAGCTGAGTGGCTGACAGTCTTTGATGATCATGTTGACCACTGCCTCATCCACTGCTTGCTTAGGAACTGCAAGCCAAAAGGAAATATTTCGTTAAAAGCTTATTTAAGGTCTGTATTTTTTTTTTTTTTTACAAACAATGTTAGAGTCAAACAGAGAAGGAAGCTAGATAAATACTTTATTAATGTAGCAGAGAAATGCAATAGAGGAAAACTTCCCTGATCGGGAATTGAACCGAGGTCACTGGGGTGTGAGCTCTGAATCTTGCCCACTAGACCACCAGGGCTGTAAAGTTAATAAGGAGAACATGTCAACATACCTGGGGTATTCTCACGGGTATCTGCTGATTCTTCATCGCCACCATGCCGAGCTCTGTAATGCCTCAGCATTGATGAAGTGCTCTTATTGATGTAAGACAGCTCTGTAGAAACGAGCCGACACTTCACCTACAATGACATAAAAATTTAATTTAAATGAAAACTATTCAAACCACTTACCAGAACAGAGTAAAAACTAAGGTGGCGCACTGCATTCACTTGTCAAAGAAAAAATTACAATGACATAGGGTATCTATCAGGATCTCGTAATAACAAGATAATATGAATAAAGCAACTGTAAGGCTATTTCACTGACTATCATATGTATCACAGGTGACGTTGCATTCACTTGATAAAGTGAATGCAATGCGCCACCCAAAAAACATATGGTATATAATGGAAGAACTAACAGTAAACAGTGCTCAAAGGAGAAAAAGATTTACCTTGTTTGGTGTCAGAAGATCAAAATGATTCCACACCGGGGAAAACTTCCTTGAACGATCCATAATAACGCAACAGCAAAACTCCATCCAACAAACCCACGACATGTTGATACAGTTTGATTCCTTATAAACACACTTTGGCGCGACAAATTCAACCGATACACTTCCTGTATCGGTCACGTGATTAGTTCTTAAAGCAATACACGCACCAATACGGGGTTTCACTCTTGGGCTCTCGGCACAGTGCTGACGCACCAGTGTTGCTCGTCCCATCACTACAAAACACTGCGGCTTGAATTGAAGGAGGAAACGAGTGATGGGAAGTTCGGCTCTTTTCTGAGAGCCGGCTCTTTCGACTCGGCTCCCAAAGAAGAGCCGGCTCTTTCGACTCCCGAACGGCTCTTTATTTAGGATCTTTTGTAGCCTATATTTTACCTTAACTTTGAAAAAAAAAATCATGTTTTGTGTTAAACCCTTTTGCTTTCAGTGTTTTTATGAGAGACCTTATAATTGCCTAATTCTGTGCATTTATTCTGTGACAAAACCACTCTTACATTTATTTATTTCAATTAAACTTTTTTATTGCACAAATTAACAATAAACTTCAAACAAATCCACAGAACCAAACTCCAGCAAACAGCATTAGTCCTCAGGGCAGGTTGGCATTCAGGAAGATCAGATGCCTCAGCTTGGATGGGCCGATACGATTTCGCCTCTCCGTGAGTATCTGCCCTGTTTGAGAAGATTCTCTCAGAAGGAACTGATGTGGCAACAATACATAGTCTCCCCTCCTTCACCAGGAGTGGAAAGACTGAGGCCTTGGCCTGCCACCAGCTCAGTGGGTCTTCTGCTCTCTGGATGAGGGGCTCCTCAAGGTAGCTCCTCACCTCCACTATAGCATCAGCTGTCGGATTTCTCCTTGAAGCATCTCCTGTAGCTCTGTCATCAAAAAGCCTCCAAACAGCAGAGGTGCTGCTCCTCCTCCACTTGGCCCTCTAATGGTGGAGCTGGCTGGCTGCTGGGGGTGCATTTTGCTGCTGCTGCTGCACTAATCCTCTGAAGAGCTTCATCAATAGCTCTACCATCACTGAAGGCAAGTTTTTTTTTAAACCTTGGATCCAATAAGGTAGTTTCTGAAAGGACAGTGTTGTACTCCATCCGCAGAAATTTGCGGTCCATGGCTGAACAAAGAGCTGCAACTAATTCCTTCACTTTCTGCACAGTTACTGTCCATTGGTTCTCGGCTGTCACCCGCTGCAGACCTTTGCAAAGCAGGCGCATTTTCGAGGCTGTGACATAGCTGAAGGAGAGAAAACAGCAACTTTTAGAATTTAGTTTTTTAAAAGTATGTGGCATATTATACGTGATGCATTATACTGTATGTGTTGTGTTTACAATGTATAATAGTGACTGAATAGTAGTAGAGAAAACAATGCTTCAATGGTTCTAGGTACCTGTCTGCACTTATCTCCACAGTCACCTCCTGGAATGATTGCAGGACGGCGCAGACCTCTTTCACCAGCTCACATTCCTCTTGGCTTAATGGCTCAATAGATGCGTTGATGAGGGCCAGGGTGGAGATGATGGCATCTTTTATTTCAAGCATTCGTTTCAACATATAAAATGTTGAGTTCCACCTGGTGGCACACTCTTGTTTGGGCCTCAGTTCAGGAATCCCCATTTGGCGCTGTGTGGACTTTAGCTTCTGTGCTGCTACTGTGCTTTTGTGGAAAAACTCCACAACAGCCTTCACCTTATCCACGGTTGTTTTGATCACCTTCAGAGCATCTCTAACCACCAGGTTTAGTGTATGCGCCAGACATGGGTGATGGGTCCACTTCAAAATTTTTATGGCTTTGGTGATGTTTGCAGCATTATCACTCACACAGCACACCACTTTGTCCTCTACTTGCCACTCTTTTGCCACTCTTAGTAGCTCCTCTGCCAAGTTTTCTGCAGTGTGTCTGTCGGTGAACTCGAAGCAGTCCAGAAGGCAAGATGTCATCTTGTAATCTTCAATAAAGTGGCAAGTGACAGACATGAAAGAGCAGGTTGTTCTGGAGGTCCAGCAGTCAGTTGTCAGGCAAACTGATGGAGCTTTTTTCACCCTTTCTTGCCATAATGCACGTTCTGTCATATAGTTTTGGGATCATTGTTTGGGAAAGTGTTTTTCTACTGGGTAGAGTGTATCTGGGATTTAGGGCTTTGACAGTTTTTCATTCCTTTGTCCTCCACAATGTAAAAGGGTTGAAAATCAGAAGCTACCATTTTAGCCAACTCATCATCAATACTGTGCTGTTTGGCTGGGGTCATCAGTTTAGGTAAAAACTGACTTATTTTGCTTTGAGTTGCAGTAGGAGAGGTTATACTTGCACGCATGGGGATGGCAGTAGACGTTACAGCAGCTGTTGTTCTGGTATGAGACACACCAGGATCAGTAGATGGTGAGCTGGCTTGCCCTCTCTCCTCTAACTGCACTGTAGGATGGACAGTTCTGATATGTCTATGCAGGTTTGTGGTGGAACCTGCTCTTATAGTGACCTTCGTTTTGCAGTGAAGGCACTCTGCTTTGTTGTTCCCAATATCTTTAAACTGCAGCCAGATGCTGCTTCGCTTTCTAGTGTCACTCATAGTTAAACTACACGACAATGCAAGACGCACACACGCTCCTCACCGCTCTGTCTCTCTCTTCACTTGCAGTGGAGTCAAGTGGTGTGTCTGCCCCGCCCCCTCTCTGTTTACACATCCTTAATTCTCACGTGAATGCCGCATGCTGGTCGCCATGCTGGCCAATCATAACAGACCTCTGTCGTAACCAGAGCTGGGACTGAGCACTGAAAGTGAAACCTAAGCAGCGAATGGGCAAAAAACTGGGAGCCGGCTCTCACTCGATGCGAGCCGGCTCTTCTGATTCGCTCTCAGAGCCGATGCTTGTGCGCATGACCCATCACTAGAGCAAACAGCAGGAAATATTTAGTATTGATGTCTTTATCAAACAGTAGAAACAGTAAAAACAAGTAAATCACATTTTTAAGAACAAAATGACAAGTTTCAAATTGAGCGACACAGAAACATGAAGTCCTCGTGACGAGCTGCGAGCGAAGCCACGAGCCTAAACACAGCGCAGCGTGTTGCAGAAGCAGAACTAAAGAGGATGAAACAACTACTGTAATTTTGTGTAGAACCAGGAAATAACGATGGAGAACTTCTGACTGTTCAATCAGCATTTATTGTCTCTGACCGTTGGTGTTTTCCTTAATTTGTCCATAAATTACCGTTGAAACAGAAGAAACACAAGAAAGTCATCATCATACGGTAACTCCACAGTCGGGGTTTTTGGACATGCACACCTCTCTTCAGCGTTTCCTTCTTTCAGTCTCCCGAAAAAGTGGCGCGAACCCCCAGAAAGTGCCGGTTTCAGGAGTATCAACATAAAAGCATATTTAACAAAATAAGACTCCTCGAAATAAATATATATGCATTTCTACGTTGTTTTTTTTCCATAATGAGGGTGTCTCACAAACTGTCTGTCTCTCGTAATGTCCGTCTGTCTCGTACCACTCGCTACTTTTGCGGCTCTTTCACGGCATCCGGTGGACCCTAACCCTGTAAAATCCATAGATTTAGGAATTCCCCTAGTGGCCGTTAGCTGTAAAATCATAGATAAACCGCAGGGTCGAAAAATGGGGGGGAAAAGTCGCGGCTTATAGTCCGGGAAATTACGGTAAATATTTACACTGACGAGCAGGCGGCACACGTCTGCAACAAGCCTCGTCTGGCCCCCAGCGTGCTCTGCTTCTTCTGCTTCCGCTCTTCCACGTGTTTCACTCGCCTGTCGCCCCTGAAACAAGAGAGACGCGTCCGTGAGAGACGGATGTGGAGAGTAACTTGCTCTGGGAGCCAGCGTGTGCGTTCAGAACTCACCTGGTCTGCACCTGGTGCCGCTTGTAACCCTTCTGATGAGCGTTTGAGATCAGCGACTTTTCTTCAGTGTTTTCTTTGGCGCCTGAGAGCGGCTTCAGTTTACCTGTAAACAGGAGTTTCAAATGTTTGTTCGACAGAGAGTCCGTTTAAAGGAGTTTCTGTGACTCCATCTTTGATTCAGCAGCTATATGTGGGGGGGGGCTCACCGGCATGAGGCTTGTACGTGAGGGCACGAGACAGACTGGCCTTCAGGTCGAAGCCGGCCTTCTTTTGTGTGCCCGGGGTTGTGGAAGTACTCGTGTTGCCGGTGAAAAGAAATGCTCCTTTGGAATAAAAGGGGGGGGTAAATCACTCACTCGATGCATTTCTATAGACACATTCAGATAGCATCCCCAGGGTTAAAGGCAGACGGTACCTGGACTCTTTGTAGCAGAGAAAGTTGAAATCTTAACAGTTTTGCTCAATCAGCGGTCTGTCTCTGTGGCGTGCTGGAGCTCACACAGGAAGACCTGCGCGCCGGCGTCTTCACCAAAGACCGCTTGTTCTCATTGTTTACGAGTGGCTTCTGAGAACCTGCAAACACATGTCACATGTAGTGTATCCCTCTGAACACATGCTGTCACTTCCAGCAGCTGCTTACTGGTTAACTGCATTTGTATTTCCTGCACCAGTAACGTTCGGAGGGAGGGACTCACCGAACGTTGATCCTGCGCGTGGAAAGGACCGACTGTCTGAACGGAGCCGCTTCCTTCCCGGCAGGTTTATTTGGAGCTTTACTGGCTGAGGGCAAAGTGTTGCTGCGTGTGTCCTCAGCGGCTCTCTTGCTCAGCGGGACGGGACTGAACACGGACGCTCGACTCTGGTCTGTTGAAGCTTTAGTACCTTCAGCTCTTTGACTGAACTTCTGAAGGTCTCCATCTGGACGTACGAGTCGATCGACTCCATCCTGTTGAAATGTGCCTCGTGGAGTCTTTTGAAGTCACCCCCCCCCCCCCCCGTCATGTGGTCTCTGAACTCTCGGTTGAAAAGAGGAGCAACAGTACAACTACGAACTTACTAGGAGTGACATGCTTCAACTTCTGCTTGCTCTTCACCTGGAGTCGAGGGATTTTAGGTGCTTCTTCTGTTCAGACATTTAAAAAGTCAAATAAAGGATTAGTATGTGATCAGAACTGTGTTAGAGGCAAGAATCTGTAAAGAGAGACGGCGACAGCACATTAGGCTCAATACATAGTCTCCCCTCCTTCACCAGGAGTGGAAAGACTGAGGCCTTGGCCTGCCACCAGCTCAGTGGGTCTTCTGCTCTCTGGATGAGGGGCTCCTCAAGGTAGCTCCTCACCTCCACTATAGCATCAGCTGTCGGATTTCTCCTTGAAGCATCTCCTGTAGCTCTGTCATCAAAAAGCCTCCAAACAGCAGAGGTGCTGCTCCTCCTCCACTTGGCCCTCTAATGGTGGAGCTGGCTGGCTGCTGGGGGTGCATTTTGCTGCTGCTGCTGCACTAATCCTCTGAAGAGCTTCATCAATAGCTCTACCATCACTGAAGGCAAGTTTTTTTTAAACCTTGGATCCAATAAGGTAGTTTCTTAAAGGACAGTGTTGTACTCCATCCGCAGAAATTTGCGGTCCATGGCTGAACAAAGAGCTGCAACTAATTCCTTCACTTTCTGCACAGTTACTGTCCATTGGTTCTCGGCTGTCACCCGCTGCAGACCTTTGCAAAGCAGGCGCATTTTCGAGGCTGTGACATAGCTGAAGGAGAGAAAACAGCAACTTTTAGAATTTAGTTTTTTAAAAGTATGTGGCATATTATACGTGATGCATTATACTGTATGTGTTGTGTTTACAATGTATAATAGTGACTGAATAGTAGTAGAGAAAACAATGCTTCAATGGTTCTAGGTACCTGTCTGCACTTATCTCCACAGTCACCTCCTGGAATGATTGCAGGACGGCGCAGACCTCTTTCACCAGCTCACATTCCTCTTGGCTTAATGGCTCAATAGATGCGTTGATGAGGGCCAGGGTGGAGATGATGGCATCTTTTATTTCAAGCATTCGTTTCAACATATAAAATGTTGAGTTCCACCTGGTGGCACACTCTTGTTTGGGCCTCAGTTCAGGAATCCCCATTTGGCGCTGTGTGGACTTTAGCTTCTGTGCTGCTACTGTGCTTTTGTGGAAAAACTCCACAACAGCCTTCACCTTATCCACGGTTGTTTTGATCACCTTCAGAGCATCTCTAACCACCAGGTTTAGTGTATGCGCCAGACATGGGTGATGGGTCCACTTCAAAATTTTTATGGCTTTGGTGATGTTTGCAGCATTATCACTCACACAGCACACCACTTTGTCCTCTACTTGCCACTCTTTTGCCACTCTTAGTAGCTCCTCTGCCAAGTTTTCTGCAGTGTGTCTGTCGGTGAACTCGAAGCAGTCCAGAAGGCAAGATGTCATCTTGTAATCTTCAATAAAGTGGCAAGTGACAGACATGAAAGAGCAGGTTGTTCTGGAGGTCCAGCAGTCAGTTGTCAGGCAAACTGATGGAGCTTTTTTCACCCTTTCTTGCCATAATGCACGTTCTGTCATATAGTTTTGGGATCATTGTTTGGGAAAGTGTTTTTCTACTGGGTAGAGTGTATCTGGGATTTAGGGCTTTGACAGTTTTTCATTCCTTTGTCCTCCACAATGTAAAAGGGTTGAAAATCAGAAGCTACCATTTTAGCCAACTCATCATCAATACTGTGCTGTTTGGCTGGGGTCATCAGTTTAGGTAAAAACTGACTTATTTTGCTTTGAGTTGCAGTAGGAGAGGTTATACTTGCACGCATGGGGATGGCAGTAGACGTTACAGCAGCTGTTGTTCTGGTATGAGACACACCAGGATCAGTAGATGGTGAGCTGGCTTGCCCTCTCTCCTCTAACTGCACTGTAGGATGGACAGTTCTGATATGTCTATGCAGGTTTGTGGTGGAACCTGCTCTTATAGTGACCTTCGTTTTGCAGTGAAGGCACTCTGCTTTGTTGTTCCCAATATCTTTAAACTGCAGCCAGATGCTGCTTCGCTTTCTAGTGTCACTCATAGTTAAACTACACGACAATGCAAGACTCACACACGCTCCTCACCGCTCTTCTCTCTCTTCACTTGCAGTGGAGTCAAGTGGTGTGTCTGCCCCGCCCCCTCTCTGTTTACACATCCTTAATTCTCACGTGAATGCCGCATGCTGGTCGCCATGCTGGCCAATCATAACAGACCTCTGTCGTAACCAGAGCTGGGACTGAGCACTGAAAGTGAAACCTAAGCAGCGAATGGGCAAAAAACTGGGAGCCGGCTCTCACTCGATGCGAGCCGGCTCTTCTGATTCGCTCTCAGAGCCGATGCTTGTGCGCATGACCCATCACTAGAGCAAACAGCAGGAAATATTTAGTATTGATGTCTTTATCAAACAGTAGAAACAGTAAAAACAAGTAAATCACATTTTTAAGAACAAAATGACAAGTTTCAAATTGAGCGACACAGAAACATGAAGTCCTCGTGACGAGCTGCGAGCGAAGCCACGAGCCTAAACACAGCGCAGCGTGTTGCAGAAGCAGAACTAAAGAGGATGAAACAACTACTGTAATTTTGTGTAGAACCAGGAAATAACGATGGAGAACTTCTGACTGTTCAATCAGCATTTATTGTCTCTGACCGTTGGTGTTTTCCTTAATTTGTCCATAAATTACCGTTGAAACAGAAGAAACACAAGAAAGTCATCATCATACGGTAACTCCACAGTCGGGGTTTTTGGACATGCACACCTCTCTTCAGCGTTTCCTTCTTTCAGTCTCCCGAAAAAGTGGCGCGAACCCCTAGAAAGTGCCGGTTTCAGGAGTATCAACATAAAAGCATATTTAACAAAATAAGACTCCTCGAAATAAATATATATGCATTTCTACGTTGTTTTTTTTCCATAATGAGGGTGTCTCACAAACTGTCTGTCTCTCGTAATGTCCGTCTGTCTCGTACCACTCGCTACTTTTGCGGCTCTTTCACGGCATCCGGTGGACCCTAACCCTGTAAAATCCATAGATTTAGGAATTCCCCTAGTGGCCGTTAGCTGTAAAATCATAGATAAACCGCAGGGTCGAAAAATGGGGGGGGAAAAGTCGCGGCTTATAGTCCGGGAAATTACGGTAAATATTTACACTGACGAGCAGGCGGCACACGTCTGCAACAAGCCTCGTCTGGCCCCCAGCGTGCTCTGCTTCTTCTGCTTCCGCTCTTCCACGTGTTTCACTCGCCTGTCGCCCCTGAAACAAGAGAGACGCGTCCGTGAGAGACGGATGTGGAGAGTAACTTGCTCTGGGAGCCAGCGTGTGCGTTCAGAACTCACCTGGTCTGCACCTGGTGCCGCTTGTAACCCTTCTGATGAGCGTTTGAGATCAGCGACTTTTCTTCAGTGTTTTCTTTGGCGCCTGAGAGCGGCTTCAGTTTGCCTGTAAATAGGAGTTTCAAATGTTTGTTCGACAGAGTCCGTTTAAAGGAGTTTCTGTGACTCCATCTTTGATTCAGCAGCTATATGTGGGGGGGGGGGCTCACCGGCATGAGGCTTGTACGTGAGGGCACGAGACAGACTGGCCTTCAGGTCGAAGCCGGCCTTCTTTTGTGTGCCCGGGGTTGTGGAAGTACTCGTGTTGCCGGTGAAAAGAAATGCTCCTTTGGAATAAAAGGGGGGGGGGATAAATCACTCACTCGATGCATTTCTATAGACACATTCAGATAGCATCCCCAGGGTTAAAGGCAGACGTACCTGGACTCTTTGTAGCAGAGAAAGTTGAAATCTTAACAGTTTTGCTCAATCAGCGGTCGGTCTCTGTGGCGTGCTCGAGCTCACACAGGAAGACCTGCGCGCCGGCGTCTTCACCAAAGACCGCTTGTTCTCATTGTTTACGAGTGGCTTCTGAGAACCTGCAAACACATGTCACATGTAGTGTATCCCTCTGAACACATGCTGTCACTTCACCAGCAGCAGCTGCTTACTGGTTAACTGCATTTGTATTTCCTGCACCAGTAACGTTCGGAGGGAGGGACTCACCGAACGTTGATCCTGCGCGTGGAAAGGACCGACTGTCTGAACGGAGCCGCTTCCTTCCCGGCAGGTTTATTTGGAGCTTTACTGGCTGAGAGCAAAGTGTTGCTGCGTGTGTCCTCAGCGGCTCTCTTGTTCAGCGGGACGGGACTGAACACGGACGCTCGACTCTGGTCTGTTGAAGCTTTAGTACCTTCAGCTCTTTGACTGAACTTCTGAAGGTCTCCATCTGGACGTACGAGTCGATCGACTCCATCCTGATGAAATGTGCCTCGTGGAGTCTTTTGAAGTCACCCCCCCCCCCGTCATGTGGTCTCTGAACTCTCTGTTGAAAAGAGGAGCAACAATACAACTACGAACTTACTATGAGTGACATGCTTCAACTTCTGCTTGCTCTTCACCTGGAGTCGAGGGATTTTAGGTGCTTCTTCTGTTCAGACATTTAAAAAGTCAAATAAAGGATTAGTATGTGATCAGAACTGTGTTAGAGGCAAGAATCTGTAAAGAGAGACGGCGACAGCACATTAGGCTCCACAAGGAACCTGCTATTTAAAGCAGAAGACAAGGAACAGTTACATGTTTGTATTACTGACCTGTGTCAGCATGCACAGGTACATCACCCTGCTGCTCCTCCTGCTGCTGCTGCTCCCTGTCAGAGGCCTGGAGCTCCTGAGGAGGCTCAATCTCACTTTTGCCAGAATCCTTGTCAGGACACTTTTCTCTTCTTAGCACCCCGAGCCCCGGGGCGTGCAGCGTCACCCTGAGAGGAATAAAAGTCGTTTCATCGTCCTGAGTGCAAAGACTCTGCAGCAAAGTAACCATGTGCACAGGGATCCTAGTTCCAGCTTTGTGCAAACATTGCTTTTAAAGCTTTTTTCATATATGCACTCTCCTTAGCAGCTTGGGGCGGTTTGGTCTGAGAGGCTTTTGGGACACAAGTTATCGCAACAATTTCTGAAATCTCAAAATCTCTTATTGAAGTCGGTTCAACGATTTTGCATCGTCGGCGACGTCAGCTCACGTAACCTGACTCATCTGAGACCCCAGAGTCACTGGACCAATGGCTGACAGTATAACAAAACATATTGTTGAATTTCTACCTTTTTGAACACCAAACATTATGAATGATGTCACAAGTGTACCACAAGGGGGCCGTGTTATTTGAATATGGGATGTCTTTGTTTTGATGAAAGAAAGGGACTGTGCTTGTGCACATTTTATACTTATACTTAAAATATCTTTGCAAAAAAGAAGCGGTATTTTAGCAGCAGTGTCACGTATTTGTGTTGAGTGTTATGATGTGTAATACCTCTGCAGCATCACACTGAGTCGGCTGTTACAGCACCAGGGAGCTTTCTCTTGGTACTGGTTCTGTTACTCCGACGTGTGTTAGCAAACACAGCGGAGCTGGGAACCTCTTCCTCACGAGATGCGTCTTCATGTTCATCACCACGGTCAGTCTCATCTTCTTTAGCAGCAGTAACATCCTTCTCTTGTACCTGGAACACCCCATCATATTAATAACAACAGTAACCAGTGTGCACATCAGATATGAACAAACAGGTTGAACTGAAACTCATTGAGCACGGATGGAGTTACCTGCCCTTCCTCCTCTTTGTCCTGTTCTTGTTGATAATGCTGCTTGATCGCTTTCAGGAGTTTCTCGGCCTGATTTGGAATACAAAGTCAGATGGTTGAGTATATTTCGTCCCGGTACACACGGATGGAAACGTTAGCTTCCGGTAACCGTTAGCGCAGAGTATTCCCGTGTTAGTTTAAAAAGTTACCTTCTCGTTGGCTTTCAGCCCGAGCTCCTTGGCGATGCTTCTCAACTGCGCATATTTCATAGTCAAAATTCATGTTGTGGTATTTTATTCCGTGTTATTCCGTGCTGTGGCGGCGTGGACGGTTAGAATATTCCGATTCAAAACAAAGGGAGCCGTTTTATTGGCTCCTATGTCAGACCGGATGTGCCTCGCAGCCAATCAGAGCGAAGATACTTATCTTTTTAGCGTTCATAGTAAAATGATATCAGGACTTTATCCTCGGTCGGTTAACGTGTTTCGCTTGAATTTCGACGCTTAATAAGTGAAAATATTATTCAGGCATATGTTTATTTAGTATTTACTTTGTTATGTTACAAGTACTGCGGATAATCATAGGCAACATTACTCCAGATGGCGGCAGTGTTGGCAAACTGACGCCGACATAAAACGCAACACGAGGAAGAGACGTTCACGGTCCTGAGTTCAAACTCACGAGCGGGACAACGAGCTGTCCTCCCGGGGGGCTCGGCTCTGTGAAACTCAACCAACATGGAGTTTGACGATAGTCTTTTAATCAAATCAAATTTATTTGTATAGCCCAATATCACAAATTATACATTTGTCTCAGTGTGCTTTACAGACCGTACAGGATACGACATCCTCTGTCCTTAGACCCTCTGTCCTTAGACCCTCTGTCCTCAGACCCTCTGTCCTTAGACCCTCGCATTGCACAAGGAAAAACTTCCTAAAAGAAACCCCATAATTAAAGGGGAAAAAATGGAAGAAACCTCAGGGAGAGACTGAGGAGGGATCCCTCTCCCAGGACGGACAGACGTGCAATAGATGTCGTGTGTACAGGATAAACAACATAGTACAAATACAACATTTGACAGAAATTGTTGTGTTGGGGAAAAAAAGAAATAAAGTTTGGATGAATCCAGGAAAATGTCAATAAGGCTTCCCGGTGTTCAGCAGGACCAGGGCAGCAGGCGCAGCCACGATTCATGATCCTGACGTAAATCCAACGAAGCGTCGCTGCAGCCCCGGAGGCAGAAGACAAGCAGCGGGTGACTCTGCACTGTCAGCAGTGCCACGCCGTGCTGGGGGGCTCCCTCGGTGTGTGTGGGGAGATTACATGCATGGACTCCATCGTGTGTATAAGTAAGTTCACTTCATCTGCTTGCTTGTGGAGATCACTCAGTGAACAGGACCTACAGGTTAGATGTCTACAGCTAGTTAGTAGTTTTATAGTTATAGTTCTGAGGAAAACGATGCAACGGATGTGGTTAGAATAGGAAGTGGGTCAAACTACTGAAATGTTTAATGTTTGATTATTTAATAGAGAACCGACTGCATTTGCAGAAATTGGTTAGCTAATTTGTTTTCTGGGATGTCTTTCCAAATCTGGCAGAATTAATTTTGTTAAGTAGAACTTAAGAACTTATCATTTTATTATTATTATCATTGTTATTGTCATTTTATTATTGTTATTATTATTACTATTATCATTTTATTATTGTCATTATTACTATTTTTTTAAATATACTTTTTAATTTATTTGTATTCCTTTACTATTTATTGTTATTATTCCATATATTATTATTGTATGTACATTTATATATAAACTATTATTATTTACACATGCCTTGCTTCCCCACATTTGTGAGTTTTGATTTGATATGAATGGATCCTTGCTGCTCGTCTCTCTTCAGGAGTTACCGATGACGTGGTCGTCAGTGATGCCATGGAGTCAGGACATAAAGGGGAAATGGCTAATTGGTGAGTGAGGTACATATGTTGTGGCTGTATGGATCAGTAATTATTACTCTTAGGTTTCTGCCAGTGTCCTATTTGTTTTCACAGCTGTTGTTTCCTTTCAGCATCTACAGTTCTCTAAAGTGCCGCGGCTGCTGCTGTGAAAAAAACATCATTCTTCCACCTCAGAAATATAGCTAAAATCAGACAATTTATAAATCAAAAGGATGCTGAAAAACTAATCCATGCTTTTATCTCAAGCCAACTCGATTACTGTAATGCACTCTTTACCGGCCTCCCAAACAAAACAACGGAGAGACTTCAGCTCATCCAAAACGCTGCAGCGAGGCTGCTGACTAGAACCAAGAGGAGAGACCAGTTCAGTCCAGTGTTAGCTGGTCTACACTGGCTTCCAGTAACTTTTAGAATTGACTTTAAGGTCCTCCTTGTATACAAAGCCCTAAACGGAACCGCACCAAGTTACACTGCCAACTCTCTAATAAACTATGTGCCCCCAAGAACATTACGATCATCCACTACTGCTTTATTAAATGTTCCCCGAAACATCCAAAAGAAAATTGGGGATGCAGCCTTTAGCAATTATGCACCAAAGCTATGGAACACTTTACCTGCAGACATTAGGGAGGCAAGCTCGCTCAATATCTTCACAAGTAAGCTAAAAACATATCTTTTTACTTTAGCCTTTTAATGGTGATATTTTATATCTCTTTACTTTAGCCTTTTAATGGTGATATTTTATATCTCTTTACTTTAGCCTTTTAATAGTGATATTTTATATCTCTTTACTTTAGCCATTTAATAGTGATATTTTATATCTCTTTACTTTAGCCTTTTAATAGTGATATTTTATATCTCTTTACTTTAGCCTTTTAATAGTGATATTTTATATCTCTTTACTTTAGCCTTTTAATAGTGATATTTTATATCTCTTTACTTTAGCCTTTTAATAGTGATATTTTATATCTCTTTACTTTAGCTTTTTAATGGTGATAATTTATATATTTTTATCTTAGCCACTTTAAACTAATTTAAATGATTTCATACATTTTTAAGATTGGTTTTCCTGAAGGAGGATCATTTAGTGTTGAGGAAGTAAGAAGAAGAAGAAAGTAATGTCAAAGAGAGAGATTAAATCTGAAGTGTTGAAAACAATGGAAGAACATAAAAGACAGTTTATGTTATGGGAGAAGGAAACAGAGAACAGGGATAGGAAGAAAGTATGTGGATTATTTGCAAAGACAACTATAGATGAAAGTACAGACAAAGGGATTATGAAAATGTCAAAGAATGTGTAAAGGCTGCTATTTTATCTGCTATTTTAATTCAGCTATTTTTATACAATTTTTTAATTCTGCTATATTTTAATTTTGCAATCTTATCTGCTATTTGATCTATTTTAATTCTGCTATTTTTATAATGGTACTTCAGACTCATGTACACTGTGATTATTGTTCTGTAAATGCTCTTATTCTGTATAATCTTGTACTAATTGTTATGTTTTTTGCTGTGAAGCACTGTGCTGCAATTCTTGTATGAAAGGTGCTATACAAATAAAGCTTATTATTATAATTATTATCATTTATCTAACCTTTTATGTAACTTGTAAATACATTGAGGTTGTTAGATCCGCGTAGGTCGCGCCCTGACAGCTCAGGGTCTCCACCAACTAACAGGACCAAGTCCTAATTCTATCAACTCCTCAATTACAATCTAGTGACTATTTAAGTTGGTGGCGAGGAGACTTAGCCTCGTGTCTACTGCCTGTATACAACCGTCTATCCCGCTTGCACCAATAATTGGAGGAGAGAGAGGTCGGATCACCGACACCCTTAGGGCCGCTCACAACTTTGTCAAAAGTCCTTGAGGTCAGTTCATGTCAGTCGTCCATTGGCAGAGTGAGGATAGAAAAACTCTGAAGATTGGTAATTCCAAATTGTTTGGGGTGATGTGTAATCCTGTCCTGCGCTTCGTTCTGCAACTTGGATAATTCAGAGTCCTCTTCAGTGAGGAAGTCCTCACATCTCTCGTCCCTTGTGAAGTCGCGAAGGATAACCACGATTTTGTGTTAAAAGTTCTGTTAGACCACTAGTGCCCCCACCTTTGCTCCTCTCTCCTCTGTGCTCCACACATCTGGTATGTGTTAGAGGCCGCTGTGGTGAATCATTGACCCCCAACGGGTGCTCTCTTTCTCTCTGTACATATCCTTGATCTCGAAATTACGCTCCTGGGTCCTCGTCTGTCTGTCCTGACAGAATGATCTGACCATCATGGACCCAGCGCACGCTCAGACCAGCATGCAGGTAGAGACTGAGATGTCTGCCCTACAGCGACTGGAACGCACTGAGGGAGACATCAATCGGATGACCGGCGATATCGCTTCCCTGCTCCAACTCAGCCACCAACAACAACAATTTAACCAGCTGCAACCACTACTAGCCCAAGTCCTGCTGCTACTCACCAATGCGGCCACTCCTGCTTCGTCTGTTCCAGTACCGTCTGCCCTACTCCATTCCGCTGTTGTTTCTTCTCCAGCTGCTTCAGGGTCCAACACTGCAGTACCGCCTCCAGAACCGAGGATTGGCCATCCGGAACGCTTTGACGGTGACCCGAAGCAGATTTGAGCCTTCCTGACCAGCTGCCGAGTGCAGTTCGCATTACAGCCCAGGACCTTCTCGACGGAAGGAGCCAGGGTGGGTTACGTCATTACCCATCTCAACGGCCGAGCTCGGTTGTGGGGAGCGGCAGAGTTCGACCGGCAGACCCCAGCCTGTGCCTCCTTCAGTGCCTTCGAAGAGGAGATGTTAAAGGTCTTTGACTTAGGTTCAACAACAACCGAAGCATCACAGGCACTGCTGACCACCCGCCAGGGCAATCGGACGGTGGCAGATTTCTCCATAGACTTTCGTACCCTGGCAAGTCGCAGCTCGTGGGACTCCGAGGCACTGGTGCATGCCTTCCTCCACAGCCTGGCGGACTACATTAAAGACGAGCTTGTCTCTCATGAGCAGCCCAAGACACTTGATGACGCCATTGCCCTTGCCGTTCGCATTGATCGGCGTATCCAGACCCGCAGAAGAGAGAGAGGGCGTCTGAGTCAACCAGCCATCCGCATTCGGGGGGGGAGTCCTCCACATTCCACCCCCCGCCTGTCAAGCCCCAAAGCCAACTCAATCAACCTGAGCCCATGGAGATTGGTCGCGTCTCCCTCACCCCCGAGGAGCGACAGCGCCGTCTAGCCTCAAACCTTTGTCTCTACTGCGGTGGCGAGGGTCATCGTGTCACCACCTGCCCGTCAAAAGCCGCAGCTCACCAGGTGTAGGGGAGATCCGGGTGAGCTCAATACATCTTCAATCTCCCCCCATCCGAAAACCCCTGCTTCAGCTCCGCCTTCGACTTTCCGACACAACTCACACCCTGGCCGCCCTAGTGGATTCCGGAGCCGAAACAAACATAATGGACACAGAGCTCGCGCGGCAACTGGGCGTGAACCGTCAACAACTCACTCCACCCGTTCCTGCACAAGCCCTGGATGGACACCGTCTCGGCACCATCACTCACATCACGGCCCCTGAGACAATTCTGCTGTCAGGAAACCACCAGGAGTCCATCCAGTTCCACCTCCTACTCTCACCCGGCCAACCACTCATCCTTGGATTTCCGTGGCTCCGTCTTCATAACCCCCAACTTGACTGGAAAACAGGCACAATACGCGAGTGGGGGAGGGGCTGCCATCGGACCTGCCTAAAGGGAGCCATCTTGCCAATCGACAGGGGAGCTTCCAGCACCGCCCCCGACATATCCAATGTTCCTGCCTGTTATCACAACTTGAGAGAGGTGTTCAACAAGTCCAAGGCCACGTCTCTGCCACCACACAGACCATATGACTGCGCCATCGACCTTCTGCCTGGCACCACACCCCCGAAGGGCCGTCTCTACTCGCTATCAGCCCCAGAAAGAAAAGCCATGGAGGACTACATAAACGACTCACTGGCCACCGGCATAATCCGTCCATCATCTTCCCCCGCGGGAGCGGGATACTTCTTTGTCGGAAAAAAGGATGGCTCTCTCCGTCCGTGCATCGATTACCGGGGCTTGAACAACATTACAGTCAAGAATCGTTATCCTCTACCCCTACTCTCCTCCGCCTTTGAACTGCTGCAAGGGGCCACAGTGTTCACCAAGCTAGACCTGCGGAATGCCTACCATCTGGTGCGGATGAGAGAGGGTGACGAGTGGAAGACTGCGTTCAACACTCCAACAGGACACTACGAATATCTCGTCATACCGTTCGGTCTCACAAATGCCCTGGGAGTGTTCCAGGCGCTGGTAAACGACATCCTCAGAGACATGCTCAATAAGTTTGTTTTCGTTTACCTTGACGACATTTTGATCTTTTCAAAGACTCAGACAGAACACACTCACCATGTCCAGTTGGTGCTACGCCGGTTGCTGGAGAACGCTCTCTTCGTGAAGGCAGAGAAGTGCGAGATCCACGCCAAGTCTGTCTCATTCCTGGGTTATGTGGTGACCGAAGGCAGCGTTCAAATGGATCCTGCAAAGGTGTCTGCTGTGGTGTCGTGGCCGGTTCCAGAGACCCGTAAAAATATGCAGCAGTTCCTGGGGTTCGCCAACTTCCGGATTCATCCGGGGTTACGGCACAGTGGCAGCACCACTCACTGCGCTGACCAGCGTGAAACAGCCGTTTCAGTGGACAGCAGCCGCTGACAAAGCCTTCAAGACCCTCAAAGCTCGTTTCACCTCAGGCCCTATTCTCCAAATGCCTGACGCTGGACGGAAGTTTGTGGTGGAGGTGGATGCTTCGGATGTAGGAGTTGGAGCGGTGCTTTCCCAACGAGCAGCAGAGGATGGCAAGATGCACCCCTGTGCCTTTTACTCCCGTAGACTGACTCCAGCAGAATGCAACTACGACATCGGCAACCGCGAGCTACTGGCCGTCAAGCTCGCCCTCGAGGAGTGGCGCCACTGGTTGGAGGGGTCTAAAGTTCCGTTTGTGGTCTGGACAGACCATAAAAACCTGGAGTATATCCAGACAGCCAGGAGGCTAAACTCCCGCCAGCGTCGGTGGTCATTATTCTTCACCCATTTTAACTTCACGCTCTCCTACCGTCCTGGCTCCCGCAATAAAGCCCGACGCACTCTCCAGGATGTTTCAGAAGGATGAGGCATCCAATGAGGAGTTGACAACCATCCTCCCAAGCCCCGGTGTTGTTGCTACCTTGACTTGGGACATTGAGGAGCAGGTCAGAGAAGCCATCCGGAACCAGCCGAGCCCCAGTGCATGCCCCTCTAACCGTCTCTTTGTCCCAGCAGATCTGAGGTCTCAGGTGATTCAGTGGGGGCACGACTCTCGCCTGGCCTGTCACCCCGGAATCACACGCACCCTTCATCTGCTCTCCCAACGTTTCTGGTGGCCGTTGATGAGGAAAGATATCCAGGAGTTTGTTAGAGCTTGCCCCACTTGCAACCAGCACAAGACCCCCAGTCAGCCCCCAGCTGGGTTACTCCAGCCTCTGCCAGTGCCCATGCGACCCTGGTCCCATATCTCCCTGGACTTCATTACGGGCCTTCCGCAATCTGAAGGAAACACTTTCGTCCTCACCATCGTTGACCGCTTCAGTAAAATGGCCCACTTCGTGCCCCTCCCAAAGCTGCCAACTGCAAAGGAGACCGCCCGGGTGGTCTTGGAACATGTGTTTCGAGTCCATGGTCTGCCCAGGGATATTGTGTCAGACCGAGGCCCTCAATTCTCTGCGGCCTTCTGGAAGGAATTCTGCAACCTTCTTGGGGCCACCGGTCCCACCAGTCTGTCATCGGGATTCCACCCACAGTCGAATGGTCAAACGGAGCGCATGAACCAGGAGCTGGAGAAGGCACTGAGGTGTGTGACCTCACGTAACCCCCGTGCTTGGGCCCAACATCTTCTCTGGGTAGAATATGCCCACAACTCACTCACCAGTTCTGCCACCGGACTCTCCCCCTTTCAATGTGTTTATGGATATCAACCACCTCTGTTTACCAGTCAGGAGGGAGATGCTACCTGTCCCTCTGAGCTCGCCTATGCCCGCCGCTGCCGCCGCACATGGGCCCAGGCTCGCGCCACACTCCTGAAGTCCAGTGCAAGCTATGCTATCGGAGCTAACCGGAGGAGGACCCCAGTACCAGTTTACCATGTCGGACAGAAGGTCTGGTTGTCGGCTCGAGATATACCACTGCGGGTGGCGTCGCGGAAACTGGCGCCTCGCTTCATTGGACCCTTTCCCATACAGAGGGTCATCAGCCCTACGGCAGTCCGACTACTGCTACCCAAGACCATGAAGGTACATCCCACCTTCCACGTCTCCAAGCTCAGACCTGTACATGAGAGCCCACTGGTCCCAGCAGCACCACCGCCTCCTCCGCGCTTCCTCGACTGTGGCCCCGTCTACACGGTCCGGCGACTGCTCCGCTCTCGACGAAGGGGTAGGGGAGGGTTATGGTCCTGAAGAGAGGTCTTGGGTTCCCGCTGGAAGAATTGTGGATCCGGCCCTCATCACTGAATTCCATCGCTACCACCCTGACCAGCCATCTCTCCGACGGGGTCGGCGCAGGGCTTCTTGCCATGTAGATCCACTTCCAGGCCCTGCTGCCCCTGCTCCGGTGTCTAGTTCTGACCCTGAACCTGGTTCTGAGCTGGGGCCCTCGGATGTCGAGTCTTCTGATGGAGACGGTGCCGCTGAGGATATGGACTCTGACCGCTCAGAGGAATTCTGACCCTCCGCCGGCTCCCCCTCCTCCCGCCCGGCTTGGTGGTGTTTCTTGGGGACTTCTGGAGCCGTCCCTTCGGGGGGGGGGGGTCCTGTCATGAGACCTCCACCTGTCTCTGCTCCACCCTCGTTAACTTACCAGCTGCACTGCATTTACCACTCATCATGCCCTGTATAGAAAGCCCTGTTTTTCAGTCCACACTTGTCAGATCGTCTGCAAGCCTGCATCGGAACCCTGCCTGCCTGCCTGCCTGCCTGCCTGCCTGCCTGCCTGCTTTCAACTCTAACTCCTGATCTGTGATCCCGGACCTGTTACTACTACTCTGATCTCCAGCCCCGGTAAACCCGACTTGCCTTCCGCCTTACGACTACGAGTTTTGAATATCCCTGAACTGTACTACTGCCGTTCCTCATTCGGTCCTGTTGTGTGTGTGTGTTTCAATAAATCCTTGATCTCGAAATTGCGCTCCTGGGTCCTCGTCTGTCTGTCCTGACATAGTGAAACGATCGACCATTACCAAAACATATCTGTACCCTCTTACAACATTTTCTGTTTCCATGTCTGTATAGTCAATACATATCTCTTTGAATGGTGCGTCTGGCACTGGAAAACGACCCATAGGACACTTGTATGTTCTTTTATTGTTAAATTTACAACAAGTATCACATTCTGTTACAAAGTTTTCAACCAACTCCTTCATAAATGGGTGCCACCATTCTACCTCTATGTCCCTTGTTGTTCTTAGTTTTCCAACATGCGTGGGGCCATGAGCTTGTTTGATCAACATGTGATATAGTTTAGCTGGTGCCACAATTCTGCCATCATGAGCTCTCCAGATTCCTTCAGTCTTGGTGGCTCCCTTATGAGCCCATTGATTATGCTCATATACACCCGCTTGTGCTTGCATTTCTTTGATGCTCTCCAATGTAAGCTCTCCTTCTCTCTCACTGTTTAGACAAATCATTTGCTGTATGTAGCCGCCTGCTACTTTAGCTGCCTTATCTGCTGCGTCGTTACTTTTTGCTACTGCTGTATCTGTTTTCTGATGGCCTTTGCACTTTAAGTAGGACTCTTAAGGCTTCAGCATGTTTAACAGGGGTTTTGGATGAAGTCAAAAAACCTCTTCTGATCCACTGAGGACCGTCAATGTGGACTGCTCCATGTTCATAGTCTGAGTCTGTTGTTCAGATCAAATCAAATTTATTTGTATAGCCCAATATCACAAATTATACATTTGTCTCAGTGTGCTTTACAGACTGTACAGGTTACGACATCCTCTGTCCTTAGACCCTCGCATCGCACAAGGAAAAACTTCCTAAAAGAAACCCCATAATTAAGGGGGGAAAAAATGGAAGAAACCTCAGGGAGAGCAACTGAGGAGGGATCCCTCTCCCAGGACTGACAGATGTGCAATAGATGTCGTGTGTACAGGATAAACAACATAGTACAAATACAACATTTGACAGAAATTATGTTGTGTTGGGAAAAAAAGAAATAGAAAGTATGGATGAATCCAGGAAAATGTCAATAAGGCTTCCCGGTGTCCAGCAGGACCAGGTCAGCAGGCGCTGTCACGATTCATGATCCTGACGTAAACTTTATCAGTGGCAACCTGCCACATGAGAGACAGACACTCCGGGGATGATACCCCGGATGGTGAGTTAGTAACATACATTTACATAAATGCATACAGATAGAGAGGGAGAAGAAGAGAGAGGGAGGGGAGGAGAGAGGAATAGAAGGAAGAGAGCAGGGAGGTGTCCCCCGGCAGTCTAAGCCTATAGCAGCATAACTAGGGGCTGATCCAGGGCAAACCTGAGCCAGCCCTAACTATAAGCTTCATCAAAAAATAAAGTCTTTAGCCTACTCTTAAATGTGGAGAGTGTGTCTGCCTCCCGAACACAAACTGGAAGCTGGTTCCACTGGAGAGGAGCTTGATAGCTGAAGGCTCTGGCTCCCATTGTACTCTTAGAGACTCTAGGAACCACAAGTAACCCTGCAGTCTGGGAGCGTAATGCTCTAGTTGGTTTATAAGGTACTATAAGATCTTTAAGATATGCTGGAATATTCTTCTATATTATAATGAAGTTCTCGGTGAGATGTTCAATAAAGTTACGGAAAACCAGGTTTCGTCTTTGACACTTCATTCTGAGATCTCAGAATCACAAGTCATACAGAATGCGAAAACAGTCTGCAGGAGAGTGCTGAAAAGCGCTCTGGAGATCTCTCTGAAGACAGAGAGAAAACATACATCTTATATCGCACATGAGGTGACCTCGCAAAGCGTTAGTTGCCGTCGGGACATCTGTCCTGAGCAAGATGTTCTTTTGGTCTCACAACAAGATATCAGTTGGATACACAAAACACATCCTTGCACACATAGCAGTTTTCTGGTGAAGGACGAGTGAATGTTTTGCATAGTTATAGAAGAACAGAAAAGTACATGAACATATAATAATTGCTATCACACTGTGTATATGTTTACTCTCTTGCCTTCTCCATGTTTTAATGCTTGTGTTAACGCAACTATTTCTGCTAGCTACGCAGAGGCTGGTTGTGGAATGATGCAAGTTTCCAATGTTATTATCTGTTTCCCATTTTGTTGCACCACAGCATAGGAAGCCACATTTCCTTCTTCTCCTTTATAGCTACAGCCGTCACTATATATGGTTTGCTTTGGATCTTGAAGTGGCTCTGCTTCCAAATTTGGCCTTATCTTGAGGTCTTGTTGTGATACGAATGCTCATGAGCGTTATGTTTTTTTTAATTTAATCCTGTTGCCATGTTAATTGTCTCTGTCACATATGTGATGTGTGTAACCCTTTAGTCAGCACTTCTTCAATTTGTATTTTCCTGACTGGTGAAAAAGTGAAAGCTTGTGAGTTCAGAAAAGCTACTACTCCATGCGTAGTGTTTACTTTGAGTGGATGGCACATCACCACGTGTGCTGTCTTCTTGATTGTCTTTGCCAGTGCAGCCAGGTGTCTTGCGCAACCTGTTTGTCCTATTTCCACAATGTCCAATTTTGAGCTGTGGTACATCAGCACATGCCTCTCTCCCCCTTTTTTCTGGAACAGAACTCCATTTACCATCCCTTCTGTTTCAGAAACATCCAAATGAAAATCAGCATTGTAGTCTGCGGAGCAGAGTGGGCAGCTTGTCCCAAGGCTTGCTTCGTCTTGGTGAAGGCTTCCTCGCCTTCTGTGGTCCAGATGAGTTCAGCGGTGAGGTTTCTGTTTCCTGCTTCCGAAAGCATGTCTCTAAGAGGTTGGGTCAGATTGACGTACTCTGGTACATGAGTTCTGCTATAACCCGTCAGACCGAGAAATGCCAGCATGTGTTGTACAGTCTTTGGTTTGCGATGTGACAGGATTGAGGTCCTTTGTGCATTGGTTAAGATCAGGCTGTTTGCAGAAATTAGTCTTTCTAAGAAGGTGACTGATCTTCTGGCAACTTGTGTTTTCTCTTTCTTTACCTTGTATCCTGCTCTTGCATGTCGTTTGAGGAGATTAGCTGTAGCTTCTAGGCATGACTCAGCAGAAGTACCTGTGAGCAGCAAGTCGTCAACGTACTGGATCAGAGTTACACCTTGTGGTAGGCATAACATGGTTAAATCCTTTTTCAGAGCATGGTTGAACAGACCTGGCCTGTCTTTGTATCCTTGTGGCATTCTGTTGTAGGTGAATCTCTGTCCCTTGTATGTGAATGCAAACAGGTTTTGTACTTCAAGATCCAATGGTAAACAAAAGAAAGCGTTTGCCAAGTCTATTACAGTGAAGTACTTGTGTTCAGGGTTCAGATTTTGTAGCGCCACATAGGGGTCTGGTACAGGGATGTGTTGTGAAACTGTAGCTGAATTGATTCTTCTTAGATCATGAACCATTCTTCAGCCTTTGTTGCCTGCTTTCGGGACTGGCAAAATAGGAGTGTTCCAGGTGGAGTCTGAGGGTCTGATTACTCCTGCACCTAGAAGTCCAGAGATTGTTGCTCCTATGACTTCAATCTGTTCCTCCTTGAAGTTGTACTGAGGCAACCAACATGACATCTGTCCAGGTCACAGAGTGACTGAGACCTGATGATTAGGTACATAACCTACATCACAGTCTCCAGTAGCCCACAGATAGTGTGGTATTGTCTTTAGGGTTTCTTCGGTGGCAGGGTGGTTAGTGTGTTCTCTTCCATGATCCCTTTCCAGTTCGTGTTGTTCCAAGATGCCAACATCCATACTGTGATGAGTGGTTTTCCACATTGTCTCATCGTCAGATTTCCATACGCGGGCAATGTTGGTGGGGAGCCAGTTCATTGTTCTGGCTTTTTTGACCATGGGACCTAAAGATCTTGCTTCAGCTCCTACTGCCAATGCCAGTGTGATATGTGGCACAGCTTCAGTCGACAGTGCATACCATTGTTGCTGTTCTTTCTTGAGAGCACAATATGCAGCCACACTCTGAGGTCCTATATAAATGTCTTTGACCATCAGTTGCTCTATCATTCTGTCTTTTTCTTCTTCCCAGGCTTGTTGGTACTCTTCGTCTGGTTGACGTAAGTAGTTGTAGGTGCCATGCAGAGGGTTAAGTGGAGGACCATATGGACCCAAAGTGTTGATCCAGGGTTTCCATTCCATGTAGGTCTTCTAAACTCCTGGAGCATCTTGTTCATCAGTCAACAGGCGGTTCCAGTCCACTGTTGTTGTGACCTCTTCCATTTCTCGATTTGGGCTGGCAGGCATTACCATAATTCTTTGATCATCCTGCTAATGTCCATGCAGGAGTATTTGTCCTGGAAACTGTATGACCAACCCATCACAAGAACACAGAATTTGTGCTCCTGTCTTGACCAACAGGTCTCTGCCCATTAGGTTTACAGGACATTTTGGGGAATATAGGAAGGGATGTCGCAGGGATTGTTTACCAACTGCAGTAACCAATGGCCAATTGTTCTTCAGTTCTTCCCGAGTATCCAACTGTCCGAAGGGTTTTAGAGGAGAGAGGTGGTACTTTTCCGTTCAGGGAAGTCAGACAGGATGCTGTAGCCCCTGTGTCCACCATCAACTCCATCTTTTCTCCTTCTATCGTACATGTGACCATTGGTTCGTTTTTAGCTGGAATAGCTTGACCTGCAGTTGGATCCTCTGGGCATCCTCATTGGGAGGAGCCATCCCACTGCTGGGGTGGTTCCCAAGCAGAGAGGGGCATTTGATGGGTGTTTGGTGGGTTACCACCTCTCCCATAACCTCTTTGTCCTCTCCCTCCTCTTCTATAGTTAGGGAGTCCCCTCCCACGCTGCATGTACTGTGAGGGCTCGTACCCCTGAGTATGTTGTGGACTTGGGCAATCTTTGATCCAATGAGTGGGATCTCCACAAACAAAGCATGCATTAGACCGGACCCGTACTCTATATATATATACATATATATGTATACATATATATGTATATGTATATATGTATACATATATATGTATATGTATATATATATACATATATATGTATACATATATATGTATACATATATATGTGTATATATATATACGTATATATATGATATATATATACATATATATATACATATATATATTATATGTATACATTATATATGTATATATATACGTATATATATAGATATATATCGTATACATATATAGTATATATATACGTATATATATATATATATATACGTATATTATATATATACTATATATGTATATATATATATATATATATATATGTATATATATATATATATATATATATATATATATATATATATATATATATATGTATGTATATATATATATATATATATATATATATATATATATATATATATATATATATATATATATATATATATATATATTCATAATGCCTTCGTAAATCCTACTACAATTATGTACTAATAAAACCTATTACAGAACACATTTTATTATATCCCTTAATGAAACACATACTTATTAAATCCGCCACAACACTTCTCTGTCTTTAGTTCTGACTCTGGGGACAGAAAGCAGAGCTGAGAGGTCTGGATGCTTCTTAATGTATCAGAAGGTCCAACTTGTATTCTGGTCCTAATCTATTCAGTGCTTTAAAAACCAGAAATGAATCCTTTGCGCATTCTTTGATTTGCATATCTGTACACTTTGTTTGCAGCCCTTAAGTGTGAGTTTCTGTGATGGGATGTGTGTGTGTGTGTAAGTTGTATTTGGTGTCAGTCTGTTTGTTGTATTGCACAAACAAACCTTCTCTGTTTCTTTCCACGGTTCCAACAATCACCATCTGGTGTGTTGAATAAACTCTTAATTGACAGAGTTAGATGTGATGTGCTGTTATTCCCTGTCGTCTCTCTCTCTGCTCGCTAAGCAGAAGGCCGATATATTCCTCCGATCATCGACCCCAGCAGGCTGTCTAAAGTGCAGGCTGCTGGTTGTCTGGGTTTCTATTCAACAGCACAGGTGAAGCTCTGCCATCAGGTGTCATCATGCTCCGGCCTGCAGCCCCCATCAACACAATCCAGCTGGAAGAGTCACCTGACACGAGGTCACGTTGTTTCATAGAAAAAGGATGTTTGCAGGTTTTTGAAGAGTTCACTAACTCAGCGTGTGTTTAGTCCTCAGCCTGCTGCAGCTCTGGACGCCACCAGCATCCACATGGACAACACACACGTGTGTGTTTGTGTGTAGGGGGTGGATCCCCACCCTTCGCGAAATAGCAGAGTAGAAACTGCACAAAGCAAGCAGTAGACCGGGGGTGTCAACGAGAGGGCTGACATTAAAAACTGGGACTACGTCGAGGGCCAGACACGGTCCACATTTACTGAACAGGACACACATATTGGATAAAGTGCAAAAAGATATGGAACATATTTAAATCAACTGCAAACGGATTGCTGAGCAGTTCAATTTAAATATCTGAGCTGCAAAGTATCTCAGTTGATCAGAAGAATGCTGTCAGGAACACAGATGGAGATGTTTGTCAGTGTTTGGAAACACGTAGTGACCAAAGTTTCCTTCTGCATCCGAGTCTCCTACAGGCAGTTTGGCACGGCCCTGAAGCTGCAGGTTTAACAGTGAGATGCTTCGTTATGTCGCACAAACAGTCCAGCTCACATGGTCCCAGAGATCTGTGCTGTCTTTCCCTTTACTTCCTGCAGATTTCCTCACGCATCTCGAAAAATCTATTCAGCACTTTCCCTCGACTCAGCCATCGCACCGCCATGTTCAGAATATATCTCCTCAGGAAAAGCCTTAAATTGACTCATAAAGTTTCCTGTCTGTGTTACGGTGCTTATTACATGTTCCATCTCCAGAGCTTTACAACACAGCATTTCCTGGTGTATGATGCAGTGATACACCGTCAGCTGCATCTTCTCCCGCATCCTGCCCACTAATCCGCTCTTTTCACCGCATCGCAGGCGCTCCATCTGTAGTCAGTCCCGTCAGTTTGTCCCGGGGCAGTTTAACTTCGTTCACACTTTTAGATTCTTCCTCATATGCATTTTCCCGTGGTTGTGCCATGCATTGATTTAATTAGCAAAACCGGCGGGCCAGTTATGACATATGATATTTTCTCGCGGGTCAGATATAATTGCCTTGAGTTTGACACCCGTACAGTAAACACTGAAACGTGCTCATGAATTTGATAAATAACGTAAGCGTTTAGTTCATTTAATAAGAGCACCTGTTCAATGAAACACTGATAGCACTTTTAGTACTCGGAGACGTGTTATACTTAAAAAATGCACGCATAAAGTTGCATTCAATTTTATTAAATATATGGCTCTCAAGGAAATACATATTGCTCTCCTAGCCAAAAAGGTTCTCGACCCCTGTTCTAGAAGAACTCCTGTAGACGCTTCTTCTCCTGGATGACGAGGATCTTGTGCTGCTACATGGACGACGTGCAGGAGTGAAGATTTCTATTGTTTGTAGCTAAAGAACCTGAGAACTTGCTCACAGGTGTTCTGCTAGAAAACATTCATAGTGCAGAAAATTCAAACCATTCAAGCAGATTTTTGATCTTATGTTTGTATTTTGTATTTCATGTTTTTGTTAGTATTGAACGTGAACGTAAATTAACTTTGTTGTTCATAAACCTGGGTGTTGTATCATCAGTCAAATAATTAAGGAGAAACAACATGACTGTAACAGAAAAGGCAAAGGCAGCACATTGTGAGGTTTACTGTCTGTCTGCAGTTTGTAATTGCTCATATATGATTATTAAAAGTAAATACAATTTCCCAGAATCTCTTGTTATTTTCTACCACTTTTTGGGCAAGAAATGTGTCTTCCATGCCCCTCCACTGTTTCACTGTAAAGTGTCTGAGATTGTTTTAAATCGCTTCATCAAACGCAGTCCAAACCACATTTTAGGAATAAATAGTGTGAAAGTGCAGCTCCACCAGAGAACAGTAGCGCTGTTGATTTGCTTAAACATCACAACTTCTCTGCTTTCACGATTCATTTCAGTGACTCATTCATTTGCTTTTCAGTACAGTTGACCTTCATCATGTGGAAAAAAGGCACATGCTCTTTGTCGTCATCCCGTGCAAAAATCATGGGTGGTCTGTTTTTGATATTAGTGACGCAGGCTTCTTTTAAAAATACTACACAATTCAAGTGTCACTAAATTCAGATAAATATTAGCACTGAAAATAAGCACATTTTGAGTTATAATCTTCAATCTAACACATCCTGGACATACTGTATATAAGCTGAAAGTGTATATTTCATAGCATTTGTGACCTGTGACCTCCTATATACAGATAATATAAAAACAAACTACAGCTACTGTTTTGTTTTGTACCTTTGTAGAACAATGAAACACAGACCAGCTGTAATTTTCCAACCTCACATTGTAGAAGAGAGATTTGTAAAACGTAGTGCATGTTTGCACCGTGACTAGACGGACGTTTAGATGACAACATCTCCTCTTAGTCAACAGGAAAGTGAGAAATAAACTGCCACAGTCAGTCTTGTTACTACTGAATAGCACATACACAGTTACCAGTTGCTGTACAGCCCTTTAGTACATGTTGTATGCCTATAAATGAGTATTTTAAATGCTTACTGAAAGCTGCCACAGCCAGTATTAGTGTGACCACAATGGAGACCCAGAGTGCCTTCTTCCTGTAGCTCTGAGCTTCGTGGGGCTTCAGCCGCATGCTGCTCTCCAGGAGACCTGCAATGAGACACACAAACTCTGTTACAAGGACAATTCCTCTTTCTTTTTCACTGTGTTTTGTAATGTTAATTTCATGTCATGTTTTATTGTGTGATCATATCAGGCACCTTTTCCAACATTTATATTGAATGTGTATGTTCCCAAACAACTAAACTGCATTCTCGGCCAATGAAAATAAATAAATAAATTTAAAAAATGCAATTTCCTGTATGTTACACTTACATTGGTTTGGCTTATTTGAAGCTAATGTACTTGCAAGATTATTGCTGTTCAGAGTTGTATCCTCATGGTTGTTTGCACTTATTGGAAGTCGCTTCGGACAAAAGCATCAGCTAAATGAACTGTAATGTAATGTGATGTAAAAAATATGTTTTGAGGGAAATGCATTTTCTCCCGGATTACAGTTGCAGTTTTACACACGTGGTTAACATTGTAAATTGTAACAAAAACAAAACAAAAAAGGCAACAAAACTACGTGTTTAGGTTTAGCAAAATATCAAGGTTTATCTTAAAAATAATGTTGGTTTCACACGGGACACTGGTCTCCTGGGTGAGAGTCCAGTGTTTCACTCCATACTCGGACGTCCACAGGCTACAATTAGAAACATATTCATGATTTCATAAAGGCCCTGTCACACAGTTTCGTATGGCAGAAACGTATGCTGGCGTATATGTAAATTAGCATATACAGCGTATATGAACGTATAGAGAGCCTATTGATAGCGTATCACGTACTTATACAAAACGTATCAGAGCGAATGGCCAACGTATTCGACGACTGCCCAACAGATGCATAACGCATTCTTAGCGTATTCCTTCGCCGTATGGCGGAAACGTTTGCCAGTGTATACGGAATATCGGCATTACGCTGGTGTACGTTGTTGAACGCTGAGGCCGTGAAACGTTTTTGAACATGCTCAAGGAGGTCACTGTGTGACAGGGCCTTAACATTCAGCTTGTGATTGAAAGTACATTTTCAAAAGCCAGCGATTGGTGTCGGTCCTCCAGTCTATTTAACATTGTACGTAAATTCCTTCAATTTTTCCCATTCCAAAGGGAGGTCAGAGTTCTGGCTCTCCTAGATACAGTACATGCTCCATGAACTATTATTTGTTGTTGTCCTAGCTATAATAAATCCACAACAAGGCCCAATAGACCTATCAATGGGTATTCATTACTGCCTTGAACATGAATGGAGCTGCTTCTCCGTGCATCCTTCCTATAAGATAATTCTCCACACCTTCCAGGAAAGCACCATCAGGGATTTACACTGATGGAGGCAAGACATTGTGTAAAGCCAGAGGAGCCTTGTTATACTGCAGATTACAGGTCATGGGAGAAGCATTGCTAAGGGACAGCTTGTCAAGTTAGAGTTTCTTTACTGACCTTCACAGAGTTAAAAAAAAAATAATAAGTCAACATAAATCAATCTTTTGCAACCATTGATTTCGAGAACCAACCTAAATAGCTTTTTAAGGCATAGGTCCCTTCCAACAGACTAAACAGAGACGGTGCTGTAGCAGAATACTCATCATATTACTATTCCTCATGCATTTCCTGTCGCTCACAGCCCGGTTTCTGTGTGAGAAGTCATCGCCTGAAGTCACAGCCAAAACAGCCCAGATTCTACACTGCCTGGAGCTATTCCATTGTCATAAAGCGTGGCACATATAAACACAGGTTCAACAGGGATAAGATGTCATTGCAGTGGGGGAGTTATTATTTAACATTGAGCACAAAAACTTGAGATTTCTTCCAAAACAGAACCTTTGCCTCTTACCTGACCCTCCCCCCCTTCTTTTTTATTTATTTAAATAAACTGATTTTTTTTTAGTATGACCTTCACTCTATGTCGTCAAAACTACACAAAACTGGTCATTTTTGTTGTACATATTTCATTGTAAATATTTGTCAGTGTGCCATATCACTTCATTTTAAGAATGAAAGGAGAGCTGTGGTGTTTCAGTGTTGCACTTCCATAAATGTGTGGGAGCCACAATGACAGATTTAAAGAACAACATAAATAAAAGCACCCTTTGACAATGGTGTCATTGTATGACAATGGTACCAATGATACTAATGATCATACATTTATTTGATTTTCTTTTTCATCTTTGCATTTCTGAGGGAAGGCATGTTCACCCTGCACACAGTCATTGTTGTTACCTCCCACTGCTTGTCTAGTGTGGGTTTAGGCAGAAGGAGACAGACAGAGCGTCCAGAGGGAGTTGATGCCGCTACTAGGATGCTATCCCTCACCAGCTTCCCACTAGTGAACCCTGCCAACTGTTTTTGATGGACAGCCAGACACTTACGCTCCAAGCAATGCACTACTTCAACTGTCTTTATTTTCGTTCAAGCAAGTTGTATCTATAACTGTCAGAAGCTACTTTGTGGGTAGATAAAGGTAAAAAGGTAAATCCTTGGGCCCACTTAGGAACCTTTTTGATACCAAGATGTACATCTTTGCAATAATGTGGGAGACAAAGAGAGCCAATTTTAAAAATGTGTCAAATACTGTAAGTCTCGTGTAGCTTTAGTGTTACATGTTCCTGCTACATTAATGTGTGTGTGTGTTACATGTTCCTGTTACATTAATGTGTATGTGTTACATGTTCCTGTTACATTAATGTGTGTGTTACATGTTCATGTTACATTAATGTGTGTGTTAAATGTTCCTGTTACATTAATGTGTGTGTTACATGTTCATGTTACATTCATGTGTGTGTTACATGTTCCTGCTCCATTAATGTGTGTGTTACATGTTCCTGTTACATTGATGTGTGTGTTACATGTTCCTATTGCATAAATGTGTTTGTTACATATTCCTGTTACATTAATGTGTGTGTTACATGTTCATGTTACATTAATGTGTGTGTTAAATGTTCCTGTTACATTAATGTGTGTGTTACATGTTCATGTTACATTCATGTGTGTGTTACATGTTCCTGCTCCATTAATGTGTGTGTTACATGTTCCTGTTACATTAATGTGTGTGTTACATGTTCCTGCTACATTAATGTGTGTGTTACATGTTCCTGTTACATTAATGTGTGTGTTACATGTTCCTATTGCATAAATGTGTTTGTTACATATTCCTGTTACATTAATGTGTGTGTTACATGTTCCTGTTACATTAATGTGTGTTACATGTTCCTGCTATATTAATGTGTGTGTTACATGTTTCTGCTGCATTAATGTGTGTGTTACATGTTCCTGTTACATTAATGTGTGTGTAACATGTTCCTACATTAATGTGTGTGCATTACATGTTCCTGCTTCATTAATGTGTGTGTTACATGTTCCTGTTACATTAATGTGTGTGTAACATGTTCCTGTTATATTAATGTGTGTTACATGTTCCTGTTACATTAATGTGTGCGTTACATGTTCCTGTTACATTAATGTGTGCGTTACATGTTCCTGCTTCATTAATGTGTGTGTTACATGTTCCTGCTGCATTAATGTGTGTTACATGTTCCTGTTACATTAATGTGTGTGTTACATGTTCCTGTTATATTAATGTGTGTGTAACATGTTCCTGCTGCATTAATGTGTGTTACATGTTCCTGTTACATTAATGTGTGTGTAACATGTTCCTGCTGCATTAATGTGTGTTACATGTTCCTGTTACATTGATGTGTGCGTTACATGTTCCTGTTATATTAATGTGTGTGTTACATGTTCATGTTACATTCATGTGTGTGTTACATGTTCCTGCTCCATTAATGTGTGTGTTACATGTTCCTGTTACATTGATGTGTGTGTTACATGTTCCTATTGCATAAATGTGTTTGTTATATATTTCTGTTACATTAATGTGTGTGTTACATGTTCCTGTTACATTAATGTGTGTTACATGTTCCTGCTATATTAATGTGTGTGTTACATGTTCCTGCTGCATTAATGTGTATGTTACATGTTCCTACATTAATGTGTGTGCGTTACATGTTCCTGCTTCATTAATGTGTGTGTTACATGTTCCTGTTACATTAATGTGTGTGTAACATGTTCCTGTTATATTAATGTGTGTTACATGTTCCTGTTACATTAATGTGTGTATTACATGTTCCTGTTATATTAATGTGTGTGTTACATGTTCCTGTTACATTAATGTGTGTGTTACATGTTCCTGTTACATTAATGTGTGTGTTACATGTTCCTGTTACATTAATGTGTGTGTTACATGTTCCTGTTACATTAATGTGTGTGTTACATGTTCATGTTACATTCATGTGTGTGTTACATGTTCCTGCTCCATTAATGTGTGTGTTACATGTTCCTGTTACATTGATGTGTGTGTTACATGTTCCTATTGCATAAATGTGTTTGTTACATATTCCTGTTACATTAATGTGTGTGTTACATGTTCCTGTTACATTAATGTGTGTTACATGTTCCTGCTATATTAATGTGTGTGTTACATGTTCCTGCTGCATTAATGTGTGTGTTACATGTTCCTGTTACATTAATGTGTGCGTTACATGTTCCTGTTACATTAATGTGTGTGTTACATGTTCCTGTTACATTAATGTGTGTGTTACATGTTCCTGTTACATTAATGTGTGTGTTACATGTTCCTGCTTCATTAATGTGTGTGTTACATGTTCCTGCTGCATTAATGTGTGTTACATGTTCCTGTTACATTAATGTGTGTGTTACATGTTCCTGTTATATTAATGTGTGTGTAACATGTTCCTGCTGCATTAATGTGTGTTACATGTTCCTGTTACATTAATGTGTGTGTAACATGTTCCTGCTGCATTAATGTGTGTTACATGTTCCTGTTACATTGATGTGTGCGTTACATGTTCCTGTTATATTAATGTGTGTGTTACATGTTCATGTTACATTCATGTGTGTGTTACATGTTCCTGCTCCATTAATGTGTGTGTTACATGTTCCTGTTACATTGATGTGTGTGTTACATGTTCCTGTTACATTAATGTGTGTGTTACATGTTCCTGTTACATTAATGTGTGTGTTACATGTTCATGTTACATTCATGTGTGTGTTACATGTTCCTGCTCCATTAATGTGTGTGTTACATGTTCCTGTTACATTGATGTGTGTGTTACATGTTCCTATTGCATAAATGTGTTTGTTACATATTCCTGTTACATTAATGTGTGTGTTACATGTTCCTGTTACATTAATGTGTGTTACATGTTCCTGCTATATTAATGTGTGTGTTACATGTTCCTGCTGCATTAATGTGTGTGTTACATGTTCCTGTTACATTAATGTGTGCGTTACATGTTCCTGTTACATTAATGTGTGTGTTACATGTTCCTGTTACATTAATGTGTGTGTTACATGTTCCTGTTACATTAATGTGTGTGTTACATGTTCCTGCTTCATTAATGTGTGTGTTACATGTTCCTGCTGCATTAATGTGTGTTACATGTTCCTGTTACATTAATGTGTGTGTTACATGTTCCTGTTATATTAATGTGTGTGTAACATGTTCCTGCTGCATTAATGTGTGTTACATGTTCCTGTTACATTAATGTGTGTGTAACATGTTCCTGCTGCATTAATGTGTGTTACATGTTCCTGTTACATTGATGTGTGCGTTACATGTTCCTGTTATATTAATGTGTGTGTTACATGTTCATGTTACATTCATGTGTGTGTTACATGTTCCTGCTCCATTAATGTGTGTGTTACATGTTCCTGTTACATTGATGTGTGTGTTACATGTTCCTATTGCATAAATGTGTTTGTTATATATTTCTGTTACATTAATGTGTGTGTTACATGTTCCTGTTACATTAATGTGTGTTACATGTTCCTGCTATATTAATGTGTGTGTTACATGTTCCTGCTGCATTAATGTGTATGTTACATGTTCCTACATTAATGTGTGTGCGTTACATGTTCCTGCTTCATTAATGTGTGTGTTACATGTTCCTGTTACATTAATGTGTGTGTAACATGTTCCTGTTATATTAATGTGTGTTACATGTTCCTGTTACATTAATGTGTGTATTACATGTTCCTGTTATATTAATGTGTGTGTTACATGTTCCTGTTACATTAATGTGTGTGTTACATGTTCCTGTTACATTAATGTGTGTGTTACATGTTCCTGTTACATTAATGTGTGTGTTACATGTTCCTGTTACATTAATGTGTGTGTTACATGTTCCTGTTACATTAATGTGTGTGTTACATGTTCATGTTACATTCATGTGTGTGTTACATGTTCCTGCTCCATTAATGTGTGTGTTACATGTTCCTGTTACATTGATGTGTGTGTTACATGTTCCTATTGCATAAATGTGTTTGTTACATATTCCTGTTACATTAATGTGTGTGTTACATGTTCCTGTTACATTAATGTGTGTTACATGTTCCTCCTATATTAATGTGTGTGTTACATGTTCCTGCTGCATTAATGTGTGTGTTACATGTTCCTGTTACATTAATGTGTTACATATTCCTGTTACATTGATGTGTTTGTTACATGTTCCTGCTACATTAATGTATGTGTTACATGTTCCTGTTACATTAATGTGTGTTACATATTCCTGTTATATTGATGTGTGTGTTACATGTTCCTGCTACATTAATGTTTGTGTTACATGTTCCTGTTACATTAATGTGTTTGTTACATGTTCCTGTTGCATTAATGTGTGTGTTACATGTTCCTGTTACATTAATGTGTGTGTTACATGTTCCTGTTACATTAATGTGTGTGTTACATGTTCCTGTTGCATTAATGTGTGTTTTACATGTTCCTGTTACATTAATGTGTGTTACATGTTCCTACTGCATTAAGATGTTTTTGTGTGTTACATGTTCCTGCTACATTAATGTTACATTAATGTGTGTGTTACATGTTCCTGTTACATTAATGTGTGTTACATGTTCCTGTTACATTAATGTGTGTGTATCATGTTCCTGTTACATTAATGTGTGTGTTACATGTTCCTGTTACATTAATGTGTGTTACATGTTCCTGTTACATTAATGTGTGTGTTACATATTCATGCTGCATTAATGTGTGTGTTACATGTTCCTGCTACATTAATGTGTGTTACATGTTCCTAATGCATTAAGGTGTTTTTGTGTGTTACATGTTACTGCTAGATTGATGTGTGTGTTACATGTTCCTGCTGCATTAATGTGTGTGTTACATGTTCCTGTTACATTGATGTGTGTGTTACATGTTCCTATTGCATAAATGTGTTTGTTACATGTTCCTGTTACATTAATGTGTGTGTTACACTGTTCCAGCTGCATTCATGTGTGTGTTACATGTTCCTGCTACATTTATGTGTGTGTTACATGTTCCAGCTGCATTCATGTGTGTGTTACATGTTCCTGTTACATTGATGTGTGTGTTACATGCTCCTGTTACATTAATGTGTGTGTTACATGTTCCTGTTACATTTATGTGTGTGTTACATGCTCCTGTTACATTAATGTGTGTGTGTAACATGTTCCTGTTACATTAATGTGTGTGTATCATGTTCCTGTTACATTAATGTGTGTGTTACATGTTCCTGTTACATTAATGTGTGTGTTACATGTTCCTGTTACATTAATGTGTGTTACATGTTCCTGTTACATTAATGTGTGTGTATCATGTTCCTGTTACATTAATTTGTGTGTTACATGTTCCTGTTACATTAATGTGTGTTACATGTTCCTGCTGCATTAATGTGTGTGTTACATGTTCCTGTTACATTAATGTGTGTGTTACATGTTCATGTTACATTAATGTGTGTGTTACATGTTCCTGTTACATTAATGTGTGTGTTACATGTTCCAGCTGCATTCATGTGTGTGTTACATGTTCCTGCTACATTTATGTGTGTGTTACATGTTCCAGCTGCATTCATGTGTGTGTTACATGTTCCTGTTACATTGATGTGTGTGTTACATGCTCCTGTTACATTAATGTGTGTGTTACATGTTCCTGTTACATTAATGTGTGTGTTACATGTTCCTGCTGCATTAATGTGTGCGTTACATGTTCCTGTTACATTCATGTGTGTGTTACATGTTCCTGCTGCATTAATGTGTGTGCAACATGTTCCTGTTATATTAATGTATGTGTTACATATTCATGCTGCATTAATGTGTGTGTTACATGTTCCTGCTGCATTAATGTGTGTGCAACATGTTCCTGCTACATTAATGTGTGTGTTACATATTCATGCTGCATTAATGTGTGTGTTACATGTTCCTGCTACATTAATGTGTGTTACATGTTCCTAATGCATTAAGGTGTTTTTGTGTGTTACATGTTACTGCTAGATTGATGTGTGTGTTACATGTTCCTGCTGCATTAATGTGTGTGTTACATGTTCCTGTTACATTGATGTGTGTGTTACATGTTCCTATTGCATAAATGTGTTTGTTACATGTTCCTGTTACATTAATGTGTGTGTTACATGTTCCAGCTGCCTTCATGTGTGTGTTACATGTTCCTGCTACATTTATGTGTGTGTTACATGTTCCAGCTGCATTCATGTGTGTGTTACATGTTCCTGTTACATTGATGTGTGTGTTACATGCTCCTGTTACATTAATGTGTGTGTTACATGTTCCTGTTACATTAATGTGTGTATTACATGTTCCTGCTGCATTAATGTGTGCGTTACATGTTCCTGTTACATTCATGTGTGTGTTACATGTTCCTGCTGCATTAATGTGTGTGTTACATGTTCCTGTTACATTAATGTGTGTGTTACATGTTCATGTTACATTAATGTGTGTGTTACATGTTCCTGTTACATTAATGTGTGTGTTACATTAATGTGTGTGTTACATGTTCCTAATGAGTTTTATTGGAGTAAAAGTATAAAGTAGCATAAAATAAAATATTAAAGTAAAGTACAAGTATTTTTAATGTGTACATAAATATATCACTTAAGAAAATGTGCTTAGTTACATTCCACACATGGAAGATAAAAAGCTTCCTGTGGGAAGATTTGACATGGACACACTTGCAGTTCCTCCTGCAGTGTCAGACTGGACAGACAGGTTACTGACAACCACATTATAACTGATTCTTATTTCCTTCAGGTTACTGAACGCTCCACAAACACTCTCACTCGGTATCCCTGAGGGAGCCGTCAGCTGGCACACCCACTTCTGGTTTCTGGGATATAACAGCAATACAAACCTGCAGCCAGAACACACCAACTCTGAAGTTAAAGGGACAGTGTGGAGGTTTTGAAGAGGCACAGTCAGTGTGTTAAACCTACAGTTTGTAGAAACACACAGGAAGATGAATAATGTTCTGCTGTGGATGTAATTTAAAAACCTAAAAAGATCGACATCAGATTAAATGTAAATCATATTTAGAATATTTTCACACTGATATTTTTACTATGTTGTTTATTCTCAACATGCAAGTCTGTTCTTTCTTTGAGGGACTGTGTCCTTGTGCGGTGCGAAGGTCTCAGGACAGAGGTGGTCTGTAAGACATTGAGACTAATGTGTAATTGAGTGACATCATACATATTCTTCCATTCATTAATATACAAATCGAGGTCAGTGCTCTGTATTAATCCAGACTTTGCAGAATTTATTACTGATGCAGATGGAGATTTTAGGTTTGAGAAATCTCTGGATGTTTTGATTCTTTCGTTTCCAGCAGAGAAACCTTTCAGAGCCGTGCAGGTTCACTGGACACTGAAGACGAGTCGCCTCCGATGGTCTGCAGAGGGACATTTGTTTTTTCACATCCTCATTAATAACTTTTTAGTCTTTTGCTGTCCTGCAGTCGACTGATCTGATAAACTGTCCGTCACACTGAACTCTGGTTTGTTTTATTATCAATGTTTTACATGAACGAGTTAATGTGAATGTGAAGTTCAGCTTCCAGCTGCTCGTTGTTTATCAGCCATCGACTCTCCTAAAAACAACTTTTACCTTTACAACTTTGATTTATTCACCTCTCACTGGAGAGAAGTTGTTTCTGTGATTATTCTAAAGCATTTATTTATATTTTTATATAATAAGACTAAATCAGGAAACAGATTATCTCTGTCTGGAGACACAAATATATATGTTTTTAGTATTTTGAATCAGTTTTCTACTAAAACAGTTCACATCTATATTATATTATTTTATATATTCAGGGAGCTGTATATTAGTATTATTCTAAAACAATTGAGAACTTCTGTCTTAAATAAGATATAAAACTTCTAAAGACAAACGTTCAGACAAACAGTTTGGACAGCAGGGGGCGCCGCACTGTAGAGAAACTTCTCTCCTGCAGATTAAATTCTAATCTTTACAATTTAAAGTGATAATGAGCCCTGATAATAAATAAAAGACATTATGAGCAGCTGTGTGGTGTCCAGCTTTAGTGTCCCGGGACACCCTTCAGGAAGCTCCCTTCAAAATATATGTCTCTTATACTTTTAGTGAGATAATGAGAGATTATGAGCGGGAAGATAAAATATGTTTTATTGTCATTGCATGTTAAACACAACAATATATAGTTTGGCAGTAATCTCCTCCACCTGGCAGCATATACACAAATATTAAAACAAGTAAATATATATCTTATAAATACTATAATACAGTGGCGGGCCGTGCATTTCCCACCTAGGCCTTCAGTGATGTCCTACACAGTCCTACCTGAATTATTCCCCCTCTTAATACCATCATTATGACGCCATGGCTCTAGAAACTATACATTTAGACAGAAACGCAGTATAACCGGGCGTTGCATCACCCTAACAACAGAGTTATATTAATGTTTAGAAACATTTAGTTGTAAATAGCATTCCCAGCAGTACAATGTGCAGTGCCTCTCGGAGGCTGTGAGCCGGGGGTACCGCTCGTAGTTAGTGATTTGAAAGTGGCGGACAAACCCTTTTCCCAGCTGTGATAGGCTCGCTAGCGTCGGCGTTGGCCGTTCTCTTCTCATGATGTCTAGCTTTTCTTAAAAAGTTTGTCTTGAAAATGGCGTTGTACTTATATCTGCGACCACATCGATCTCTTCTCCTCCTTCAGCCGTTGTGGGTTGAAAACAAACAGCTTGTAGAAATCTACACAAATTAGCTCGTTCAAAGTTGCTAGCTCTGCTAGCTCTGCCTCTCAATAGTGCGTATCCAATCAAAAGACGTGCACGTGCTGACGTTATCGTACGCCTGCTAGTTGGCCCCGGTGTCCCCAACTCGACATCTGATTGGTTAACGCCACAGTTTTGTCTCCGTTCACTTTAAGCTACAGGCGCCCCCACTATTGCTTCTGAACGCCTCAGGGCAGATCTCTTGGACCATGGAAACACATCATGGCTATACAGCAGAGACCTTGCTGGCCCTGACGGCCCACCACTGCTATAATATCACCACTACTTGCACATGTTCTGTTACTGAACGCTGCTAATTTAATTGTTTTATGTAATTCTCTGTTTGTCTTGTTTTTTGTGTCTTTTCTGTGAAACTTGCTGTTTGATTGAACTTGTGTTGCTTCTGCTCAGCAGCCAGCGGGCTGAGTTACAGGCTGATGTGTCCGTCCACTGTGTGTTCTGTTACATAACGTCTTACGGTCCCGTTGGTCAGACGGGGACACTTGCTCCATTGTCAGCTGCTCAGTCTCCCAGAGTTTCTACTCATATCTGCAGGCAGAGCGTCTGCAGAGCCAAAGGCAACAAAGTGGGGCTCCAGAGAGATATACACACATACACACACACACACACACACACACACACAGACACACACACACACACACACACACACACACATATGTATATATATATATATGTGTGTGTGTGTATGTGTTGCTCCATTCCTCAGCCTCTTTCCTAACTCCTGCTTCACTCTTCCTGCCACCTTAAAGCTTTTCACTAAATCTTTGTGACGCTAACTTAATTTCACCATTTGAATCCTGAGAGACTCACTCATCGTCCAGCTGTGCTTCAACCTTTAGATTTCATTTATCTGTTGAGCTTCTGGTATTCTTGTAAAGGTGAGAAACGGAGTTGTAGCGGCTGCACAGCGAAATAACTAAAGCCTGACATTTTAATGTTGGAGATTTACACATGATTCTCAGAAGAGGAACATCGTGTTCTGTGCAGCACATTTCTGACCTTAAATCTAAAGAAAAGTGAATATAGATTTTTTTAATAAGGCTCTGAATCTTTGGAGCCTTATTAAAAAACCTTCTTATACTAAAAGTATTTTTATTTACTTTACTACAGTGAGCAATTGTTTTCACTCTTTTGATTTAACGCTTTTGTATTTTTCTGTATTTTATTGCAAATGAGGGAAACCTAAAAAAAACAAAAAGGGAAATTAATTAAAAAAAAGAAGTAAAAAATGTTTTTTTTTAAAGTAAAAAAAAGAATGTAAAACAATAATAAACATTTTTTAAATTAATAAAAACAATAATAATAATTAAAAAGAAAGTAAAAAAAAAAGAAAATGTAAAAAAAGTATATATACAGTATATATAAGCAAAATATAAAAACTAATAAATAATTTAATAATAATATTAATTCTGAAAACAAGAGCTTGCTTGAAGCGAACAGTGTAATACAGTAATTTGTGATTTGACTTTTGCACAGGTCGTCTGAGTTTAGTCTGTATTGCACAGTTTAGATATAATATTTATGTATAATACTTCTACAACCGGTAAGTTTTATCATCGATGTTTGATGATGACGTAAGAACAACACGTTCTAACACGAGGAAGTTGGTGTCGGGATGAAGCAACAGTCAATGAATGATGTCATATATGAAACATGTGACTTCACTTAAGAGACGATAAATATCCTCAAATGAATACATGAAACTAACACTGATGTCAGATTTACATCCAGTTTTCTACGTTGTTTCTAACTGTTGGAGGTCCGACTGCTGTTCTTTTAATTACGACTTCTTCTGTAATGTTGTTTCCGACACATGCTGCTCATCAGGAATCAACTCATAATAACGTGTGATACATTTAGATGGAAACATTTTCTCAATAACACACCAAGAAAAACCCATTCTTGTGATTCTGACCTTTAAGTTATGAAATCCACTCAGATAGAAATCTGAGAAAAATAAGTTCACATCTGTCACTGTGCCCTCATTAGCTGAACGCCACCTCGCTCAGTCCTCCAGCGTTTGGTTTTCATTTCCTTTCTGCTGCCGGACTCGTCCTGACGCCCTTGTTATGCTTTGGATTACAGACCGACACCGTTAGAGTTGGACTGGAAACACATTGAGCACCCAGGAGGTCAAACAAAGAACTTTTGTACTTTTTCTGGTAATAATCTGCTTCAACTAATAATAACTCAACTAAATATTTAAGTTTGTCTTCCATTCTCACACCAACAAATCTGAAGTCAGAGATTCTTTCAACACAAACTCCCTCTGTGGACTGTGAAACTGTTTCAGCATCAGAACTCATTAAAATATTACTTTCAAACCAAAACATCTGCACACTTCTTCACACAGCTCTGAAATGTCACCTGCAAGATCAGGAAGTGATCACACCTAGAAAGGATGTGACGTTCTCACAGTCTTCAGACCATCACTCATGAATTATTAAGACTAAAATTCAAAGTAAGTAATCTCAAACAGGTTTCAACAGTAGTTCATCTAAACGTTGTGTTTTTACTGTTCTAGAAGTTCAGGATGCTGAGAACGTTCATCAGCCTGAGACAAGCGGTGAGTTTATAGTTTTCAATAGTCTCCACACTTTTCTGTCCGTCTCTCTCCGACCCTTTAACCCAGGGGTGTCAAACATGCGGTCCGCCAGAGGGTCCAATTCACGATTGTCGACCTAAAGTTAAGACAGATTCAGCAACTGCACGTCTTGTTTACAGCCCAAATGTTTTCAGAAACAAATTCCGTGAACTACTCTTGTAATATAAGAGAAAAAGTTAACAATCGGTTTGAAATCCATGAAATAATTTGTCCATTCAGGTGTGTCGAGACATGCAAATCAAGCGTCCAATGCTCGGAAGCACACGTGTGGATCCGACGACAATTTAGTCTCAAAACTTCACACAACGTACAGAAATGTGTCCAGTGATTCATGCTCAGCTGTATTTATCTGGAGAGAAATGCAAAAATAATTCACAGATAGAGATATTCCACATGGAATACCTGACAGTTACTCACAGATAGAGATATTCCACATGGAATACCTGACAGTTACTCACAGATAAAGATATTCCACATGGAATACCTGACAGTTACTCACAGATAGAGATATTCCACATGGAATACCTGACAGTTACTCACAGATAAAGATATTCCACATGGAATACCTGACAGTTATTCACAGATAGAGATATTCCACATGGAATACCTGACAGTTACTCACAGATAGAGCTATTCCACATTGAATACCTGACAGTTACTCATAGATAGAGATATTCCACATGGAATACCTGACAGTTATTCACAGATAGAGATATTCCACATGGAATACCTGACAGTTACTCACAGATAGAGATATTCCACATAGAATACCTGACAGTTACTCACAGATAGAGATATTCCACATGGAATACCAGACAGTTACTCACAGATAGAGATATTCCACATGGAATACCTGACAGTTACTCACAGATAGAGATATTCCACATGGAATACCTGTCAGTTACTCACAGATAGAGATATTCCACATGGAATACCAGACAGTTACTCACAGATAGAGATATTCCACATGGAATACCTGACAGTTACTCACAGATAGAGATATTCCACATGGAATACCAGACAGTTACTCACAGATAGAGATATTCCACATGGAATACCTGACAGTTACTCACAGATAGAGATATTCCACATGGAATACCTGGCAGTTACTCACAGATAGAGATATTCCACATGGAATACCTGGCAGTTACTCACAGATATAGATATTCCACATGGAATACCTGACAGTTACTCACAGATAGAGATATTCCACATGGAATACCTGTCAGTTACTCACAGATATGGATGTTTCACATGGAATACCTGACAGGTGCTCACCGTAACTGATATTTTGAGGATGCTGCTGACTCTTCTCAATAGAGCAAAGCTCTGGGTGTTTCCTGTAACCTTTCCTCTACGTCTTCTGCTCGGCCTCGTATCCTAAACTAAACTGCTCAACGCTATTTGAACTCGTTTTTAATTGAGGCCTTCGCTGTTGGAGGTTTTGTTGTTGCCTGAGCAGGAACATTTCCACGCTGCCTCGCTCACAGTGGGAGACACAGATCAGCACAGGAACCAGCACAACTGAACCATACGTTATTGTGTAATGAGACAATGTGATATAGAAATAACAGCACAACAGGGAAGCTGATCCAGAACTCTGAATTTCTGGCCTGAATGTCCTTTTTGTTTTGTCTCAAAAGTTTAACTTCTGCCGAGGACGTTATGTTTTCTGCAGGATTACGAAGAAACTACTCGCCCGATTTTCATGAAACATCGTGGAAGGTGAATCCACTCTATTGGGGTTTATCCCAGGAGCACCTGAATGCACCACTGGCCTAGTTGGATTTGATTTAAAACTGTGTGTTTAAAGGTTATTTCTCTCAAACTATAAAGAGATATTTCCCTCACATGCAGGTTTTATCTACGGAAGTTTGAGGTATCAGAGATTTCTTCTGCAAACAAAGGAGGTGAAAGGATTTGTGTTTGTCATCAATAAGTCTTTCCAGAGACAATGTTCATGTTTGTCTGTATAATAAACAGTTTTTACTACATTACTAGAACTTCTTCACAGAAAACTGTCCAACATCTCTTCCACCAAAATATTCTTGAGGTAAATAATCTAGAATATCAGTTGCTAAAGTTTTGGGAGTTATCTCTCCGTATTCTGCAACCAGACAATATTGTTGTAAAAGCACAGAATTACAATAATTTCAAACACAATCTCTCAAATTTCAAAGAAACAAAATACCGGAAATCTGTTTTCTGCAGAAAAGTTGAAATGTGGAAACAAGCCGCTCCTCGTGTTACAGAATAAAAAACATCTGAAGAAGAGCAGCAGCTGATCATGTCACACACACATACACACACACACACACACACACACACACACACACACACACACACACACACACACACACACACACACACACCTTTAGCTCGGTCAGATAAATTTACTTGGCCCTTTAGTTCGGTCAGATAGAGCAGAATCACAGCGGTCATGTGAGCTAAATCTCCTACAGGCAGCCAGCGTGTTTGTGTGTGTGTGTGTGCGTGCGTGCGTACGTGCGTGCGTGCGTGCGTGCGTGTGTGTGTGTGTCTGGGTTCCCCACACTGCATCACATCCCATCTTAGACACATAAAATGGTATTATGTTTCCTTCTGTTTTGTTTTGTTTTTCTTTAATGAGAACTCATGTAAGCAGTTTATGAAGCAGGTCAGACCTGGAAGAAGTAATCAGATTACTTCAGTAACAGTAGTTATACACTCTGTAGGAATACTCTGTTACAAGTAACAGATTTTGCTAAGGGTAAAAGTGCAAAATGGACCTAACGCATTAATGGTCCCTTTAGAAAGATATTTTGTTATATATATTAAATTATTGGAATATTACTAAAAAAGTATGAAAGAAATCTCCATACAAGAAATGTGTAATGTTCCTGAAGGTAACGTTTCCTCTCTCTCCTGTCATGGTGTCATCAGTCCTGTGTTGTATATGTAGTGAGACAGAGACATGTGTAATGTTCCTGAAGGTAACGTTTCCTCTCTCTCCTGTCATGGTGTCATCAGTCCTGTGTTGTATATGTAGTGAGACAGAGACATGTGTAATGTTCCTGAAGGTAACGTTTCCTCTCTCTCCTGTCATGGCGTCATCAGTCCTGTGTTGTATATGTAGTGAGACAGAGACATGTGCAATGTTCCTGAAGGTAACGTTTCCTCTCTCTCCTGTCATGGTGTCATCAGTCCTGTGTTGTATATGTAGTGAGACAGAGACATGTGTAATGTTCCTGAAGGTAACGTTTCCTCTCTCTCCTGTCATGGTGTCATCAGTCCTGTGTTGTATATGTAGTGAGACAGAGACATGTGCAATGTTCCTGAAGGTAACGTTTCCTCTCTCTCCTGTCATGGTGTCATCAGTCCTGTGTTGTATATGTAGTGAGACAGAGAAATGTGTAATGTTCCTGAAGGTAATGTTTCCTCTCTCTCCTGTCATGGTGTCATCAGTCCTGTGTTGTATATGTAGTGAGACAGAGACATGTGTAATGTTCCTGAAGGTAACGTTTCCTCTCTCTCCTGTCATGGTGTCATCAGTCCTGTGATGTATATGTAGTGAGACAGAGACATGTGTAATGTTCCTGAAGGTGACGTTTCCTCTCTCCTGTCATGGTGTCATCAGTCCTGTGTTGTATATGTAGTGAGACAGAGACATGTGTAATGTTCCTGAAGGTAACGTTTCCTCTCTCTCCTGTCATGGTGTCATCAGTCCTGTGTTGTATATGTAGTGAGACAGAGACATGTGTAATGTTCCTGAAGGTAACGTTTCCTCTCTCACCTGTCATGGTGTCATCAGTCCTGTGTTGTATATGTAGTGAGACAGAGACATGTGTAATGTTCCTGAAGGTAACGTTTCCTCTCTCTCCTGTCATGGTGTCATCAGTCCTGTGTTGTATATGTAGTGAGACAGAGACATGTGTAATGTTCCTGAAGGTAACGTTTCCTCTCTCCTGTCATGGTGTCATCAGTCCTGTGTTGTATATGTAGTGAGACAGAGACATGTGTAATGTTCCTGAAGGTAACGTTTCCACTCTCTCCTGTCATGGTGTCATCAGTCCTGTGTTGTATATGTAGTGAGACAGAGACATGTGTAATGTCCCTGAAGGTAACGTTTCCTCTCTCTCCTGTCATGGTGTCATCAGTCCTGTGTTGTATATGTAGTGAGACAGAGAAATGTGTAATGTTCCTGAAGGTAACGTTTCCTCTCTCTCCTGTCATGGTGTCATCAGTCCTGTGTTGTATATGTAATTATGATGCAGTAATATAATATATGTTATTCTGGGATCAACTTTTCTGCATAATGAGTACTTTTTCTTTTTATAAAACATACTTAAGTAACATTTTTATTGCAGAAGTATTTACTACTTATACTAAAGTAGAATATCTTCTTCCACTGCTGCACTTCTTATCTTCAGTAAACTGAACAATTACTCCACTTAATTATGTACTTTTACATTTCCTTTATATTTGCTAACACAATAACTATTTGCACCAATGAACCAGTAATGTTTGTGACTACTACTTTCGAGTACTTTTATGTGTGTAATGCCGTCCAATAACTTCTCCGCCAGGTCAAATATTTGAATTAAACACCGTCTGGTTCTCCTGAACACGACGGCTACACAGACCAAACTCTCCATCAGAGGTGAAGCTGAACTTCCCTCTGAAGTCGACTTTAACGACACTCAGCTTTATTTATTCAGCACTTCAGCAACATCAGATATTTAATCTCCGCTGTAATCTGCACCACAGAGGCCTGTTCATTCGTTTATAAAATATAAAATTGCGCTTCTATCTAAAGAAGTTAGAATGTGCTCCATAAAATGTAACATTAAAAATAAAGTGTCCGTAATTATATTCCAATAACAAGGTTCATTTGCAAAAAAATGGGATCTTCATTTTTAATATCTATGTTTTGATAAAACATATATATTTTTAATACATATATTTTTTAATTTCTGTTTAATTTGATGGTGAGAGACGGACAGGAAAGCTCCATGGCGCCCCAAATATCTCAATATTTACATTTTTAATCTTTTTTTAATTTATTGTGGATACTTCAGGGAGTATCAGTCAAACTAGAGTCGGTTTATTCATTTTAGGAATTACTTTTATCCTTTTTTGCAAATTAACTCTTCAGAAAAAGTCCATTTTGTCCAACTAATACTTTAACTTAAATACTTCATGCGTACTTTGCTGTTAATACTTTAGTACTTTCACTTCAGTGTGTGTAAAAGACACAAGTACTCCTTCCTCCCCTGATATCAAGTGTCTTCTCAAATGTTATTACTGTAAACTCGCTGTGTAATAACATTTGATTTATTTATATTTTGCTGGATTTGACCTTTTTTAGACTTTTTCCTTCTCCATGCACTTATTATATTATTTATTTATATATATATTTATTATTGCACTGATTAATATGATTAAAGAGGTTATACATGCATAAACAAATAAATATAAAGCTGAATTTAAAGGCATATTACGCTCATTTTTAAGGATCATTCTAGTATTTTAGCATGGCGGAAACATGCTGATCCTTAGTTTTACATTATTTACAAAGCACTTAGCAGTAACATGGAAGCAACAAGCTTCCAGCAGTGATACACGGTGCACACACGGCTCCACAGTAATAAAGAGGAGAGGTCGTACCCTCCACACAGGCACCTCCTGGCAGGCCTCGCTCTCTGCTCCACCTGCCTCTCCGCTCTGCACCTCCTCCTCAGCCCAGTGGAGAATAAATACACCTCCCTTCACTCTGCTGCCAGGGCACACACAGAGAGCAACATTATTCCACTTTTAAACAAAGAAATAACATCAATCTCCACACTTACAAATGAAAAGTTGAATTAATTAGAAACCAGAAGGTCACTTTTATGTTAAATAAATCTTTAACGCCATAATATGACAATAAATAAATGATTTGTCTTTGTGTCAGGTCAAACTTTAATGATACATTCTATATTATGAAGTTATCTTATATGTTGTAGGATAGTTTCATATAGTCGAGGTTCACAAACACACTCACCTTCTTGAGCTGTGTCCCTGTGGGGAAATGCTTCCTGCCAGGAAATATGTTCACACACACACACACACACACACACACACACACACACACACACACACACACACACACACACACACACACACACACACACACACCTGATGTTGAACCTGGATTATAACTTCAACAGGTTTTGAGCCTTTGTGAGGACCGCCTCCTCTCACATCGTCTCCTGGTTCATTTCCATCGACATGTTTTTATTCACATTTTCAATTTGTTCACAAAATAACCTTCATGGAAACACTGAACAATTTAGAATTTAGATAAACATGCAAACAGGTCAACAATAAGTTTGACACTTAAAACTGGTGCATTAAGTAAGTGAGGAGCTGTAGGAAAGAACATATCATTATTTCAGTAATGTGTGGATGCCACACTATCCATGTTATTCCTCTCTGTGTCAGTGAGGAAGTTTGTTCTCATCATCATCTTTTACAGTTTATGACTGAAACACGTTTGTTGGTGTGCGTTCAAAATGCTCAAACTTTATGCACATTGTTGTCATCTCAGCCGTCTATGAAGCTCTTCAAAATGAATGTAAAGCTGAGGTTTGACTCTTGATTTATAAAATAATAAATGATCAGTTACACTTACTCTGATGTGTATAAAACATGTCGTGATGTCTCCGTTATCAATCAGTTTGAGTTTCACTTCCACTTTCTACTGAGCCGTTACTCTACAGCTGGCCAACCGGATAAACTATTTTCTTCTATGTGTGCGTGTGTGCGTGTGTGTGTGTGTGTGTGTGTGTGTGTGTAACATTTTTAACCATTTCTGCCACAGTGTGTACAAAAAGCAAATCTGTTTTGGGGTTCATGCTGTTCCTCCACTTGTGTTTGTATCCGTGTTTGTCTTTTGTGTTTTTGAGTGTGTGTGTGTGTGTGTGTGTGTGTGTGTGTGTGTGTGTGTGTGTGTGTGTGTGTGTGTGTGTGTGTGTGTGTGTTTGTGTGTCCTCCCAGGGATCCTGTGGCATTCAGTTCACAGGTTGGTAGGAGGATGTGAAGGTCAGTAAGCTCCACTGCAGGTCAACGATCATTAAAACATACATATCACACCACACACAAACGCACACACACGCACACGCACACAGTTATGTATCCACTTTCCTCTCACAGTGGTCGGTATATTCCGAATGTTTTACACAAGAACCAATGGTATTATAAATACTGTCAATATCAGTTTTTTGTTAATTCGCTGTTCAAAGTAAAACTTTATTAATATTTTTGTAGCGACTTCAGGAAACTATAATTCGCCAAGAGTTTGAGGTCGGTTTGTTCTGTCTGACGCGCTTCCAAGAAGATTCGCCGAGTTACAAAATACGCTCGATGCATTTCAACTTATTATAATGTGTACGAAATGTTTGACAGAAAGTAAAAAAGATGCATCTTAAATCTGGGGTCATAAAATAAAACTTTATACTCTTTGAAAAAAATTTGATCCAGAATAAGAAATCGTCTTTAATAAGATCATGTTTAACTTATACAAACCACCAGAATGGTGTCAACCAGCTCGTAGTTTTCATGTTAAAGTGATGAAACCTGCTCCTGTGAAACATCTGCATGCCAGACGACATCGTGCACCTTCTGCCCGCTGAGAGGAAACTTTCTTCAGGAGTCTGAGCAGTAAAACCTTCAGACTGTGTGCAGAGCGTTCACACTGTAAACAGCTTTCAGATGCAGAAGAAAGTCCATCAAATCGAGGTAAACTGCTCACAGGCGATGTCATCGTCCACAAACCTGTCCACTATCTTGTCTGCTTGGTTAACACACCTCAGTGGTATTTCCACATCCAGGTGACTTTCAGAACGAAGACCGTTTCTAACTTGTTTGACTATTTGATGATGATGGACGATATTCGCTGTTAGCTCGTAAAACACTTTTACGCACCGCGATACAAAACGTTTTATGTCTGCAGAGACTCGTAAATTCTTCCTGCTCTACATGTGACCCTTGACTTTCTGGATATCTGAGGGCAACTTCCTCTAATGTCACTCATACACGCACAGACATATACTATATGTGTACACACACACACACACACACACACACACACACACACACACACACATACATACACACGCTGATACAGGAGATATAATTCTCTGACGCAGCTGTTAGACAAACACACACATGCCACAGATAAATGGTTAGAAAGTCTTTGAAAACCCTTTCATTATAACTGAGCCAACACACACACACACACACAACACACACACACACACACACACACACACACACACACACACACACACACACACACACACACACACACACACAGATATTCCCCATGTGGCAGTGAACAGGAGGAATGAACATTTGTATGAGTTCTTGTTAGGACTGGAGGTGTGTGTTGGCTGTAACAGACCAGAGGAGAGATGACAGGACACTCTGGGTTCCTGTCATGTTTCTTCATACGATCCGGTCGCCTGCTGGAAGTGTGTTTCCATCTATCACTTTCAATTTGCATAAAGAAGCATGAGTGCAAACGACAAAAGAACTCGCTAAATTGATAAAAGCTAAATGCAAGATGGAGGGACAGATTTCTGACTGGCGCTCTTTTACTTATGTCCTCTCAGTAAGATTTAAAACAGCCTTTTAAAACCTTTTCTAATCTTTACAGTCCCCAAGTGTCAGCTTAGACAGGTGATCTCCCTACAGACTGATGCTGCTGCAGGTAACAACAAGTGTAAAACACAGAATCACTTCGGTTTAAGGTTTACCAGGTCTGTCCAGAGTCTTCTCCCCACCCCTTGATCCAACTCACCACCAGATGGTGATCAGTCGACAGCTCCGCCCCTCTCTTCACCCGAGTGTCCAAAACATGCGGCCTCAGATCAGATGATACGATTACGAAATCGATCATTGACCTTTGGCCTAGGGTGCTCTGGTACCACGTACACTTATGAGCATCCTTATGTTCGAACATGGTGTTTGTTATGGCCATTCCATGACTAGCACAGAAGTCCAACAACAAACGACCGTTCGGGTTTAGATCAGGGAGGCCCTTCCTACCAATCACGCCTCTCCAGGTGTCTCCATCGTTTCCCACGTGTGAGTTGAAGTCTCCCAGCAAGACTACGGAGTCCCCTACTGGAGCCCCCTGCAGAGCTCCATTCAGGGTCTCCAAGAAGGCCGAATACTCAGAACTGCGGTTTGGGGCATAGGCACAAACCGCAGTCAGAGTTTTCCCCAACATAACCCGAAGGCGTAGGGAGGCGACCCTCTCGTCCACCGGGATAAACTCCAACATAGCGGCGCTCAGCCGGGGGCTAGTGAGTATCCCCACCCCGGCCCAACGCCTCACACCTTGGGCAACTCCGGAGAAGAATAGAGTCCAACCCCTATCCAGGAGTACGGTTCCAGATCCAAGACTGTGTGTGGAGGTAAGCCCCACCAGATCCAACTGGTAGCGATCCACCTCCCGCACTAGTTCCGGCTCCTTCCCCCACAGAGAGGTGACGTTCCACGTCCCCAGAGCCAGCCTCTGCCGCCCGGGTCTGGTCCGTCGAGGTCCCTTACCATCACTGCCACCCGTGTGACAGCGACCCCAGCGGTTTTTCCCATGAGTGGTGGGCCTACAGGATGGATGGAGGGGAGGACACCACGTAGCTTCTTCGGGCTGTGCCCGACCGGGCTCCGTGGCAAACCCGGCCACCAGGCGAGTAAAGAAAGGGTCCAAAACCTGAGTTCTCTTTTTCAATTTACGAGCTGACCTTCGACCTCAGTAATTTAATAAAGTGTCTATTATCAAGTTTGACTCATTATTCACAATAGAAATTAAATTGTCCTTTGAAATACAGTTTGCACCCGGTAGATTTCTCATAAATTTATTTTATTTTGTATACTGTATACTGTAATAACACACACACACACAGTGCTAGTTCAGGCTTCTCCCATCATCATCATCACTCCGACCTCAACACTTATAAACTCGCTTCAAGTATTTAACTCTTCAGACTTTTTCCCTGCTTCCCTCCAGATATAAAAATACTGTGAGAGGAAGAGTCGCCAGAGAAGCAGGACGCCAAAGAGTCCCACGCATGATGTCTTTACTTCACTACACATGAAACAAACCACAACACTGAAGTATACATATATAAATGGCCCCATTGGTCCAGGTGATCGCTGCATTAGAAGCCCTGACCATCGTGTGGAGACTCACCTTCTTGGGCAGGAAGTGGACTCCGAGGGGATATTTGTCCGTGTTCTTCCACAACTCGATCTGAGCCAGAACCTACAGGAGAGAACAGGTGATCGGGACAGAAGCTGTTTAATAAAGCAGCTCCAGTGTCTTCAAGTCAAGGCTGTGAATTAAAACCTTGATGCTCGTGACTTAAATTACGTCACCGACTCATCGTACGAAACATGGACATTGTTGCCCGTTGTGTTTACAGGAGTGTTTGTTTGATGAACATCATTTCACTCATAAAGATCTGGGCATTGTACGTTTGTTAACTGAGCACGAGAGTCATTTTCATTTATCGTTTTGTTGTGTGGTTTTATTTTATTCATGTTTCTTTTCCAATTCCAACGTCTGAATATTCTAAATAAAACGTCATTATTACTTATATTATTATATATCATTTCATCAATGGCATCAAATAAGTCTTACGATGTTGTTTATTGTAATTATTTCTGGGACAATACATCCAGATAAAGAGGTCATCGTGACCTACTCTAACGTTTCTCTTCTCTGGCTCACAAACTCACCTGATTGGTGAAGGAGTTGCTCATGACGAAGGAGGGGTGTCCCATGGCACAGCCCAGGTTGACCAGTCTGCCCTCGGCCAGGATGATGATGTGACGGCCGCTCTTCATACGATAGCGATCGACCTGAGGAAGGAGAAGGATTACCGCTTCTGTTAGATTGTTGCCCAACAAGAACACAGAAGACACACTCTGAATCGAAGCTCTAAAGGTTTTCCTACCTGCGGCTTGATGTTGATCTTCTCCGCAGCGTGTTTGATGAGCCAGCTCATGTCGATCTCACAGTCAAAGTGTCCGATGTTACACACGATGGCGTCGTCCTTCATGTTCTCAAAGTGACTGAAGGTAAAACACACGTGCAGCTTGTTGTTTATCTATATAATATAATAAACATTTCAGTTCCAGTAGAAACGTCACTTACTGTCCCACGATGATGTCCTCACAGCCGGTGGTGGTGACGAAGATGTTTCCTTCCTTAGACGCCTCTTCCATGGTAGTGACCTCGTACCCTGCAGAGCAACAGAGGTTCAGATCGTGCACTAACATCTCGACGCCTCAGGGAAGATGTTTTTAAGAGAGAAACATGTGTTTATTTAAAAACAAAACTATATAATGAGCAAGTTTTCCGTATGTTATGACTTGTGCAGATTGAAGATGTTTGATACAATCTTGACAGCTCGAGCTGGAGGCAAGATTTGAATCTTAAAAGTCCAGCCAACATTACGTCTCTGCAGCAGGCTCCGTTTAAAGCTGGGAAACCGAAGGAATCCATTGGCGCCAACCTTGTTGTGGAGGATGCTAAATAACGCTCCAAAAGTGGAATATCTGGCTGCTTTCAAAAGGGGTCCCTCGACCTCTCGTCTCAACATACCTCAATAAAAATGGGTTCTACGGAGACCCACGAGTCTCCTCTTTACAGACATACCGACGTCTGTTATTTTAGCCTGTTGGTTTCTGCAGACTGGGGTCCCTCAACTAATTACATAATTACATTAATTACATAAATTGGATATGAGCCAATGAGCCCCATTGTATTCATGTGCTGTGAAGTTAGTCCCCAAAGACTTTTTGGAAACTTGACCTCACGGATAATCACAGCCTCATGAAACGTAGAAGCCGAGCACAAGCTTTTCTATCAGTCTTTGTGTGTTAATGTGGCAGGCGAGCAAATATTTGACAATTTATCAATTCTCGAGTTGAAATTAATCAATTTGGCATCAAATCTGTGCAACAAAATGAAAATCAACCTCAGAACTGCTGCAACTTATGAGCTATAATAGAGCCTGGGAGGATCATCATATAGTTTTTAGAGTCATGACTAGAACTTGACAGTGCTGAGCTTCTCAGGATGTTTAAAATCATTGTGTTGGCCGTCATCCACTACCTTCCATGGCGGCCTGCAGCGCGTTGATGGGGTCGATCTCGGTGACGATGACGCGAGCTCCGAACCCACGCAGAGCCTGGACGCCGCCTTTCCCCACGTCGCCGTAGCCCGTCCACCACGGCAACTTTACCGACAATCATCACATCAGTGGCTCTCTTGATGCCGTCGATCAGACTCTCCCTGCAGCCGTACAGGTTGTCAAACTTACTCTGCAGGAAGGGGGAGAAAAGATGTTGCAGATTATTAAACAGGAAGCTTCTTCCAGAGGGACAGACGAGTTCCCACCGAGGGCTTGGTGTCAGAATTAGAGATGTTTCCTTCATAGATTTCCATAAATCAGAGAATTCTCATGACCTCTAGCTCAGAGTCGATTTAGCTGAATAATTATTGCACTGTAACGTTTAGTTCAATACAAAGGGCTGGTTTCTAGTGAACCTTTTGGAAAACAATCTGTGTGCCTCTTCATCATAAAGGATTCACTACAAATATCAAACATGCTTAAAACGTATTTAATACACTAATCCTTCATTAACTGGTGACTATCCCCCCCCTCACAATCTAACTCACACTACAGGATGCAGCTGAAGAGGATTCAAAAGGTCGCGGCTGTTACTTTTGTGACAGAGTCGCTGACGTTGATGGCGGGCATCTTCAGCTCGCCCTTTTTCATCATCTTGTACAAGTTGTGGACGCCTGTAGTCGTCTCCTCTGACACGCCACGGATACCTAAAACACACAAGGTCGGGTAATTACGGAAAACATACAGATAATGAGACGTGAACAATAAATCTGTGTTCAAATCAGGAGGAGAGCTAGTTAGCGTTAGCAGTATATGAGCAGCATATGGCTATACAGGACTGTTTTGAGTTTTCTTAAGCTGTAAGCCATAATCAGCAATATTAAAATAATAAAAGGCTTGCAATATTTCAGTTGATTTGTAATGAATCCAGAATGCATGACATTTTTGTTTTTTTAATTGCATTACAGAAAATAAAGAACTTTATCACAATATTCTAATTTTCTGAGACAGTCCTGTATAGAAGGAGCTAACAGGAAGCATTGAGGTACGTTGTGATGCGTTCAAGCTCAAATCGGTAAATATGAGTATTGTGCGAAGCTAAATTATGATGTGTTCAAATGTAATCTAGTAAAATCTAGTTTTTGGAGAGAAACTTTAACACAGTTTGGAGAAGTTTTCACATAAATATTAAATTAAAAAAGACATTAAAACAGCTAATTATTCTCTGTATACAGTATACAAAAAGAAAATAAAAATAAAAATAAGAGTGCATTTTGAAGTAAATGGGATCAATCGTTTGTTTTTATACTGTGATAACAAATTGCTTTTCAAGAATCTTAACGTCTCTAGTGAGCCTGGTTTTTTTATGACGAGTCTACTTATTACACTGGATAAAGCAAAAGATGTTTTCATGTCATAAAAACTTTTGAGGGACCGTCACTAATTAGATTGTGCGTCATCATAGTCCGACATCTGTATGTTTCTCTCAACTGTTGTGCCTGTTTTTAAGAATCGACTTTCTCAGTGTCCTCGGTGTGTTGCATGACACAGATGCAACACAAAGTTGGGCTGCAACGCCTCAAGGGGAATATCATCGCTGTTACATATAATATCTGCTGGAAAAGTATCCATTTTTAAAGAGATATAAGTCTATCATAACATCCAGAGCAGAACTTTAATACCAGGAGGAAATATGAGATTAAGAGCAATCTTGGGAAAATCTAAAGAAAAAAACCATCAAGTTTATGTATGACAATATTTGAAAGTTTAAAGTTATTTAACATGAATGAAGTTGAAGTGCTTGCGTCAGACCACTGCTGCCACCTAGTGTCCAAAAATCTGCATTAAACATTAAATAAAAGGTTTAAGCTGCAGAGTAAGAACATAGAGACATCCTCTGGTTTTAAAACTGCAGAAGACATTGAAGAACAGAAAAGGATCAAAAGTGATGTCTGTTGACCACCAAACTGAGACGACAGATGGTAAAATAAAAGGGTTCCGATAAGAGTTTTTAAAAATACTAAAAAGATCCGCAGGAACCCTGAAAAGTACAAGTTTATCATTTAAAGGTTTGATTAATTAAAATGTTAATCAAAAGTAAATGTGTATTGTTTTTTGTAACAAACAAAATGCATAAAAATAAGGCTTTTATGAAAACACCGAATGAAAAATTGCTCACCAACACACAAACCATTTATAATTATATTATAAAGCTAAAATAATTATAATATATTAATAATAATTAGGCTAAAATAGAAGGCTCCGAGTGACAATACATGAAGAAACATTTGGGATTTTATACCAAACTAAAAATATTGAAGGCTTGAACACTGCTTCCTCTCTTTTGTCCGGGTTGAATGTGCCACTCTGACAAAACACTTGGCCCCAGCCCCCCCAGTGGTATTGATCTAGAACTGCCACTGCTTGTTAGTGGGAGAGAAACACCAGAGATGTGGAGAGACAGCAGAAAGAAAAGATGCATTTTCAGATTTTAGTCTGTTTGGTTTGCATCGGTCACAATTACAGACTCACTTTTTGGAAAGTATTTTATGCGGAGTCAGCTAGAACGTCATTTTATAATTCAAATGTGAGTGGTGTGAGTTACCTGGAACGCCAGACTTGACGATGGCGGCAGCGGCGTGATCCTGAAGTGGAGAGGATGTTACAGCTCAACCACTGAACCTGAGGAGGAAGAGCGAGAGTCTCAAGTCAAACATCAGACTTTCATTATTCGACTGAAAGTGTGAACGAAGGGTTTGGATCACAGCTTCAAATCACTGCCTCAAAAAGCCCATTTGACAAACAGCAAAAACATTAAATTGTTCAGCGTCGTCGCATGAATTTAGGGAATCTGATTATTGATGGATTCCTGCAGCAACCTGCTTTTATAAAGAACATTTAGATTACATGTTAATAAATGAAAGTTTCTTTGCTGTGTTTACACTTTACTGGGTGTTACTGGGTTTTAACTTTAATAGATGTTTTTTTTTCTTTTATCTCAAATTGTGTTAGAGCAGCAGCAGGTAAGCCATACCTGTCAACCCTCCCGTTTTTACCGGGATTATCCTGTATTTTTCCTTCTATCCCGTTTTCCCCCCGTTTAAATATTTTGCCGTAATTATCCCGTATTTTTAACCTTTCCAAAAAAAAAAATAGGCCTAATTAAAAAAAGTGTACAGTGTCCTCCGGTAGAGCAGGTGGCAGTATTATGTTTAACTTTAGCTGAAAAACGTTATCCACCAGTAAACACACAGAAGAAGAAAACAGGAACAATAACACAGAAGAAGAAAACATATGGATGAGAGTCACAGTGAACGGGAGATAGATGGAGACGCAGCTGTACCTGCCAAACAAGTTACAACTTTATGTAAGTAACTAGACATATGGGAGGAGACCTTCCTTTATTTAATAAAAAGCAGAGTCGGGCAAACTCGTGCTTTTTGTAAAGTGTGCCATTCAGATTTTAGCTTTGCACACAGACGATGTCCGTCAGCATGAAAAATTGTCCAAGCACAAGCACGCCCAAGAGGCACAAAACATCCGCTGTCAATGACTTCATGTGTGACAAGAACTGTGTTGGAGGCAGACCAAGAGACCAGAGCGGAAAGATGTCGATGCTTTGTGCCAAAAATAACGTAGCCTTCAGTTTCTGCGATGATTTCAGTCGCAGTGTAGCGGACATGTTTCCAGACTCTGACATCACAAGGAAGTCCTCGTCGGGGGAAACAAAAGCCACACAACTCATCCATCATCAAATAAATTGATATGCATATTGATATTGAAATACATAAATTGTATAAACATGTCTGAACAAGTAATACATACTTTACATAAACATGTAAATCCTGAATCTATATAGCCTACCCGTCCCTTATGTTTACATTTACATTATGGGCTGGGGGGCTGAGAGCTGTTAAAATATGGGTGGAGTCCGCCAAAAAAAATTCCCTTATTTTGAAATTCCAATGTTGACAAGTATGAGGTAAGCAGGCATTGCACAGGAATAAAAACCATAAAAGTAATCAATAATATAATTTTATGATTAATCTCTTGTCATTTATTGGAAATAAAACATTAACAGGGTATTTTACTCTTGCTGGACAGTGAAAACCTTGACCCAAGGTGAATGTTTTGTCAAGTCTTATGAAGTTAAACAAAATAACCAGAGAGCATCGGGAGTAATCTTTCATAAAAGACAGTTAAGACGCATTAACATAAAGACAAATATAAAGTATTATATTAGAAATCAAACAAAATTATAGCCATTGCTTTGTGAACCAAGTCTTACGATACTTTGCTGCCACCTAGTGGCCGCTTCCTGTCCATTGTGAGAATGGACCTAAGCCAATCACGCCGCGGGCTCACAATGGATCTAAACCTATCACGGCTTGGCTTCTCTCAGAGTCCTCCCTCCTCACGCCGCTGGATGACTTTGGATTTGCTGCTTCCTCCCCAACACACCACAGCATTTCTATGCTGGTGGCCAGCGCTCTCAGAAGAGAGCACTGGCCACCACAGACTGGTAGAACATCAACAGCAGTTTTTTGCATATGTTGAAGGACCCCAGCCTTCTCCGACTCTGCCCTTTCTTATGAATAGTGTCCATGTTCGCAGTCTAGTCCAGCTTGTCGTCCAACTGCAGCCCTAGATATTTATAGGTCCTGACCACCTCCACGTCGACCCCCTCGATGGACACTGGTTGCAGGTCTGGCCTGATCCTCCGGAAGTCCACCACCATCTCCTTGGTCTTGGAGGTGTTCAGTTGCAGATAGTTCGACTTGGACCACCTCACAAAGTCCTCCACCAGGTTCCTGTACTCCCCCTCTTGTCCATTCCTGACACAGCCGATGATCACAGTGTCATCTGAGTATTTCTGCATGTGGCAGAGCTCAGAGTCGTGCTGGAAGTCAGAGGTGTAGATGGTGAACAAGACAGGGGAGAGTACCGTCCCCTATGGCGCTCCAGAGCTGCTGACCACAGTGTCGGACGTGCAGCCTTTCAGCCTGACGTACTGTGGTCTCTCTGTGAGGTAGTCCGTGATCCATCTCATCAGATGTGAGTCCACCCTCATGTCTGTTAGCTTATCTCTCAGGAGTAGGGGCTGGGTGGTGTTAAAGGCGCTGGAGAAATCAAAGAACATCATTCTCACCGCGCCACTCCCTTTCTCCAGATGAGAGTAAGCCCTGTGTAACAGATAGAGGATGGAGTCATCCACGCCCACCTTCGCCTCGTATGCCACATGACGCATGGTGCCAGAATTTAGTGTTGCACTTAAGTGGCCTGCCAACTGCAGAGGTGGGCAGAGAGGCTTTCTTCTTCTCTGGATTCACATCCATGCCAAACCAGTGGCTCAACATTGTCCTCCATGCTGCCTCCTATGCCTCTTACACCTCCTGCTGAGCCGAGGTAACAACTCTGACATTTATCTAGACTGGATATTCCAGCACGTTGGGGACTCAGGACAACCATGATCAAACCAATGATCAGCACAGAGGAGATGAAAACATGTTGGATGCTTTTTAGGCTTGAAATTATTCGGGACTTGAAAACTTGTGATTTACTAATTTGGTGGAAAGAAGAGAAAGTAGAAAACTAATGAATTTGTATTCAAGTATCCAAGTGCTCTAACTTAAGTTCACTTTTGAGTGTACTGATTTCTATAAAAGGTACAGTATTATGTGAACTACTACGTAAGTACTAGACTGAAGTTTGCTTCTTAATACTCCTAGCTTCTTTAATAATGTTTCAATGTGGTCTTCACTGGACCAGACAGAAAGACAACAGAAGTTTAGGAATTGAACCTGCAGCCTCTTTACTGTGATACTGCAGTAAATCACATATATTTTCTCTATTACTCTGTTAATTGCTTGAACTATAAAATATTGAAAAATGGACATCACAAATTCCTTAATTCCAAGGTGACTTTTTTTAAATAATTTGATTTCACCGACTAACAGTCCAAATCCTGAAGTTGATTAGTTTTTCACTTAAAACAAAGAAGAATTGAGAAGTTGGAACTAGAGAACTTTTGGTACTTATGCTTGAAAAATGGCAAAAAATAGTAGCTGACTACTAATATTTTCTCATCATCTCAGTGCAAATGTTGTCTATTTAAATTCTGTTAAGTTCTGCTGTGACCAAGAGGGGCAGCTTTGCTTTTAGCATACTTACAATATCGATAAAAGTATAGGCTGCTGTGATACTTTCAGCACCAAGTTTATGTCAATTTAATAAGAAGACAATATCTGTGAGTGATTTGTATAAAACAAAATGACATTTTGAAGGTATCTTCTAACCAGGAGCTGCATACAGGTTATAGTGTATTAAGTGAAAATCAGAACAAATTATTATCGAATCTTAATTTGCATGATAGTGCACCCCTCAGCCTCAATCTTTTATAAGACTGTGGCAAATCTACACAAAACTAAATTATTCATAATTATTAGTTAAATCTCTAAGTCCTAATAATTATCAAGGGAAGTTTGGTTTAGTTTTTGTAATGTATACAAAGAAAGACGTAAAGTTAAAATATTCTTATTATTTATGTTGTGTTTTATTTGAAATCTTATTTCTGATTATGCTGTGTGTGATATTTTGTTTATTTTGTTACCTGTTCCTAAATGATTAACTGTAGGCTTGTGGAAAAACTTAAAAGAAATTAACATTCAGCACAATATTCTCTCAGCTGTTTTCTCAGCCTTTGATGTGTTCACCATCAGACCCGGAACTAAAGATGAACTGGGCATCATTTTATGCTGTCATCAGCGGGGTGAACAGACACTCCACAGGCATCGGTCGCATCTGGCTCTCTGACCTGTTCATTATCCTGGTTCTGGTGGTGGTAGCGGAGAGCGTGTGGGGCGACGAGAGGTCCGGCTTCATCTGCAACACCCAGCAGCCGGGCTGCAACAGTATCTGCTACAACCACTTCTTCCCCATCTCCCACATCTGCCTCTGGGCACTCCAGCTCATCCTGGTCTCCATCCCTGCGCTGCTGGTGGCCATGCACGTAGCCCACCGCCGCCACGTCGACCAGAGGCTCCACAAACTATCCGGGCGGACCAACCCCAAAGACCTGGAGCAGATAAAGACCCAGAAGATGAAAATCACAGGGGCTCTCTGTTGGACGTACGTCATCAGCCTGTTGTTCCGTATTGTCTTTGAGGTCACCTTTATGTATTTGTTTTGCATTATCTACCATGGTTACAAGATGATCCAGCTGGTGAAGTGTGACTCGTACCCCTGTCCTAACACAGGTGGACTGCTTCGTGTCGAGGCTTCGTGTCGACTATGGGGGCCTGGATCCAACAGAAACTCTGCTCCTACTAACAAAACACATAGATTTCAAACCCGTACAAAGGGACTTATAGGGACATATAAGTGACCTTAGATCCAGGTGACAGCCATTCATTTAACTTGAGTAAGGAGCATTTAATATACCGTACATCGCTGTTTGACATGGACATGATTTATCCAGTGGTTTATAATCTCAGTGACAAAGCATTTGTATAAAACTTCAAATAACTCCCACCTGGAACTACGGGCAGTACTGTATCAACATTTCCTGCCATGAACCTGAAGACTGTACACAGCAGCACGCTGTACTGACATGATGTAATAGCTTGATGTTAAGCCAAAAGTCAAATTAAGTAATATTTTATAAAGCAATATTTCTACTGACCACTATTCGAGGTTTTCATTGTCATGTACTACAACTATGGACGATTTATGGTCTTGAAATGAAAATATTGAAATGTGACGCATGCTATTTAAATTTGTCGGATTGTGTCAGAGAGTGCTGGGAATACGATGTAGTAATATCTTGGGCATTTAAATGTTTAATATTCTGTTATTTACATCAAATATGATCACAAACATCCTGCATTGAATCCGATGGACTGGAGGATTTATGGGTTTTCTTCAGCTGTTAGCGAGATTTTACTCTAATACATAGAAAACAATGTGCAATGATAACATTTTTGTTTAATTCCAATACTTAACTTTTGTGGTTAAATTAGTCAGATATAGACAAAGCAATAACTTACAACATCAAAAGAAAACTTGAATTGCAAACTCATTGCTAAACATGTTATTTAAATTCCTTCACTTTGAAGCTGGATTTATTATTTATTGTCGGTACACAGCAGAATAAAATCCACCGGAGTTTGTGTAATTGTGTAATATTTAACAGGTTTTCTCACTAAACCTAAAATGTGATTTACAAATAAGAAAGAAATGTTTATATATGCTGAAAGGACTCATGTGAAATGTCTATGGTTTCTTCTGATTTTACTCCAACCATCACCTTATCGTGGTGGAGAGGTTTGTGTGTCCCTATGAACCTGAGAGCTGGGTTGTCTGGAGCCTAGTGCTCCTGGTAGGGTCTCCCAAGGCAAATTGGTCTCAGGCGAGGGGCCAGACTAAGAATGGTTAAAAAACGACTTCATGAAAAAAAGGGAAAGGAAAGGAGAGACCCTGCCCGGAGGAAGCCCGGGCCCCCGTCTGGAGGCAGGCCCAGAGGGAGGGCCCGACAGCGAGTGCCTGGTGGCCGGGTTTGCCACGGAGCTCGGTCAGGCACAGCCCGAAGAAGCTATGTGGTGCCTCCCATCCATCCATCCATCCTGTGGGCCCACCACTCATGGGAAAAACCGCTGGGGTCGGGTGCGCTGTCACATGGGTGGCAGTGATGGTCAGGGACCTCGACGGACCAGACCCGGGCAGCAGAGGCTGGCTCTGGGGACGTGGAATGTCACCTCTCTGTGGGAGAAGGAGCCGGAACTAGTGCGGGAGGTGGATCACTACCAGTTGGATCTGGTGGGGCTACCTCTACGCACAGTCTTGGCTCTGGAACCGTACTCCTGGATAGGGGTTGGACTCTATTCTTCTCCGGAGTTGCCCAAGGTGTGAGGCGTCGGCCCGGGGTGGGGATACTCACTAGCCTCCGGCTGAAGCGCCGATACGTTGGAGTTTACCCCGGTGGACGAGAGGGTCGCCTCCCTACGCCTTTGGGTTATGGGGGGAAAACTCTGACTGTTGTTTGTGCCTATGCCCAAAACCGCAGTTCTGAGTATTCGGCCTTCTTGAAGACCCTGATTGGAGCCCTGCAGGGGGCTCCAGTAGGGGGTTTTGTAGAAATGTAGACCTGAGTGTCATCGGCATAACAGTGAAAGTGGACATTGTGGTGGATTGTGCCAAGCGGAAGTAGGTAGATAATGAACAATAGTGGACCCAGTACTGACCCCTGGGGGACAGTCCGTGAAACAGCAGAACACCTGGACCTGTGGTTGCTCAGTTGCACATATTGTTGTGTGTTGTAGAGATAAGATGAAAACCAGGAAAGTGCTACACCAGAGATCCCAATGTCAGCTAGGTGCTGGATGAGTGTCTGTTGGGAGATGGTATGGTGAGGCAGTGGTGAGGTCAAGGAGGATAAGGATGGTGAGTAGTCCAGAGTCCGCTGCACGGAGGAGGTCATTGGTGAGTTTGACCAGGGCTGTTTCAGGACTGTGGTTGGGGCGAAAACCAGATTGAAAAGGTTCATGGAGGTTGTTTGTGTCGAGGTGCAGCTGAAGTTGAACAGCAACGACTCGTTCAAGGGTTTTGGAGATGATGGAGAGGATGGAGATGGCATGACAATCTTAATATCTACGTGACAGTAGCTGTATGATTAACGTCGGCACCGCTGGTCATAAACGGGTAGTAAGCTTAATACAATGGTAATTGATACAACGTTTGTATAACTACATACTTGAATTACTGTGAATACTTTGACATATTTACACATGGCTGTTTCCATTCATGAATATTACAGTTAACGTTATTACATGTAGAAACGATAGTGATTATTAACGATTGCTTGCTAACGTTATGCGACGGAAGTTGCATATAACGTGATGAAATGTCTTTGAGTGATCGATGAATTGAAATATAAGTTTTACGACTGTTAAAGAAGAAAATAAAAACATGTAATGTTGTTACTTACTTTGAAGAGCCATCTTGCGCTTCACGACACGTCCAAAGTCATCCAGCGGCATGAGGAGGGAGGGCTCTGAGAGAAGCCGAGCCGTGATAGGTTTAGATCCATTGTGAGCCCGCGTCGTGATTGGCTTAGGTCCATTCTCACAATGGACAGCAAGCGGCTGGGCATTTACATGTGGGATGTTACATTATTGTTTCAACAGATTTAGATTTGGTTTCTTTACTTGTGCACAAGGAACAGATGATGCTGGCCGTGCATACAAATTGTTTCGCTAGTTGGCTGGCTCCATAATGATCCAATACAAACGCAATACCAACAACTCAACAACTCAACAGCAACAACGCATACTACGACAACAACCCACAAATTCTTGGTTATAAAGTGTTGGGGCGCTCAATTTCAAAACGGTCTCAACCTGTCGAGACGAGGCAGTGCCAGCGAATCAGCTGATTGGACCGCGAACCAGTCCGGTGATTAATTCAGGCAATGAAACAGTTACTATGATTATTATGGAATTGTAGCTCAGGGTTTGAAGCACGTATTGAAGCTTCAGTATCGCACTGCCATCACTACACGACACTATGATGTAACTCATGACGTCAAGAACATGCAAAACCGAGGTTATATTATGGAGCTGAGTCCGTCATCCTGTTAACTTGGGTCTTGAGACGGCCTCTCACCTCGGCATTGATCATGGTCCCTCTGATCCCTCTGATCCCTCTATTATCTGGCTATGTACCACAATCCTTAAACCCTTTAATACCTCTAACATTTTCGCCGGGACTTTTTTGCTTATTTTTACTATAAAAAGGTCAGAAAATGTCCTGTGAGTAAGTGCTTTTGCCCATTTTCCAACAATACCTGGGAACTTTCCATATCTGGCAGTCATTTACAATGTAATGCATGTTATGAGAGTGTAATAACAGTTTAAAATGAAGAGAAACACAAAAGCTGAATTTGAGTTTAGTGGTTTAGTGAACAAAAAACACTGCAATTGTACATGAATAAGAGATTTAACATGTTACATTTGAAGTTTGAAATGTATACAACTATTTCCAGTAAAAGTTTTGAGTATTTTACTCTTACATCTGCAAAAACAGGCCATAAAATGGAAAATATGTCCAGGCGTTTTTCCCCACACAGGGTAATTCTCTCCTCTCTCAGTGTCCCTTCACATGCAGAGGTCTTGGTGGTACTGCCAGTGACTGTTCTGTTGCTTCTGTTTTCTCTGGGTCACTCATATGAAGATTAGATCAAATGGTCATGAACTGTCCTGTACAGTCTGGGGACATGACAGTGGCAGGGAATGACACATGGAACATGGTTTGCTTACACCAAAAGTTGCTCATCTTTGTGCAGGTCCAAAACTGACATGTACAGCAACATGCCTGTGGACTTCTTCATTTCTTCTGGAGTTATTTCAGTCCAGATGAACTTTCTCCCTCTCTCCAGGCTTTTGGCTTGCATTCTTGTTTATGTATTCAGAGAGGAGTTTGAAAACTGCAGCATCAAAGTGGGAATAAATGTCACCTGGTGCTGGGTTTCCCATATCGAGAGGGGGTTGGACACCTGGGGTCCATCATCGGGCTCTGCCTCAGTCTGCCATCTTGTGGTGTGATGTGGTGAGGGGCTTCTGTGTCTGACAGCATCACCAGATCATCTAGCATCCCCACAGCTCCATCTACAGGCCTGAATGTGATCTCTGTTGACACCTCCTCCTCTCCAGCTAAAACATGCACACAGCCTCTGCTAGGACGCAGGCGAAGACGCGCACATTTACGCATATAAAGTACAATTACACACCTAGTACAACTGTACAGACTTGGTACACTGTTCTAAACAAGTCACCACGCAATACAAGTGTTGATTTACATACCGTCTTGCTTCTATTTGAATTAAATCCGCTGTTTTCCGGCTCTTCCGGTGTTGTTTGTGTCTCTCCAGCGCTATGTGTGTGTATTCTCTCAGAAGAAAGGCGCTGTTTCGCGGGCTTCCGGGAGGGCCGTAAGTGAAGTTAACGTAATTAGTCGATATATGCTGTAAAGCGCAGAATCTCAGCTTTCAGAAACCGTTGAAATTTGTGAAAGTCATAATTATGGTAATCCAAAGTTTTGCTTGCAAAATGTGTCGTCGCTGATACACCGGTGTTAAGGGGTTAAAGTAATGTAATAAATGTAATAAAACCACTTCTTAAAAAGCCTGGTCTTGATCCAGAGGTTTTAGCCAACTATTGGGCGATATCTAACCTTCCCTTTCTCGCTAAGATCCTTGAGAAAGCAGTTGCAAAACAGTTATGTGTATTTTTACATAATAATAGTTTATTTGAGGTTTTTCAATCTGGATTTAGAGTTCATCATAGCACAGAGACGGCACTGGTGAAAGTTACCAATGACCTTCTATTGGCATCAGACAAAGGACTTGTCTCTGTTCTTGTCTTGTTAGACCTTCAGTGCTGCTTTCGACACTGTTGATCAGGACATTCTACTACAGAGACTGGAACATTGTGTTGGCATAAAAGGAACCGCACTAAGCTGATTCAAGTCCTATTTATCTGAGCAATCTCAATTTGTATGTGTTAACGATAAATCCTCCATGACAGCCAAAGTCAGTCTTGGAGTTCCACAGGGTTCTGTACTTGTACCGATTCTATTCACCTTATATATGCTTCCTTTGGGCAATATTATAAGGAACCACTCTATAAACTTTCATTGTTATGCGGATGATACCCAATTATATCTATCAATTAAACCAGACTAAACCAATCAATTGGCTAAACTTCAAGCCTTAAGGACATAAAAACTTGGATGTCTAGCAACTTTTTGATGTTAAACACAGACAAAACTGAAGTTATTATACTTGGCCCTAAATGCCCCCGAAACGCATTTTCTAATGACATAGAAGCTCTGGATGGCATTAATTTGGCCTCCAGCACCACTGTAAGGAATCTTGGCGTCATCTTTGATCAAGATCTGTTGTTTAACTCCCACATAAAACAAATCTCAAGGACTGCCTTCTTTCATCTACGTAACATTGCAAAAATAAGACACATCCTCAAAATGATGCAGAAAAACTAGTCCATGCATTTCTTACTTCAAGGCTGGATTACTGCAACTCATTGTTATCAGGTTGTCCCAAAAAGTCGCTTAAGACTCTTCAGTTGATCCAAAATGCAGCGACACTGACAAAAACAAGGAATCATATTACTCCTGTATTAGCTGCTCTGCACTGGCTTCCGGTAAAATACAGAATAGAATTCAAAATCCTTCTCCTGACTTACAAAGCAATTAATGGTCAGGCTCCAGCATATCTTAAAGATCTCATAGTACTTTATAAACTAGAGCATTACGCTCCCAGACTGCAGGGTTACTTGTGGTTCCTAGAGTCTCTAAGAGTACAATGGGAGCCAGAGCCTTCAGCTATCAAGCTCCTCTCCAGTGAAACCAGCTTCCAGTTTGTGTTCGGGAGGCAGACACACTCTCCACATTTAAGAGTAGGCTAAAGACTTTATTTTTTGATGAAGCTTATAGTTAGGGCTGGCTCAGGTTAGCCTTAGATCAGCCCTAGTTATGCTGCTATAGGCTTAGACTGTCGGGGGACACCTCCCTGCTCTCTTCCTTCTATTCCTCTCTCCTCCCCTCCCTCTCTTCTTCTCCCTCTCTATCTGTATGCATTTATGTAAATGTATGTTACTAACTCATCATCCGGGGCATCATCCCCGGAGTGTCTGTGTCTCATGTGGCAGGTTGCCACTGATAAAGTTTACGTCAGGATCATGAATCATGGCTGCGCCTGCTGCCCTGGTCCTGCTGGACACCGGGAAGCCTTTTTGACATTTTCCTGGATTCATCCAAACTTTCTCTTTTTCAACACAACATAATTTCTGTCAAATGTTGTATTTGTACTATGTTGTTTATCCTGTACATACGACATTTATTGCACGTCTGTCTGTCCTGGGAGAGGGATCCCTCCTCAGTTGCTCTCCCTGAGATTTCTTTCATTTTTCCCTCTTTAATTATGGGGTTTGTTTTAGGAAGTTTTTCCTTGTGCGATCAGAGGGTCTAAGGACAGAGGGTGTCGTAACCTGTACAGTCTGTAAAGCACACTGAGACAAATGTATAATTTGTGATATTGGGCTATACAAATAAATTTGATTTGATTTAATTTGATCACTCGATCCTCCTGATTGAGGCTCCAGGTGCTCCTTGACGTCAGGACAACCAGCCATCAGTCATCTCCTGTTTAACAAGGAGAACGATGATACTGATAGTAGCTGTGTCTCAATTCAGGGGCTGTAGACTTCGGAGGCTGTATTTGTAGACCGAATACGTCACAGCGGCCACGACAGGGGTGTCCTATTTCGGCGACTCCTTCAAATGCAACCGACAAATGCAGCCTTTTTTTGTTGGATTTGGACGGCCTTAGGTATCCCAAGATTCATTGCGCACCCAGAGAAGTTTTTTTCCGACGAGAAATGGCACCCCTCGACCCAGCAATAATGGCAAATAGATAAAGCATATTTTCAATCATGTAAATAAAAGTATTATCTGTGGTTCCTTTCTCTGGACTAAATGTTAAAGTAAGCCGTCAACTGCGCTTGATAACTTCTGTGAGTTGCTAGGCGACGGAAGGGGCGTGAACAGCTGGTGACGTACCAAGAAGTCCCGCGTAGACCGGACCGTCTCATTTCGTATACCGCTCGGTTCAGCCTTCGCAGTATACGGAAGACCTGGCCTCTAAAGACCGCGAAGGCAAGGCAAGACTGCAGCCCCTGAATTGAGACACAGCCTATAAATACACACACACGGTAATGGGAAACAGGTGGCAACAATCAAACAGGCGGGAAATTCAGAAAGGTTCGAGAAAGGTAATTACAAAATAAAACAGGAAGTGCAATGACATACATGCTGTGGCTGTGTCTTAATTCATGGGCTGCAGCCTTCGCAGGACGTATCGTTCGCAGTCTTTGGAGGCCAGGATCTCCGTAGACCGCGAAGGATGAACCGAGCGGTCTACGAAATGAGACGGTCCACGGGGGACTTCCTGGTACGTCACCAGTTGTTCACGCCCGTACATTTTGCCGCTCCCGTCTCCTGGCAACTCTCTGACGTTATTAAGCGCAGTTGACGGCTTACTTTAACATTTGTTCCCAGAGAACGGAGCCAGAGATAATACTTTTATTTTTTTATTTTCAATCATTATTGAAGATATGCTTTATCACCGGCGATAATGTATTTTAGATGGTGGAGGGGCATCTCATACACACTCTGGAGACCCCACTACATGATGCATCAGGAGACATCAGGGGCTTTATTGTGGCAGCACATCCAAGTCTAGAAGCAAACTTTATCTGTATACTTAAATGTTATATTGTTTTATAATACTTTTCTGTTTTCTTTTCTGTAATAATCATTCAATCATTTTCTTTGTTCGATCATTCATTTCCATTCATCGATTGGTAATTTTCTAAATGAAATAATCCCTTTTCTAAATTATTAATAAATCATATGTACAAAATAAATCCTTCTTGAACCTTGAAATTAATTAAGTTTTCATTACTTTTCATTTATAGTTCATATAAATGAAATGCTCAATATATTCATCATTATATATATTATTTATTTCAATTAATTTACATTTCATTTGTCAACCAGTTTCTCCAGCAGAGAGAAGAGTCCATCCTCTCCCTGCTCTCCATCCTCTCCCTGCTCTCCTCTCTTCTGCCTCCGTCTCCTTCTCCCTAAAACAAAACAAAATGTTTGAACAAGTTTAGCTATACACCACTAAACAAAAGAGATTAAGTTGCAAAATAAGTACACATATTATAAATAATAAAATATGTATAATCAATCCGAAAAATTGCTCTGGACTGTTTAAGTCAGAAAACCAAGCAGGTAATATGAAGTATACATTATCTATACAGTCGCCACAATCTATGTAAAATATAAATCAACATTTACAACTCTTAGGTTTGAAAGTTAAGGTCTTAAAAGTTCTACTTTAAAAGGCTAACTTAGATTGGATGCCGGCAGCCAAGCAGCTGCTGCTAACAGCTGCTGAGCAGCTAGCTTAACTAGCATCGGCACTGACGTTCCGTAACTTAACCGTCATTTTAGCGAAAATGTTATGTTTTAAGGTCCTTTGATTTTATAACATTTGTATCGGTAGCTATTCGAGCGAGTTGAAACCCAATACTACTGCTGGTTCGAGGGGCGCCATTTTTCGTCAGAATTCTTTTCTCTGGGCGCGCAATGAATCTTGGGATATCTGCGGCCGTGAAGGATACATCAGATGTATCCTGCAAATCTGGCCAAAGAAGACCGCATTTGTTGGCTGCATCTGAAGGAATCGCCGAAATGGGACACCCCTGTCGCGGCCGCTGTGACGTAATCGGTCTACAAATGCTGCCTGCGAAGGCTGTAGCCCCTGAAATGAGACACAGCCACAATGACGAGACTAGACATGAGTGACTGTAACTTCAAGTGAACAATGAGACAAGACTAAACATAAATCTAAACAGACTATAAACTAAACACAAAACATAAATATATTAAAACACATTATGTGATGTTACAATGAGAAGTTCCTGTGCTTTTTTAAAACAAAGTAATATGCATCTATAAGTGCATGGAGAGAAAATATGTAAATAAATATTCAGTACTCAATATTCATACTTGACCGCCTGTCTTTCATTTTACTTCACAGTATTCGTAGTTCATTGGGAGGAAACGTGTGACTGTAAAACACTTTTAAACGAATCTGGATACGTTTAGATTCACTGTCCAGCAAGAGTAAAATACCCTGTTAATGTTTTATTTGCAATAAATGACAAGAGATTAATCATACAATTATATTATTGATTACTTTTATGGTTTTTATTCCTGTGCAATGCCTGCTAACCTGCTGCTGCTCTAACACAATTTGAGATAATAAAAGAAAAAAGAACATCTATCAAAGTTAAAACCCAGTAACACCCAGTTAAATGTGTAAACACAGCAAAGAAACTTTCATTTATTAACATGTAATCGAAATGTTCTTTATAAAAGCAGGTTGCTGCAGGAATCCATCAATAATCAGATTCCCTAAATCCATGCGACGACGCTGAACAATTTGATGTTTTTGCTGATGTGTTTGTCAAATGGGCTTTTTGAGGCAGTGATTTGAAGCTGTAATCCAAACCCTTCGTTCACACTTTCAGTCGAATAATGAAAGTCTGATGTTTGACTTGAGACTCTCGCTCTTCCTCCTCAGGTTCAGTGGTCGAGCTGTAACATCTTCTTCACTCAGGATCACGCCGCTGCCGCCATCGCCAAGTCTGGCGTTCCAGGTAACTCACACCACCTCCTGTATTTGAATTATAAAATGACGTTCTAGCTGACTTGAAGATTCTGTAACAAAGAATTAGATGCAAACCAAACCTAAAATCTGAAAATGCATCTTTTCTTTCTGCCGTCGCTCCACGTCTCTGGTGTTTCTCTCCCACTAACAAGCGGTGGCGGTTCTAGACCAATACCACTCGGGGGGCTTGACTGGGGCCAAGTGTTTTGTCAGAGTGGAACATTCAACCCGGACAAAAGAGAGGAAGCAATGTTCAAGTCTTCAATATTTTTAGTTAGGTATAAATTATAGCGCACAACAAAAACAATACCATGTTGGTATGTTCCTGACTGATTACAGCATCTCTCCAGTGATCAATCATGGCATGCATGTTTTTATTTAGGTTCCCATGGTAACGAGTCAGACTGTTCATACTAGTGATGGGAGGTCCGGCTCTTTTGGCTCTTACGGCTCCCAAATTTCTCTTCATGTAGTGTCACTCGGAGCCTCTATTTAAGCCTAATTTAGCAATTATAAATGTTTTTTGTGTTGGTGAGCATTTTTTCATTCAGTGTTTTCATAAAAGCCTTATTTTTATGCATTTTGTTTGTTACAAATAACAATACAGTTACTTTTGTTTAACATTTTAATTAATCAAACCTTTAAATTAAAAAGTTATACTTTTCAGGGTTCCTGCGGATCTTTTTAGTATTTTTTAAAACTCTTTATTTTACCATCTGTCGTCTCAGTTTGGTGGTTAACAGACATCATTTTTTATCCTTTTCTGTTCTTCAATGTCTTCTGCAGTTTTAAAACCAGAGGATGTCTCTATGTTCTTACTCTGCAGCTTAAACCTTTAATTTAATGTTTAATGCAGAGTTTTGTACACCAGGTGGCAGCAGTGGTCTGACGCAAGCACTTCAACTTCATTCATGTTAAATAACTTTAAACTTTCAAATATTTTCATACATAAACTTGATGTGTTTTTTTTCTTTAGATTCCCAAGATTGCTCAGAATCTCATATTTCCTCCTGGTATTAAAGTTCTGCTCTGGATGTTATGATAGACTTATATCTCTATCTCTTTAAAAATGGATATTTTTCCAGCAGATATTATATGTAACAGCGATGATATTCCCCTTGAGGCGTTGCAGCCAAACTTTGTGTTGCATCTGTGTCATGCAACACACCGAGGACACTGAGAAAGTCGATTCTTAAAAACAGGCACACCAGTTGAGAGAAACATACAGATGTCGGACTATGATGACGCACAATTTAGTTAGTGACGGTCCCTCAAAAGGTTTTATGACATGAAAACATCTTTTGCTTCATCCAGTGTAATAAGTAGACTCGTCATAAAAAAACCAGGCTCACTAGAGATGTTAAGATTCTTGAAAAGCAATTTGTTATCCCAGTATAAAAACAAACGATTGATCCCATTTACTTCAAAATGCACTCTTATTTTTATTTTTATTTTCTTTTTGTATACTGTATACAGAGAATAATTAGTTTTTTAAATGTCTTTTTTAATTTAATATTTATGTGAAAACATCTCCAAACTGTGTTAAAGTTTCTCTCCAAAAACTATATTTTACCTGATTACATTTGAACACATCATAATTTAGCTTCGCTCAATACTCATATTTACCGATTTGAGCTTGAACGCATCACAACGTACCTCAATGCTTCCTGTTAGCTCCTTCTATATAGCCAACTAGGACTGTGCTGCTAACGCTAACTAGCGCTCCTCCTGATTTGAACACAGAATTATTGTTCACGTCTTATTATCTGTAGGTTTGCGATCACAAAGGTAAGCAGCCGCGACCTTTTGACAACCTGTACGGCTGCAGGGAGAGTCTGATCGACGGCATCAAGAGAGCCACTGATGTGATGATTGTCGGTAAAGTTGCCATGGTGACGGGCTACGGCGACGTGGGGAAAGGCTGCGTCCAGGCTCTGCGTGGGTTCGGAGCTCGCGTCATCGTCACCGAGATCGACCCCATCAACGCGCTGCAGGCCGCCATGGAAGGTAGTGGATGACGGCCAACACAATGATTTTAAACATCCTGAGAAGCTCAGCACTGTCAAGTTCTAGTCATGACTCTAAAAACTATATGATGATCCTCCCAGGCTCTATTATAGCTCATAAGTTGCAGCAGTTCTGAGGTTGATTTTCATTTTGTTGCACAGATTTGATGCCAAATTGATTAATTTCAACTCGAGAATTGATAAATTGTCAAATATTTGCTCGCCTGCCACATTAACACACAAAGACTGATAGAAAAGCTTGTGCTCGGCTTCTACGTTTCATGAGGCTGTGATTATCCGTGAGGGGACTAACTTCACAACACATGAATACAATGGGGCTCATTGGCTCCATAAGAGTCTCCGCTTTCCTCAGTCATATCCAATTTATATAATTAATGTAATTATGTAATTAGTTGAGGGACCCCAGTCTGCAGAAACCAACAGGCTACAATAACAACCGTCGGTATGTCTGTAAAGAGGAGACTCGTGGGTCTCCGTAGAACCCATTTTTATTGGGGTATGTTGAGACGAGAGGTCGAGGGACCCCTTTTGAAAGCAGCCAGATATTCCACTTTTGGAGCGTTATTTAGCATCCTCCACAACAAGGTTGGCGCCAATGGATTCCTTCGGTTTCCCAGCTTTAAACGGAGCCTGCTGCAGAGACGTAATGTTGGCTGGACTTTTAAGATTCAAATCTTGCCTCCAGCTCGAGCTGTCAAGATTGTATCAAACATCTTCAATCTGCACAAGTCATGACATACAGAACACTTGCTCATTATATAGTTTTGTTTTTAAATAAACACATGTTTCTCTCTTAAAAACATCTTCCCTGAGGCGTCGAGATGTTAGTGCACGATCTGAACCTCTGTTGCTCTGCAGGGTACGAGGTCACCACCATGGAAGAGGAAGGAAACATCTGCTTTATTAAACAGCTTCTGTCCCGATCACCTGTTCTCTCCTGTAGGTTCTGGCTCAGATCGAGTTGTGGAAGAACACGGACAAATATCCCCTCGGAGTCCACTTCCTGCCCAAGAAGGTGAGTCTCCACACGATGGTCAGGGCTTCTAATGCAGCGATCACCTGGACCAATGGGGCCATTTATATATGTATACTTCAGTGTTGTGGTTTGTTTCATGTGTAGTGAAGTAAAGACTCATGCGTGGGACTCTTTGGCGTCCTGCTTCTCTGGCGACTCTTCCTCTCACAGTATTTTTATATCTGGAGGGAAGCGAGAAAAATTCTGAAGAGTTAAATACTAGAAGCGAGTTTATAAGTGTTGAGGTCGGAGTGATGATGATGATGATGATGGGAGAAGCCAGAGGCCACTATAAAAAAAGAAGCCTGAACTAGCAATGTGTGTGTGTGTGTGTGTGTGTGTGTGTGTGTGTGTGTGTGTGTGTGTATGTGTGTGTGTGTGTGTATGTGGTATTACAGTAAGAATGATTTCAAAATAAAAGTGACCTAATAATACATTGATGATAAGAAATCTACCGGCTGCAAACTGTATTTCAAAGAACAAACTTGATAATAAAAAACACTTTATTAAAGAGAAATGTCGTTACTGAGGTCGAAGGTCAGCTAGGGACCTTTTTAGGATAAAACAAACAAACAGGATATGGATCAAGATTGGTGACTGAAAAAAAGAAGCTATTGAGTTCTGAAATCTTTGCTTTGAGGACGCTCTCGTCGTGTCTGTCAGTGAACTTAGAACGAGGTGAATTTCACTTAAGCCTGAAAAGCAGAGAGAAAAAGAAAGCAGTAAATCCAGATGTGATGTTTTTACGGAGCGTAGAATAGAGACCTGACATCGTGACATGAAACGGAAGGAGGGAGCTGCCGGTGCAGAGGATTTATTTAGTGCTTAACTGCACAACAAAGAAATGATATGGAGCTTTAAGGAGCGAAGTTCTGCCAACACGGAACATCTCACTCCACACGAGTCCTTCATGCTGCAGGAAATACTCCTGCAAAGGGAACATTCAACCGGACCGCTTTACGGATCCATTAACTCGTCAGTCCGGTCGATAAAGTTTGTTTAATCGTCGCTTGTCTCAAAATAAGAGTCAATGAAACAAATGTTTGAAAGAAAACATTTTGTAAATGTGTAGAAAAGGGTTAGGGTTGAAGTTTATCAAGTAAATAAGAACTCTACATGATTAAAATGATCATAACTTGCAGCCTGACTGAAAAATGTCTTGACTTTCTTCTTCATGTAATTATTTAGCATTTCTACGTTTTTCTAACGAGCTTTGCTTTCTGTCTCACAGTTGGATGAGCAGGTGGCAGCCGCCCACCTGGACAAACTGGGGGTGAAGCTGACGAAGCTGACAGACAAGCAGGCCAAGTACCTGGGTCTGCCCAGCGAGGGGCCCTTCAAACCAGACCACTATCGCTACTGAGCGTCCAGTCCAGCTGGGGAAGAGGAGGAGGAAGAGGAGGTGTGGCTACCACGGTGTTGGTGTTTAGGTGTAGCTGTGTTTGGGTGGAGCACTTTGAGAGATTGGTTTCACTCTGGGCGCCATTTTAGATTCCAAATGTCAACTTTTCAGGGACGCAGCGACGGCTTTGTGTTTGTTTCTTCACCTTTTTATAAATAGCATTCAATATCAAATGCTAGCAAACTATTTCTCGTGTTTATTTATTTGGCACCAACAACTTGAGATCAAACATCTCCCAAACAGCTGGTTTTGAATCACACATTTATGGTTGAAGAAGCTTTTACTCTGAAGCACATATCTTCAGCCCTCCACCTCTTTCTTCCTCCATGCTTCTCACCAGCTTCTTCAGGGGCTGTTAAAGAGACTTCCTCTTATTGTTCGTCATTCCTTCTCCATTTATGGATTAAAATAAACCCTGATGCTTCTCTGAGCTCCTCTGTGTCTCGAGGTGGAAGATGATAAAACAGGTTTATCTTCTGAGTCTGTTTTAATGAATCAATACGTTAAGTGTGCAGAAGCACATGAACCTGTGAGCACTTAATGAAAGCTGCACCTGAACTGTGCCAGAAGATGTTCTGGGAGGGTTTACTAATCGGGTGGATCGGTAGAGTAAAGAAGAAGCACTGCTGCCAAAGGAACAACCAAAGCTACATCATGTTTCCCTGGAGTTCTGAAGTCTTATTCTTTCTGTTCATTTTCTTTTGTGATTTGGATTTAATTTGACGTGAAGAGCCAAAACATGTGCGAACAACGGCCCCAAAACTTTAACTTCTCACTGTAGCCAATCAGCGTGACGTTAAAGCAGACGTTCTCAACGGTTACATCCTGAAATAAGAGTTCGACTGTAAACGATGGATTGAAAGTGTGACGAATGGAGAAATAAAGAAACCTGTTGACTCTGACTTGTGTCTCGTGTGCTCCGGTGGGGAAAGTACTACGACTGAAACATTCATGCTGGTGCCCTTAAAGAACAATCACAACTTGGTATGGAAACATGGCGACATGATTTACTCTAACTTGTTTTCAATTTCCTTTTTTATAAAGTTAACTGTTTACAGGCCAACGTCATCGTTCAGCTTTGAGACGGGCAGTAGCTGCACGCAGGTCCTCTCGCTGTGTAACCAGGGGTTATTATTATGGACAGATCGACTCCGTTTGACCTCAAAATGTGGAGTAACGCTTTGTTTGAGTAGCACAGTCCTGGATCCAATGCACGGTTCTGGGAAAAGTGATTTTAAATGCATAAACTGAGGCCCTGCTGGTTAAAGCCAAACATCCTTTGACTGTAATGTTCCTGGTTTGAACCCAGTGAAGAACATTCCCATTAACCTCTACTTTCTTCTCCAAAATCACCATTTGTGCAATGCCTTGCATTTAAAATAGATTTTTATTTGGATTTAATGTAAAATAAAATTAGACCAGGTGCTAATCACCTTCAGAAGTCCCATCATTTAAAGTCTGTGCATCTCAATGTCACATGATGTAACGGACTGTTAATGCTATTATTATTACAAAATTGTAAAAATATGTTGCCACAACAAACCTGTCGAGCGGACCAGACGAGGAGAACATGAGTCAGAGGCCGAAGATGAACCTGAAGGAGATGCAAAGCGCAGCTGAGATTTGAGTATCTGTCCACAGGACTAATGAAGCAGACCACTTCACAGCCACTGCTGGAGGGGAAATGTGTTTGAAATTCAAGACTTCAAATGTGTGTTCTTGTATTTTTTCTTTCCTTTGTTGCCGCTCTGATTAATGCTCTCCTTGCCTGGTCCTTGTTTATTGCTCCTCACTTGACCGGTTTTGATGTGGTGCCATATTCTTTCCATTTTCTAATAATAGACTTGATGGTGTGCCGTTAGATCATGTGACACTTAGATTGTAAACAGGTGGACTTTATTTATCTGATTTGACTTCTGAAGATAATTGGGAGCACCACATATTTAGGGGGGATACATTAGCAGCACTATGTTCATTACATAAAATGTGGTATTTAGTTGCATTATAACGTACAACTAACGGGAATTAAACTAAATGTGAATTAAACACTCTAAGAGGTTAATCTCAAAACATCCGTTCATCTCTCAACTCGTGCGGTATAATCCGAGTCTTATTTATCCCGTAGTATAGACACTACTTTCCAAACTTGAGCTAAAACCTCCATTGAGTACCTGCTGAAGTCGTGAGACCGTTTACTTTATTTCATCCGTGTTTCGCTTCTTCACCGTGGAGACATGAAAGAAACACATTTTCTTCAGGAACTCGAGGAACACAGGGTGAGTAATTGGTGTACAAATGATGATTTTTGGAGGTGAAGTTTTCCTTTAAGAATTTAAATAAACAGGGTTTCCCCTGAGGTGGTAAATTACCAGATCCTTACACATCTAATCTCTTGACAGCCTAAAAATATGCACACCAAAATCCACTAATTAATTGTCTCTTAATTCCTGAATGTTGATTTATTTGTAATTTTCTTTACATGTTAGTGTAGATGGTCTTTGATTGAAGGAAGCGCTCTAAATATTCTATAAAGCCTTGATGGAGAAGTTTCTAAATAAAACAGAAAATATTTTTGAAAACCAGGCTCAAGAAATTGACATTAGGTTATAGCCTTTAAGAGCAATTACTAAACTTATACTGTACAGCATGTTGTAAATATGTACAGCCGTATCATCACACACATTTACAATAGGCTACTTATATTATTAAATATAGCGAGTCGACAACTTTGCTAAAGGTCAAACATTAAGCAAGGGCCACAACGTACAACCATTTGTACAATGCCTTGCAAAAGTTGGAGCTTTTCCCATTTGTTGCATTAATATTGTTTTGTTTTTTGGATTTTATGTAATGTAGCAACACAAAATAGAAAATTAAGAAAAATGTGTGCATATGTATTAATCCCTTAGCCTATATGATATAATGATAACCTTCAGAAGTCACATCAGTGAACTAAACTGAGCTAACGGCTAACTGAGCTAACTAGCTGACGGCATGATGGTGTTACTTTAGCACTAAACTATAAATCATAGGCAGAGCACCTGGAGGTGAAAAATAAATAATATATATATATAATATAGCAGAATTAAAATTGTATAATAATAGCTGAATTAAAATAACAGATAATGCGTTATGGTTTCCCCAATTGTTAGAGTTGTGTTAAACTTTTAGACTTCTCTGGTCGAGATGCACCTTTCTCCTTATTACAAGTCAGTGTAGCATCAAAATGAAGCTGTTAATTGAAGGTAAATAGTTGCATTGTGTTGCTTTAATCTGGGCATCACAACTGATCCTCAGAGTCCTTGAGCAAGGCACTGCAGGGACTGTAGTGCAGGCGGAGTACGCAGAGCTTTCATGTCTGAAGTGATTGCAGGATTTGGGGAAAAAAAGGGGAAACTTTCAGTTTTATTTACAACCCGATCAAAGTAAAACAGCATAACCAGCAGGAATGAAGCCAGGTTTGTTAAATAATTAAAATGTAAGGAAATACTATTGGTGGCACTGAAACTGTGCTCTCATATTTCGGTAATCTGGTCTCTGAAGTGGGATTTTGGAACGGAAGCTGCTGTTTGGCCCGCACAGTCTGGGGATCCCCACCAGATGCACACTCTGATAAGATCTCTGCAGCGCGAGTCCTCCAGGCAGCAATCCAAGCTCCTATTTCGTTATAGAAATCGAGTTAGCTGACAAAACACAAACCAGATGCTGGAGCAGCAGATCTGATAAAGATATAAGCACTTCAAATCATTTTCAGAACCGCTCTGAAAGTCTGCTGATTGGACTAAACCTCAGAGGTGGGATGAGCGACCTGTTGGAAAAATCTACTTTGTAGGAAAGAGGAAGCACATATGATGCACAATAACCTGAACTGGAAGATAAAAGATATTAAACAAAGATAAATGGATGTTTTTATGTCTTTTTGAAACACAGGAAGAGGCGTCTTTTATTCAGGTTTGTGCAGGTTGAGGTGACTTATAATTACTACAACGGAGCAGAACTCAAATGTAAAACAATGGGAGACTAATGCACACAAAAGTAAATACATTCTGTGACGAAAATATTTCAAGATTTTCTTTCGAGCCTGATTTCATCCATCCATCCATCGTCTACCGCTTATCCGGAGTCGGGTCGCGGGGGCAGCAGCTCCAGTAAGGAATCCCAAACTTCCCTTCTCCGGGCCACATCCTCCAGCTCCGACTGGGGGATCCTGAGGCGTTCCCAGTGAGGAGATATAATCTCACCACCGAGTCCTGGGGGTCTTCCCGGGGTCTCCTCCCAGCTGGACGTGCCTGGAACACCTCCCTAGGGAGGCGCCCAGGTGGCTCCTTACTAGATGAACCACCTCAACTGGCTCCTTTCAACGTAAAGGAGCAGCGGCTCTACTCCGAGTCTCTCTAAGGGAGACGCCACCCGTCTGAGAAAACCCATTTCGGCCGTTTGTACCCGTGATCTCGTTCTTTCGAGCCTGATTATTAAACTATATTTCTTCAAACTATTTAAGAAAAGTATCAATGAGCCGAATGTCGATTTTATCAACTTTATTGTCTCTGTAGAGACATTTGTTCTGGACTCCGTCCTTCAGTTCCACAGAAGATATAAATCTTACATAGTAAAAGGAAGGTCAACATCTTAACACATGGCTTCCACACACACACACACAGACGCGCGCTGCTGCATCATTCGTCCATTTGTTTTTCTTAAAGGCTTCGATTGTATCTTGTGATCTCTGTCGGATGAGCGTAAGTGTTCATGACAACTTTATTTACCTTTTAAATAAACGTGGAGTAATATGCTTTACCAGCTCGGTGTCGGAAAGACTTCCGGAAAGGATACACCTGTTTTCTCTCACACGTCTCCTCCGGCGAGCCGCCTCACTCCTCAAGATGCATTTTAGAAATTGAGACATCCTTCAAGATGGTGGTGAGATTAATTTCCAGATCACAGGTAGGAGGAGAGAGAAGACGAGGAGGCACAAAATAGAGAAATGAGATGAGCGGTGAAGTTTATTTTGACTCGCCTAAATATACTGCCCTGTTGCCCCAAATGTGGATTAATCCACCATTGAAAATAGTCCCCAACAAATGCACTAAATCCTCCTGTTTGACTTGTTTTTGCTAAAAACTACAGCGACCAGCTGTTATGTGAAATTACTAAACTAAATTACTTGGTCTTTTCATGAGATTTAATAACAAAAAAATTAGACCGGAAAAAATAACTACTACAAAGATGAAAAAATAAATAAATAAAATAAATAAAAACAAATTTGTAGATGGTCTTTGATTGAAGGGAGCGCTCTAAATCCTTCTATTGTTCCATTCTATAAAGCCAGGATGCAGAAGTTTCTAAATAAAACAGAAAATATTTTTGAAAACCAGGCTCAAGAAATTGACATTCGGTGTTTTACACATCAGTGTGTGAAAGTGTTTTACACATCAGTGTGTGAAAGTGTGTTACACATCAGTGTGTGACGGTGTTTTACACATCAGTGTGTGACAGTGTTTTACACATCAGTGATTGAAAGTGTTTTACACATCAGTGTGTGACTGTGTTTTACACATCAGTGTGTGACTGTGCTTTACACATCAGTGTGTGACTGTGTATTACACATCAGTGTGTGACTGTGTATTACACATCAGTGTGTGACTGTGTATTACACATCAGTGTGTGACTGTGTATTACACATCAGTGTGTGACGGTGTTTTACACATCAGTGTGTGACTGTGTATTACACATCAGTGTGTGACTGTGTATTACACATCAGTGTGTGACTGTGTATTACACATCAGTGTGTGACTGTGTGTTACACATCAGTGTGTGACGGTGTTTTACACATCAGTGTGTGACTGTGTGTTACACATCAGTGTGTGACTGTGTGTTACACATCAGCGTGTGACGGTGTGTTACACATCAGTGTCTGACTGTGTTTTACACATCAGTGTGTGACTGTGTATTACACATCAGTGTGTGACTGTGTATTACACATCAGTGTGTGACTGTGTTTTACACATCAGTGTGTGACTGTGTGTTACACATCAGTGTGTGACTGTGTTTTACACATCAGTGTGTGACTGTGTTTTACACATCAGTGTGTGACTGTGTTACACATCAGTGTGTGACGGTGTTTTAAACATCAGTGTGTGACTGTGTGTTACACATCAGTGTGTGACTGTGTGTTACACATCAGTGATTGAAAGTGTTTTAAACATCAGTGTGTGACTGTGTATTACACATCAGTGTGTGACTGTGTTTTACACATCAGTGTGTGATGGTTACACATCAGTGGGATGTGTTTTACACATCAGTGTGTGACTGGTGTTTACACATCAGTGTGTGAAAGTGTTTTACACATCAGTGTGTGACTGTGTATTACACATCAGTGTGTGACTGTGTTTTACACATCAGTGTGTGACGGTGTTTTACACATCAGTGTGTGACGGTGTTTTACACATCAGTGTGTGAAACTGTTTTACACATCAGTGTGTGAAAGTGTTTTACACATCAGTGTGTGAAAGTGTTTTACACATCAGTGTGTGACTGTGTTTTACACATCAGTGTGTAAAAGTGTTTTACACATCAGTGTGTGAAAGTGTTTTACACATCAGTGTGTGAAAGTGTTTTACACATCAGTGTGTGACGGTGTTTTACACATCAGTGTGTGACGGTGTTTTACACATCAGTGTGTGACGGTGTTTTACACATCAGTGTGTGACTGTGTTTTACACATCAGTGTGTGACTGTGTATTACACATCAGTGTGTGACTGTGTATTACACATCAGTGTGTGACTGTGTATTACACATCAGTGTGTGACTGTGTATTACACATCAGTGTGTGACGGTGTTTTACACATCAGTGTGTGACTGTGTGTTACACATCAGTGTGTGACTGTGTATTACACATCAGTGTGTGACTGTGTATTACACATCAGTGTGTGACTGTGTGTTACACATCAGTGTGTGACTGTGTTTTACACATCAGTGTGTGACGGTGTTTTACACATCAGTGTGTGACGGTGTTTTACACATCAGTGTGTGAAAGTGTTTTACACATCAGTGTGTGAAAGTGTTTTACACATCAGTGTGTGAAAGTGTTTTACACATCAGTGTGTGACTGTGTTTTACACATCAGTGTGTGACGGTGTTTTACACATCAGTGTGTGAAAGTGTTTTACACATCAGTGTGTGAAAGTGTTTTACACATCAGTGTGTGACTGTGTTTTACACATCAGTGTGTGAAAGTGTTTTACACATCAGTGTGTGAAAGTGTTTTACACATCAGTGTGTGACGGTGTTTTACACATCAGTGTGTGACTGTGTTTTACACATCAGTGTGTGACGGTGTTTTACACATCAGTGTGTGAAAGTGTTTTACACATCAGTGTGTGAAAGTGTTTTACACATCAGTGTGTGAAAGTGTTTTACACATCAGTGTGTGAAAGTGTTTTACACATCAGTGTGTGAAAGTGTTTTACACATCAGTGTGTGACGGTGTTTTACACATCAGTGTGTGACGGTGTTTTACACATCAGTGTGTGACTGTGTTTTACACATCAGTGTGTGAAAGTGTTTTACACATCAGTGTGTGAAAGTGTGTTACACATCAGTGTGTGACGGTGTTTTACACATCAGTGTGTGACAGTGTTTTACACATCAGTGATTGAAAGTGTTTTACACATCAGTGTGTGACTGTGCTTTACACATCAGTGTGTGACTGTGTATTACACATCAGTGTGTGACTGTGTATTACACATCAGTGTGTGACGGTGTTTTACACATCAGTGTGTGACTGTGTATTACACATCAGTGTGTGACTGTGTTTTACACATCAGTGTGTGACTGTGTGTTACACATCAGTGTGTGACTGTGTTTTACACATCAGTGTGTGACTGTGTTTTACACATCAGTGTGTGACTGTGTTACACATCAGTGTGTGACGGTGTTTTAAACATCAGTGTGTGACTGTGTGTTACACATCAGTGTGTGACTGTGTGTTACACATCAGTGATTGAAAGTGTTTTAAACATCAGTGTGTGACTGTGTATTACACATCAGTGTGTGACTGTGTTTTACACATCAGTGTGTGATGGTGTTTTACACATCAGTGTGTGATGGTGTTTTACACATCAGTGTGTGAAAGTGTTTTACACATCAGTGTGTGACTGTGTATTACACATCAGCGTGTGACGGTGTTTTACACATCAGCGTGTGAAAGTGTTTTACACATTAGTGTGTCACTGTGTTTTACACATCAGTGTGTGACGGTGTTTTACACATCAGTGTGTGACTGTGTTTTACACATCAGTGTGTGACTGTGTATTACACATCAGTGTGTGACTGTGTATTACACATCAGTGTGTGACTGTGTATTACACATCAGTGTGTGACGGTGTTTTACACATCAGTGTGTGACTGTGTATTACACATCAGTGTGTGACTGTGTGTTACACATCAGTGTGTGACTGTGTGTTACACATCAGTGTGTGACTGTGTGTTACACATCAGTGTGTGACGGTGTGTTACACATCAGCGTGTGACTGTGTGTTACACATCAGTGTCTGACTGTGTGTTACACATCAGCGTGTGACGGTGTTTTACACATCAGCGTCTGACGGTGTTTTACACATCAGCGTGTGACGGTGTTTTACACATCAGCGTGTGACTGTGTTTTACACATCAGTGTGTGACTGTGCTTTACACATCAGTGTGTGACTGTGTATTACACATCAGTGTGTGACTGTGTATTACACATCAGTGTGTGAATGTGTGTTACACATCAGTGTGTGACTGTGTTTTACACATCAGTGTGTGACTGTGTATTACACATCAGTGTGTGACTGTGTTTTACACATCAGTGTGTGACTGGTGTTTTACACATCAGTGTGTGATGGTGTTTTACACATCAGTCTGTGAAAGTGTTTTACACATCAGTGTGTGACTGTGTATTACACATCAGTGTGTGACTGTGTTTTACACATCAGTGTGTGACGGTGTTTTACACATCAGTGTGTGACGGTGTTTTACACATCAGTGTGTGACTGTGTATTACACATCAGTGTGTGACTGTGTATTACACATCAGTGTGTGAATGTGTGTTACACATCAGTGTGTGACGGTGTTTTACACATCAGTGTGTGACTGTGTATTACACATCAGTGTGTGACTGTGTATTACACATCAGTGTGTGACTGTGTATTACACATCAGTGTGTGACGGTGTTTTACACATCAGTGTGTGACTGTGTATTACACATCAGTGTGTGACTGTGTTTTACACATCAGTGTGTGACTGTGTGTTACACATCAGTGTGTGACTGTGTTTTACACATCAGTGTGTGACTGTGTTTTACACATCAGTGTGTGACTGTGTTACACATCAGTGTGTGACGGTGTTTTACACATCAGCGTGTGACGGTGTGTTACACATCAGCGTGTGACGGTGTGTTACACATCAGCGTGTGACTGTGTTTTACACATCAGCGTGTGACTGTGTGTTACACATCAGTGTGTGACGGTGTTTTACACATCAGCGTGTGACGGTGTATTACACATCAGCGTGTGACTGTGTTTTACACATCAGTGTGTGACTGTGTATTACACATCAGTGTGTGACGGTGTTTTACACATCAGTGTGTGACGGTGTTTTACACATCAAACAGTGTGTGACGGTGTTTTACACATCAGTGTGTGAAACTGTTTTACACATCAGTGTGTGAAAGTGTTTTACACATCAGTGTGTGAAAGTGTTTTACACATCAGTGTGTGAAAGTGTTTTACACATCAGTGTGTGAAAGTGTTTTACACATCAGTGTGTGAAGTGTTTTACACATCAGTGTGTGACGGTGTTTACACATCAGTGTGTGACGGTGTTTTACACATCAGTGTGTGACGGTGTTTTACACATCAGTGTGTGACGGTGTTTTACACATCAGTGTGTGACGGTGTTTTACACATCAGTGTGTGACGGTGTTTTACACATCAGTGTGTGACTGTGTTTTACACATCAGCGTGTGACGGTGTTTTACACATCAGCGTGTGACTGTGTTTTACACATCAGCGTGTGACTGTGTTTTACACATCAGCGTGTGAAAGTGTTTTACACATCAGTGTGTGACGGTGTTTTACACATCAGTGTGTGACTGTGTATTACACATCAGCGTGTGACGGTGTTTTACACATCAGCGTGTGAAAGTGTTTTACACATTAGTGTGTCACTGTGTTTTACACATCAGTGTGTGACGGTGTTTTACACATCAGTGTGTGACTGTGTTTTACACATCAGTGTGTGACTGTGTGACTGTGTATTACACATCAGTGTGTGACTGTGTATTACACATCAGTGTGTGACGGTGTTTTACACATCAGTGTGTGACTGTGTATTACACATCAGTGTGTGACTGTGTATTACACATCAGTGTGTGACTGTGTGTTACACATCAGTGTGTGACTGTGTGTTACACATCAGTGTGTGACGGTGTGTTACACATCAGCGTGTGACTGTGTGTTACACATCAGTGTCTGACTGTGTGTTACACATCAGCGTGTGACGGTGTTTTACACATCAGCGTCTGACGGTGTTTTACACATCAGTGTGTGACGGTGTTTTACACATCAGTGTGTGACTGTGTTTTACACATCAGTGTGTGACTGTGCTTTACACATCAGTGTGTGACTGTGTATTACACATCAGTGTGTGACTGTGTATTACACATCAGTGTGTGACTGTGTATTACACATCAGTGTGTGAATGTGTGTTACACATCAGTGTGTGACTGTGTTTTACACATCAGTGTGTGACTGTGTATTACACATCAGTGTGTGACTGTGTTTTACACATCAGTGTGTGATGGTGTTTTACACATCAGTGTGTGATGGTGTTTTACACATCAGTCTGTGAAAGTGTTTTACACATCAGTGTGTGACTGTGTATTACACATCAGTGTGTGACTGTGTTTTACACATCAGTGTGTGACGGTGTTTTACACATCAGTGTGTGACGGTGTTTTACACATCAGTGTGTGACTGTGTATTACACATCAGTGTGTGACTGTGTATTACACATCAGTGTGTGACTGTGTTTTACACATCAGTGTGTGACGGTGTTTTACACATCAGTGTGTGACGGTGTTTTACACATCAGTGTGTGACTGTGTATTACACATCAGTGTGTGACTGTGTTTTACACATCAGTTTGTGAAAGTGTTTTACACATCAGTGTGTGAAAGTGTTTTACACATCAGTGTGTGAAAGTGTTTTACACATCAGTGTGTGAAAGTGTTTTACACATCAGTGTGTGAAAGTGTTTTACACATCAGTGTGTGAAAGTGTTTTACACATCAGTGTGTGACTGTGTTTTACACATCAGTGTGAAAGTGTTTTACACATCAGTGTGTGAAAGTGTTTTACACATCAGTGTGTGAAAGTGTTTTACATATCAGTGTGTGACGGTGTTTTACACATCAGTGTGTGACTGTGTTTTACACATCAGTGTGTGACTGTGTTTTACACATCAGTGTGTGACGGTGTTTTACACATCAGTGTGTGAAAGTGTTTTACACATCAGTGTGTGAAAGTGTTTTACACATCAGTGTGTGAAAGTGTTTTACACATCAGTGTGTGACTGTGTTTTACACATCAGTGTGTGAAAGTGTTTTACACATCAGTGTGTGAAAGTGTTTTACACATCAGTGTGTGACGGTGTTTTACACATCAGTGTGTGACGGTGTTTTACACATCAGTGTGTGACTGTGTTTTACACATCAGTGTGTGAAAGTGTTTTACACATCAGTGTGTGAAAGTGTGTTACACATCAGTGTGTGACGGTGTTTTACACATCAGTGTGTGACAGTGTTTTACACATCAGTGATTGAAAGTGTTTTACACATCAGTGTGTGACTGTGCTTTACACATCAGTGTGTGACTGTGTATTACACATCAGTGTGTGACTGTGTATTACACATCAGTGTGTGACGGTGTTTTACACATCAGTGTGTGACTGTGTGTTACACATCAGTGTGTGACTGTGTGTTACACATCAGTGTGTGACTGTGTGTTACACATCAGTGTGTGACTGTGTTTTACACATCAGTGTGTGACTGTGTGTTACACATCAGTGTGTGACTGTGTTTTACACATCAGTGTGTGACTGTGTTTTACACATCAGTGTGTGACTGTGTTACACATCAGTGTGTGACGGTGTTTTACACATCAGCGTGTGACGGTGTGTTACACATCAGCGTGTGACGGTGTGTTACACATCAGCGTGTGACTGTGTTTTACACATCAGCGTGTGACTGTGTGTTACACATCAGTGTGTGACGGTGTTTTACACATCAGCGTGTGACGGTGTATTACACATCAGCGTGTGACTGTGTTTTACACATCAGTGTGTGACTGTGTATTACACATCAGTGTGTGACGGTGTTTTACACATCAGTGTGTGACGGTGTTTTACACATCAAACAGTGTGTGACGGTGTTTTACACATCAGTGTGTGAAACTGTTTTACACATCAGTGTGTGAAAGTGTTTTACACATCAGTGTGTGAAAGTGTTTTACACATCAGTGTGTGACTGTGTTTTACACATCAGTGTGTGAAAGTGTTTTACACATCAGTGTGTGAAAGTGTTTTACACATCAGTGTGTGAAAGTGTTTTACACATCAGTGTGTGACGGTGTTTTACACATCAGTGTGTGACGGTGTTTTACACATCAGTGTGTGACGGTGTTTTACACATCAGTGTGTGACGGTGTTTTACACATCAGTGTGTGACGGTGTTTTACACATCAGTGTGTGACTGTGTTTTACACATCAGCGTGTGACGGTGTTTTACACATCAGCGTGTGACTGTGTTTTACACATCAGCGTGTGACTGTGTTTTACACATCAGCGTGTGAAAGTGTTTTACACATCAGTGTGTGACGGTGTGTTACACATCAGTGTGTGACTGTGTATTACACATCAGCGTGTGACGGTGTTTTACACATCAGCGTGTGAAAGTGTTTTACACATTAGTGTGTCACTTTGTTTTACACATCAGTGTGTGACGGTGTTTTACACATCAGTGTGTGACGGTGTTTTACACATCAGTGGGTGACTGTGTTTTACACATCAGTGTGTGACTGTGTATTACACATCAGTGTGTGACTGTGTATTACACATCAGTGTGTGACTGTGTATTACACATCAGTGTGTGACTGTGTATTACACATCATGTGGGACGGTGTTTTACACATCAGTGGTGACTGTGTATTTACACATCAGTGTGTGACTGTGTATTACACATCAGTGTGGGACTGTGTTATTACACATCAGTGTGTGACGGTGTTTTACACATCAGTGTGTGACTGTGTATTACACATCAGTGTGTGACTGTGTATTACACATCAGTGTGTGACTGTGTGTTACACATCAGTGTGTGACGGTGTGTTACACATCAGTGTGTGACGGTGTGTTACACATCAGCGTGTGACTGTGTGTTACACATCAGCGTCTGACTGTGTGTTACACATCAGCGTGTGACGGGTGTTTTACACATCAGGCGTCTGACGGTGTTTTACACATCAGCGTGTGACGGTGTTTTACACATCAGTGTGTGACTGTGCTTTACACATCAGTGTGTGACTGTGTATTACACATCAGTGTGTGACTGTGTATTACACATCAGTGTGTGACTGTGTATTACACATCAGTGTGTGAATGTGTTTTACACATCAGTGTGTGACTGTGTTTTACACATCAGTGTGTGACGGTGTTTTACACATCAGTGTGTGAAAGTGTTTTACACATCAGTGTGTGAAAGTGTTTTACACATCAGTGTGTGAAAGTGTTTTACACATCAGTGTGTGACTGTGTTTACACATCAGTGTGTGAAAGTGTTTTACACATCAGTGTGTGAAAGTGTTTTACACATCAGTGTGTGACGGTGTTTTACACATCAGTGTGTGACGGTGTTTTACACATCAGTGTGTGACTGTGTTTTACACATCAGTGTGTGAAAGTGTTTTACACATCAGTGTGTGAAAGTGTGTTACACATCAGTGTGTGACGGTGTTTTACACATCAGTGTGTGACAGTGTTTTACACATCAGTGATTGAAAGTGTTTTACACATCACTGTGTGACTGTGCTTTACACATCAGTGTGTGACTGTGTATTACACATCAGTGTGTGACTGTGTATTACACATCAGTGTGTGACGGTGTTTTACACATCAGTGTGTGACTGTGTGTTACACATCAGTGTGTGACTGTTTGTTACACATCAGTGTGTGACTGTGTGTTACACATCAGTGTGTGACTGTGTTTTACACATCAGTGTGTGACTGTGTGTTACACATCAGTGTGTGACTGTGTTTTACACATCAGTGTGTGACTGTGTTTTACACATCAGTGTGTGACTGTGTTACACATCAGTGTGTGACGGTGTTTTACACATCAGCGTGTGACGGTGTGTTACACATCAGCGTGTGACGGTGTGTTACACATCAGCGTGTGACTGTGTTTTAAACATCAGCGTGTGACTGTGTGTTACACATCAGTGTGTGACGGTGTTTTACACATCAGCGTGTGACGGTGTATTACACATCAGCGTGTGACTGTGTTTTACACATCAGTGTGTGACTGTGTATTACACATCAGTGTGTGACGGTGTTTTACACATCAGTGTGTGACGGTGTTTTACACATCAAACAGTGTGTGACGGTGTTTTACACATCAGTGTGTGAAACTGTTTTACACATCAGTGTGTGAAAGTGTTTTACACATCAGTGTGTGAAAGTGTTTTACACATCAGTGTGTGACTGTGTTTTACACATCAGTGTGTGAAAGTGTTTTACACATCAGTGTGTGAAAGTGTTTTACACATCAGTGTGTGAAAGTGTTTTACACATCAGTGTGTGACGGTGTTTTACACATCAGTGTGTGACGGTGTTTTACACATCAGTGTGTGACGGTGTTTTACACATCAGTGTGTGACGGTGTTTTACACATCAGTGTGTGACGGTGTTTTACACATCAGTGTGTGACTGTGTTTTACACATCAGCGTGTGACGGTGTTTTACACATCAGCGTGTGACTGTGTTTTACACATCAGCGTGTGACTGTGTTTTACACATCAGCGTGTGAAAGTGTTTTACACATCAGTGTGTGACGGTGTTTTACACATCAGTGTGTGACTGTGTATTACACATCAGCGTGTGACGGTGTTTTACACATCAGCGTGTGAAAGTGTTTTACACATTAGTGTGTCACTGTGTTTTACACATCAGTGTGTGACGGTGTTTTACACATCAGTGTGTGACGGTGTTTTACACATCAGTGTGTGACTGTGTTTTACACATCAGTGTGTGACTGTGTATTACACATCAGTGTGTGACTGTGTATTACACATCAGTGTGTGACTGTGTATTACACATCAGTGTGTGACTGTGTATTACACATCAGTGTGTGACGGTGTTTTACACATCAGTGTGTGACTGTGTATTACACATCAGTGTGTGACTGTGTATTACACATCAGTGTGTGACTGTGTGTTACACATCAGTGTGTGACTGTGTGTTACACATCAGTGTGTGACGGTGTGTTACACATCAGCGTGTGACTGTGTGTTACACATCAGCGTCTGACTGTGTGTTACACATCAGCGTGTGACGGTGTTTTACACATCAGCGTCTGACGGTGTTTTACACATCAGCGTGTGACGGTGTTTTACACATCAGCGTGTGACTGTGCTTTACACATCAGTGTGTGACTGTGTATTACACATCAGTGTGTGACTGTGTATTACACATCAGTGTGTGACTGTGTATTACACATCAGTGTGTGAATGTGTGTTACACATCAGTGTGTGACTGTGTTTTACACATCAGTGTGTGACTGTGTATTACACATCAGTGTGTGACTGTGTTTTACACATCAGTGTGTGATGGTGTTTTACACATCAGTGTGTGATGGTGTTTTACACATCAGTTTGTGAAAGTGTTTTACACATCAGTGTGTGACTGTGTATTACACATCAGTGTGTGACTGTGTTTTACACATCAGTGTGTGACGGTGTTTTACACATCAGTGTGTGACGGTGTTTTACACATCAGTGTGTGAAAGTGTTTTACACATCAGTGTGTGAAAGTGTTTTACACATCAGTGTGTGAAAGTGTTTTACACATCAGTGTGTGACTGTGTTTTACACATCAGTGTGTGAAAGTGTTTTACACATCAGTGTGTGAAAGTGTTTTACACATCAGTGTGTGAAAGTGTTTTACACATCAGTGTGTGACGGTGTTTTACACATCAGTGTGTGACTGTGTTTTACACATCAGTGTGTGACTGTGTTTTACACATCAGTGTGTGACGGTGTTTTACACATCAGTGTGTGAAAGTGTTTTACACATCAGTGTGTGAAAGTGTTTTACACATCAGTGTGTGAAAGTGTTTTACACATCAGTGTGTGAAAGTGTTTTACACATCAGTGTGTGACGGTGTTTTACACATCAGTGTGTGACGGTGTTTTACACATCAGTGTGTGACTGTGTTTTACACATCAGTGTGTGAAAGTGTTTTACACATCAGTGTGTGAAAGTGTGTTACACATCAGTGTGTGACGGTGTTTTACACATCAGTGTGTGACAGTGTTTTACACATCAGTGATTGAAAGTGTTTTACACATCAGTGTGTGACTGTGCTTTACACATCAGTGTGTGACTGTGTATTACACATCAGTGTGTGACTGTGTATTACACATCAGTGTGTGACGGTGTTTTACACATCAGTGTGTGACTGTGTGTTACACATCAGTGTGTGACTGTGTGTTACACATCAGTGTGTGACTGTGTGTTACACATCAGTGTGTGACTGTGTTTTACACATCAGTGTGTGACTGTGTGTTACACATCAGTGTGTGACTGTGTTTTACACATCAGTGTGTGACTGTGTTTTACACATCAGTGTGTGACTGTGTTACACATCAGTGTGTGACGGTGTTTTACACATCAGCGTGTGACGGTGTGTTACACATCAGCGTGTGACGGTGTGTTACACATCAGCGTGTGACTGTGTTTTACACATCAGCGTGTGACGGTGTATTACACATCAGCGTGTGACTGTGTTTTACACATCAGTGTGTGACTGTGTATTACACATCAGTGTGTGACGGTGTTTTACACATCAGTGTGTGACGGTGTTTTACACATCAAACAGTGTGTGACGGTGTTTTACACATCAGTGTGTGAAACTGTTTTACACATCAGTGTGTGAAAGTGTTTTACACATCAGTGTGTGGAAGTGTTTTACACATCAGTGTGTGAAAGTGTTTTACACATCAGTGTGTGACTGTGTTTTACACATCAGTGTGTGAAAGTGTTTTACACATCAGTGTGTGAAAGTGTTTTACACATCAGTGTGTGAAAGTGTTTTACACATCAGTGTGTGACGGTGTTTTACACATCAGTGTGTGACTGTGTTTTACACATCAGTGTGTGACGGTGTTTTACACATCAGTGTGTGACGGTGTTTTACACATCAGTGTGTGACGGTGTTTTACACATCAGTGTGTGACTGTGTTTTACACATCAGCGTGTGACGGTGTTTTACACATCAGCGTGTGACTGTGTTTTACACATCAGCGTGTGACTGTGTTTTACACATCAGCGTGTGAAAGTGTTTTACACATCAGTATGTGACGGTGTTTTACACATCAGTGTGTGACTGTGTATTACACATCAGCGTGTGACGGTGTTTTACACATCAGTGTGTGAAAGTGTTTTACACATTAGTGTGTCACTGTGTTTTACACATTAGTGTGTGACAGTGTTTTACACATCAGTGTGTGACGGTGTTTTACACATCAGTAAGTAACTGTGTTTTACACATCAGTGTGTGAAACTGTTTTACACATCAGTGTGTGATGGTGTTTTACACATCAGTTTGTGAAAGTGTTTTACACATCAGTGTGTGACTGTGTATTACACATCAGTGTGTGACTGTGTTTTACACATCAGTGTGTGACGGTGTTTTACACATCAGTGTGTGACGGTGTTTTACACATCAGTGTGTGAAAGTGTTTTACACATCAGTGTGTGAAAGTGTTTTACACATCAGTGTGTGAAAGTGTTTTACACATCAGTGTGTGACTGTGTTTTACACATCAGTGTGTGAAAGTGTTTTACACATCAGTGTGTGAAAGTGTTTTACACATCAGTGTGTGAAAGTGTTTTACACATCAGTGTGTGACGGTGTTTTACACATCAGTGTGTGACTGTGTTTTACACATCAGTGTGTGACTGTGTTTTACACATCAGTGTGTGACGGTGTTTTACACATCAGTGTGTGAAAGTGTTTTACACATCAGTGTGTGAAAGTGTTTTACACATCAGTGTGTGAAAGTGTTTTACACATCAGTGTGTGAAAGTGTTTTACACATCAGTGTGTGAAAGTGTTTTACACATCAGTGTGTGACGGTGTTTTACACATCAGTGTGTGAAAGTGTTTTACACATCAGTGTGTGAAAGTGTTTTACACATCAGTGTGTGAAAGTGTTTTACACATCAGTGTGTGACGGTGTTTTACACATCAGTGTGTGACGGTGTTTTACACATCAGTGTGTGACTGTGTTTTACACATCAGTGTGTGAAAGTGTTTTACACATCAGTGTGTGAAAGTGTGTTACACATCAGTGTGTGACGGTGTTTTACACATCAGTGTGTGACAGTGTTTTACACATCAGTGATTGAAAGTGTTTTACACATCAGTGTGTGACTGTGCTTTACACATCAGTGTGTGACTGTGTATTACACATCAGTGTGTGACTGTGTATTACACATCAGTGTGTGACGGTGTTTTACACATCAGTGTGTGACTGTGTGTTACACATCAGTGTGTGACTGTGTGTTACACATCAGTGTGTGACTGTGTTTTACACATCAGTGTGTGACTGTGTGTTACACATCAGTGTGTGACTGTGTTTTACACATCAGTGTGTGACTGTGTTTTACACATCAGTGTGTGACTGTGTGTTACACATCAGTGTGTGACTGTGTGTTACACATCAGTGTGTGACTGTGTTTTACACATCAGTGTGTGACTGTGTATTACACATCAGTGTGTGACGGTGTTTTACACATCAGTGTGTGACTGTGTGTTACACATCAGTGTGTGACTGTGTTTTACACATCAGTGTGTGACTGTGTTTTACACATCAGTGTGTGACTGTGTTACACATCAGTGTGTGACGGTGTTTTACACATCAGCGTGTGACGGTGTGTTACACATCAGCGTGTGACGGTGTGTTACACATCAGCGTGTGACTGTGTTTTACACATCAGCGTGTGACGGTGTATTACACATCAGCGTGTGACTGTGTTTTACACATCAGTGTGTGACTGTGTATTACACATCAGTGTGTGACGGTGTTTTACACATCAGTGTGTGACGGTGTTTTACACATCAAACAGTGTGTGACGGTGTTTTACACATCAGTGTGTGAAACTGTTTTACACATCAGTGTGTGAAAGTGTTTTACACATCAGTGTGTGGAAGTGTTTTACACATCAGTGTGTGACTGTGTTTTACACATCAGTGTGTGGAAGTGTTTTACACATCAGTGTGTGACTGTGTTTTACACATCAGTGTGTGACTGTGTTTTACACATCAGTGTGTGAAAGTGTTTTACACATCAGTGTGTGAAAGTGTTTTACACATCAGTGTGTGAAAGTGTTTTACACATCAGTGTGTGACGGTGTTTTACACATCAGTGTGTGACGGTGTTTTACACATCAGTGTGTGACTGTGTTTTACACATCAGTGTGTGACGGTGTTTTACACATCAGTGTGTGACGGTGTTTTACACATCAGTGTGTGACGGTGTTTTACACATCAGTGTGTGACTGTGTTTTACACATCAGCGTGTGACGGTGTTTTACACATCAGCGTGTGACTGTGTTTTACACATCAGCGTGTGACTGTGTTTTACACATCAGCGTGTGAAAGTGTTTTACACATCAGTGTGTGACGGTGTTTTACACATCAGTGTGTGACTGTGTATTACACATCAGCGTGTGACGGTGTTTTACACATCAGTGTGTGAAAGTGTTTTACACATTAGTGTGTCACTGTGTTTTACACATTAGTGTGTGACAGTGTTTTACACATCAGTGTGTGACGGTGTTTTACACATCAGTAAGTAACTGTGTTTTACACATCAGTGTGTGACTGTGTTTTATAAATCTGTGTGTGACTGTGTTTTACACATCATTGTGTAACTGTGTTTGACTCTCCTGTCCTCAGCTTTGTGTCACTTCCCCTCTGTCACCAGCAGAGGGCACTTTGTGTTCTCTAATCTCAGCCCTGAAGTGATGTGTCTCTGTTGACTCATTGATCCTTATAACCACTTCCTGTTTGCTCTTCAAGGTGCTCAACATCAACTTAAAGATCCTAATACTTCTCTATTATATTAAACTGATTTAGGACATATTGTAATGTTGGACGCCAGGTGTCACATTTTCAGGAATAAAAGAAGAGAAACGATGATTTGTAGAAAAAGTTGACGTAGATAGTTTAACTGTGACACACACATGCACCGCTGACCAATTAGAAACGTGACAGTTCTGCTCTTTGGGGGAACGTAGAGCCAAAGGGGCGGGGCGGGGGGGTTATGCAGGATTATAACATGTTTATTTTTTGATTAATGTGAGCTCTGTCACTTTGCTGTTATTACATCCTGCAGACGTCCTGCAGCTGCTTCCACTGCAGACGGCTGAGTATGACTTTGTTCACACAATGAAAGCTGAGGATTATATTATATTAATATTATTATTATTATTATTATTATTATTATTATTATTATTATTATTATTAGTAGTAGTAGTATATATATGTTATATTATATGGAGTAAACTGGATTTATTTGATTGTTTAATTAGGAATATTTCCCTTTGAGATTAAGAATCTTTACAATCTTTATTTTCCATCATCATAAACAAGTTTCACATAAAATACATTGAGTTGTATATATGAGTTGTTTATGTTTTCTTAAATGATTTCTGACAACTAGAATTAAAAGTTGATTATTTAGAAATTTCACTTTAAACTTTAAAAAATTTAAAACTTACAGTTACTGTTCAGAGAACAAATACAACTTATAGAACACATATCACTGCTCCACACACCGCAGCTTCTATTTCACAAATGAAAAGCCACTAAAAGGTTAAGATGATACCGAGGTTTGTTTCTCGCACACTTCCTGTTCCTGCGCTGCTCCTTCCCCTTCTCTGCCTTTGACTTGTTTATTATTCTAAGGATAAGAAACCATAAAGTTACTCGTATCAGGATGCGGGACAAGTATTAAGTCACTTGATGTTCAGGTTTCCTTTTGCCAGAACCAACAACTGGGTGATCTGTTTGGCTTTGTACTTTAATAAGATCAGAAGCTTTGCTCCCCGGGGCGAACACAGTTCAACAATATCACAAAGCAAAGATGGAAAAACTAAACAAGAAGCTGCAGAACTCCCGTGGATACGGCTTTTGAAGAGAGAACAGCACAAAGCTCCGGCCGCTGACAGATCCAGGAGTCGTGCAGTCAGGCCCAGAAGAAGATGCTGTTCACATCTCAATACATACAATAATAATAATAATAATAATAATAATAATAATAATAATAATAATAATAATACTACAATAATAACACAATAATAATAATAATAATAATAATACAATAATTATAATAATAATAATGATAATAATAACATTAATAATAATGATACTAATAACAATAATAATAATAATACATACATACATACAATAATAACACAATAATAATAATAATAATAATAATAATAATAATAACAATAACAATAATAATAATAATAATAATAATAATAATAATAATAATAATGATGATAATAATAATAATAATAATCATAATAATCATAATAATCATAATACAATACAGTGCAAGTCACACATTTGTCTGCATCTAAATAAAGTAAATATATAAATGTTTCCTCAGAACACAGCTGTCACGTCTGTGCCTGAACTCGCACCTGCCACGCCCCCCTCTGTCTCCACTCACTCACCTGCACTGCATCCACAATCACCGGAATACTGATTGCCAGCACCTGTGTTCACAGCATAAAGTCTCCTCACTCCCTTCACTCCGCATCTGGCCTCGTACAAAGTGGACTAAACCCCATGGACTTCCTCCCCAGATTCTGCAACGCGATTTTCCTGCCTTTTGCCTTTTTGCCCGTCTGTCTGCCTGATCCCGGTATCGTACCGTTTTCTGTTTGCTCCGTTGGTTCTCGTTTGTTCCGAGTTCGACTCGTGTACCTTGTTTTGACGCTCCCTGTTTTGTACTTTTTAGTTCACTGTGCTTTTACGCCAGTCTCCTTATTTTCCAGTGCTTAGAGCCTGAGTATTCCTGAGTTCCTGATCCTTGTGTTCACCCCTCCCCTGTCTGTATGGTGTTTCCATCTGCTCGCTGGCTGAGCCTAATAAACTATTGTCAATTCCATCTCTGAGTCTTGACGTCCGTGACAGAAGGCCAGATCTACAAAACGATGGATTCAGCCAGCGGAGCCACCTCCACTTCCTCTGTCACCCCCGCTCCCACCGCCACGGGAGACCCGTTCCAGGGTCTCGTCGAGGAGATGCGTCGCGGTCTCCTCGCCGCAGTCAACACCATGCCCGCTCCAGCGCCTGCTCCTGCCCCGGTCGCCCACACCGACCGAGCCGTGCGACCGCCTCCGTTCACCGGGACCTCCTCATCTGCGTGCCGCGGATTCCTGTTCCAATGTGACCTCATCCTGGAGATGGAACCCAATCGCTACCCCACCGAGAGATCGAAGGTGGCGTTCGTCGTCTCTCTACTCCAGGGTAGAGCACTCCAGTGGGCAGAGTCCGTGTGGCAGCAGAGCGGGCCCATCACTGCTTCCTATGCTGCTTTTGTGCAGCACTTCAAGGAGGTCTTCGACGCACCACCAGGCGATACTTCGACGCAGGTGCGCCTTCTCCGACTTCGTCAAGGCCGTACGCCGATTTTGGAGTATACCCTGCAGTTCCGCACGCTGGGGGCCGAAAGTGGCTGGAACGAGGCGGCCCTGTTGACCGTCTTCAGGCAAGGATTAGAGCCAACCCTCCGACTCCATCTCTCCGGTTATGACGACTCGGTCGGGCTGGAACGTTTCATCCAGCTCGCCATTCGGGTTGCCAACCGCCGTGAACATTGCCTACAAGACCAGCCACTGCATACTGTCCAGTTCCGAGCGCTGCCCACCGCCCAGTTCCCTGCGCCAGCCCGGTACCCCACCTACCAGGGAGAGGAGCCCGAGCCCATGAGCGTGGACTCCCTGAGACTCACCCCTGAGGAGAGAAGCCGCCGCATCACTCAGGGCTTATGCCTTTACTGCGGAGCGCGAGGACATGTCGTGGTGACATGTCCTCTACGACCCCCACAAGCCCGGGTGAGTGCGTTTCAAGAAGATGTCTTTGTCTGTAAACCTCTGTTGGTCCCGGTAACCCTGACTACGTCCTCTGGTTCCTTTCCAGCCAAGGCTCTCATCGACTCGGGGTCCGCCGGCAACTTCATCTCCGGGGCTCTCTGCCAGCAGATAGGTCTGCCTAAGTCCTCGAGCCCCACTTTGTTCTCTGTCCACACCATCACTGGTCGCCCCCTCACTAAGCAAGTACGGCACCTCTCCTCTCCAGTCCTGCTCGAAGTCGGCCTTTTCCACAGGGAGCAGATACAATTTCTCCTACTGGAGGGGTCAACTGCTGACGTCATCCTCGGGCGACCCTGGCTGATCCTGCATTCTCCATCGCTGTGCTGGGAGACGGGAGAGGTGACTCGGTGGGGTCCGAGATGCTTCGGCCGGTGCCTGCCTGCTGTCACTGCACGCCGCCATTCCTCACGCTACGCACCTGTTCCTGCACGTATTGGCCTGCACGCCACCTCCATCGAGAGTCCCGTCGACCAGGTCAGCCTTGACATTCCTCCTCGCTACTCCCAGTTTAAAGATGTCTTCTGCCCGCAGCGCGCAGCACACCTCCCCCCACACCGACCAGGGGACTGCTGCATTGACCTGCTGCCCGGTGAGCCTGTGCCTCGTGGGAGAATCTACCCCCTCGCTTTGCCTGAGCTGAAGGCCATGGAGGAGTACGTGACTGAGGCTCTTCAGCAGGGCTACATTCGTCACTCCACCTCTCCGGCTGCTTCTAGTTTTTTCTTCGTGAAGAAGAAGGACGGTGGACTTCGGCCCTGCATTGATTACCGTGGTTTAAATAAGATCACCATCAAGAATCGTTACCCTCTTCCCCTCGTTCCATCGGCTCTGGAACAACTGCAAGGAGCACAGATGTTCACGAAGCTCGACCTCCGGAGTGCATACAATCTGATCCGGATACGTGAGGGGGACGAGTGGAAGACGGCCTTCATCACCCCTAGTGGCCACTACGAGTATTGCGTCATGCCCTTCGGGTTGGCCAACGCCCCTTCTGTGTTCCAGGGTTTTATGAACGAGGTGTTCCGGGAGTATTTGCATCGGTTTGTGATAGTGTACCTTGATGACATCCTGGTCTACTCTCGGAACGAGACCGAACATTCCCATCATGTGTCCCTCGTTCTTCACAAGCTCTGTGAACACCACCTCTTTGCCAAGACTGAGAAGTGCTCCTTCCACTCTGATCACATGTCTTTCCTAGGGTACAACGTCACTGCCTCCGGAATCAGTATGGACGAGGGGAAAGTGGAGGTCATCAACACCTGGACCCCACCTAAGACGGTAAAAGAGCTACAACGATTCTTGGGATTCGCCAACTTCTATCGCCGGTTCCTAAAGGGCTACAGCCAGATTACTGCTCCCCTGACCACACTTCTCCGAGGTAAGCCGAAGTCCCTGTTATGGAACCCTGAGGCAGCCGCCGCATTCGCCCTGCTGAAGAGAACCTTCATGTCCGCACCCATTCTCGCCCTGCCTGACCCCAGCATTCCGTTTCTAGTGGAAGTAGACGCCTCCAGCAAGGGAGTGGGTGCGGTGCTGTCTCAGCGCTCGGGCGTTCCACCTCGTCGCCATCCATGCGTCTTTTTCTCAAAGAAGTTCACCCCGGCGGAGATAAATTACGATATTGGGAATCGAGAGCTCCTGGCAGTAAAACTAGCGTTAGAGGAGTGGCGACACTGGCTAGAGGGGGCGCGTCATCCTTTCGTCGTGCTCACAGATCATAAGAACTTAGAGTACATACGTCAGGCACGTCGTCTGAACCCCCGACAAGCCAGGTGGGCCCTCTTCTTCACCCGATTTGATTTTACCCTCACGTACCGTCCAGGACCCAAGAACATCCAGGCGGACGCTCTCTCTCGCATCCATGACGCGCCGGAGTGCGTCGAAGAGCCGGAGGGCATCTTACCATCTCGCCTGATCGCTGCCTCGATCATATGGGCCCTGGACGAACACATCACTCAAGCCCAAGTCGATGATCCAGCTCCGCCGGGCACCCCAGCCAATAAGACATACATCCCAGCCACTCTGCGAGATCAGGTAATGGAGTCTACTCACAGCTCACTGGGCACAGGTCACCCTGGGGCCAATCAAACCCTTTCACTCCTGCAGGAACGCTTCTGGTGGCCAGGCATGGCTAAGATGGTCAGAAGGTTCGTAGCCGGATGCGCGGCATGCACCATGGCGAAGACTCCTCGCCAGTTACCAGCCGGCAAATTACAACCTCTGCCCATTCCCCAGAGACCATGGTCACATCTAGGCGTAGACTTCGTCACAGACCTGCCTCCATCACATGGGTTCACCTGCATTTTCATTATAGTAGATCGTTTTTCAAAATCCTGTAAACTCATCCCTTTAAAACGTATTCCCACAGCTGCCGACTCTGCCTCTGCCCTGTTTGACCATGTCTTCCGCCATTTCGGTCTACCAGAGGACGTGGTCTCGGACCGTGGACCACAGTTCATTTCCCGGTTCTGGAGAGCCTTTTTCTCGCGCCTAGGTGTGACCGTGAGCCTGACGTCTGGTTACCATCCACAGACCAATGGGCAGACTGAGAGGAAAGTGCAAGAGGTCAGCCGGTATCTACGAACCTTCTGCCACAACCATCAGCACAGCTGGAGCCAGTTTCTCCCTTGGGCCGAGTACGCACAGAATTCCCTCTGTCAGGCCACTACGGGGCTCACCCCTTTCCAGTGCGTACTCGGTTACCAACCACCACTGTTTCCCTGGACGTGCGAACCTTCCACAGTCCCCGCTGTTAACCACTGGTACCAACAGAGTGAGAGGGTCTGGAACGAGGCACATCACCACCTGCAGAGGGCAGTCCGACGCCACCAACGCCAGGCTGATGTCCGACGGGGACCTAACCCCGCCTTCTCCGTCGGGCAGAAAGTTTGGCTCTCCACCAGGGACATCAGGATGCGACTACCCTCTCGCAAGTTAAGTCCTCGCGTCATTGGTCCCTTTCCCATTATCAAGCAAAGAAATGCGGTCGCCTTTAAGCTCCAGTTGCCACCTCACTACCGTATACACCCAGTATTTCATGTGTCTCTCCTGAAACCGTATCACCCTCCAATCACTTCTCCCTCTTCTCCCTCAGAGCCTGGCGTGAACGAAACCCCCCTGCCGCTCCTGCTGGAAGAGGGTCCCGTCTACGCCATAAGGGAGATTCTGGCGTCACGACGTCATCGAGGCCGCCTTGAATACCTCATCGATTGGGAGGGCTACGGTCCTGAGGAGAGAGCCTGGGTCCTTCGTGACGACATCTTGGACCCGGCCCTCCTCGAGGTCTTCCATCGAGACCACCCGCACCTCCCAGCACCCCGAGGTCGTGGTAGACCGAGACGACGACTCCGACGTCGGGGCCCTCGGCCCGCTGGAGCGGTCCCTGGAGGGGGGGGTAATGTCACGTCTGTGCCTGAACTCGCACCTGCCACGCCCCCCTCTGTCTCCACTCACTCACCTGCACTGCATCCACAATCACCGGAATACTGATTGCCAGCACCTGTGTTCACAGCATAAAGTGTCCTCACTCCCTTCACTCCGCATCTGGCCTCGTACAAAGTGGACTAAACCCCATGGACTTCCTCCCCAGATTCTGCAACGCGATTTTCCTGCCTTTTGCCTTTTTGCCCGTCTGTCTGCCTGATCCCGGTATCGTACCGTTTTCTGTTTGCTCCGTTGGTTCTCGTTTGTTCCGAGTTCGACTCGTGTACCTTGTTTTGACGCTCCCTGTTTTGTACTTTTTAGTTCACTGTGCTTTTACGCCAGTCTCCTTATTTTCCAGTGCTTAGCGCCTGAGTATTCCTGAGTTCCTGATCCTTGTGTTCACCCCTCCCCTGTCTGTATGGTGTTTCCATCTGCTCGCTGGCTGAGCCTAATAAACTATTGTCAATTCCATCTCTGAGTCCTGACGTCCGTGACAACAGCAGGCACAACATTTTATTTTGTATTAATTTAACCAGATACAACATTTATAATAGAAACACAGTGACACGTCCTGCACAACATCATGTACATACAATAAAACACAAACTGTTGAATATGAAAAGCACAAAGAGAACATGATGAATCATATAACAGTCTGTGACTCAGTCCTCTTCCCCTCGACATCAGAGCTGCTGCATCTCCAGAAGTCTGCGTGACTTCACACATCAACTCTCTGAACATAATAAGTTCCCTGAAGCTGCGTGTGGTGCTGATCTTTGTGAACTGCAGCTTTCATTTGCATTGAAAGGGTCCAATAGTTTGTGCCACATGTTCCACATGGTGCATGTTACTGAATTTAAATACCTGCAAACAGCACAGGACAAGCTGTTGGTCTGCAAAGCAGCCTTTAGCGGCTGCTTTGAGGATTACACGCTTTCTGTTTGTCCTCTTTGTGCAGGTTAAGTAAGAAGTCGCTCATAGTATCAAGATCAGGGAGAATTATCACCAGCTGTGCAGCTTTTTAGCCTCTTTTAGCTCATAGTTTTACACAGTTTCCACAGATTTAGGCCTAAAAGTGTCTCAAATACAATTTTATAGATCTTAAAATGAATGTTCTGAGAAACAATGTGATCACATTTACCAAACAAGTACATGTTTTCCAGGTTGAGAATGGATATATTGGATTGGATATATATATACAGTATATCTCAAAAGTGAGTACACCCTTTAGATTTTTGCAAATATTCTGTTATATCCTTTCAGGGGATAACATTATCCTACTGAAACTTTGATATAACTTAAAGTAGTCAGTGTGCTGCTTGAATAACAGTATAGATTTATTGTCCTTTGAAAATTACTCAGTACACAGCTGTTAATGTCTAAACAGCTGGCAACAAAAGTGAGTACACCCCATAGTGAACATGTCCTAATTGTGCCCAATGATGTTGTTTTCCCGCCCTGGTGTCATGTGACTCGTTAGTGTTACAAGGATTCAGGTGTAAATGATAAGCAGGGCTGTTAAATTTGGTGTTTTGGGCACAATTCTCTCTGAATGCTGGACAACATGGCACCTCATGGCAAGGAACTCTCTGAGCGGCTGAAAAAAAGGATTATTGCGCTTCACAAAGATGGCCTTGGCTATAAGAAGATTGCCAACACCATGAAAATGAGTTGCAGCACAGTGGCTAAGATCATACAGCGGTTTTCCAGGACAGGTTCCACTCGGAACAGGCCTCGCCAGGGTCGACCAAAGAAGTTGAGTCCACGTGCTCAGCGTCATATCCAGAGGTTGGTTTCCAAAAATAGACGTGCGAGTGCTTCCAGCATTGCTGCAGAGGTTGCAGAAGTGGGATGTCAGCCTGTCAGTGCCCAGACCATACGCCGCACACTGCATCAAATCGGTTTGTATGGCCGTCGCCCCAGACAGAAGCCCCTTCTGAAACCGATGCATAAGAAAGCCCGCAAACAGTTTGCTGAAGACAATGAATCCAAGAACATGAGTTACTGGAACCATGTCCTGTGGTCTGATGAGACCAAAATAAACCTGTTTGGGTCAGATGGTGTCCGGCGTGTGTGGCGGCACCCTGGTGAGGAGTACCAAGACAAATGTGTTTTGCCTACAGTCAAGCATGGTGGTGGCAGCATCATGGTCTGGGGCTGCATGAGTGCTGCCGGCACTGGGGAGCTGCATTTCATTGAGGGACACATGAATTCCAATATATACTGTGACATCCTGCAGCAGAGCATGATCCCCTCTCTTCGGAAACTGGGCCGTAGGGCAGTTTTCCAACATGATAATGACCCTAAACACACCTCCAAGATGACAACGGCCTTGCTGAAGAAGCTGAAGGTTAAGGTGATGGACTGGCCAAGTATGTCTCCAGACCTAAACCCAATTGAGCACATGTGGGGCATCCTCAAGAGGAAGGTGGAGGAGTGCAAGGTGTCCAACATCCGTGCGCTCCGTGATGTCGTCGTGGAGGAGTGGAAGAAGATTCCAGAAGCAACCTGTGCAGCTCTGGTGAATTCCATGCCCAGGAGGGTTAAAGCAGTGCTAGATAACAATGGTGGTCACACAAAATATTGACACTTTGGCACAATTTAGACATGTTCACTATGGGGTGTACTCACTTTTGTTGCCAGCTGTTTAGACATTAACAGCTGTGTACTGAGTAATTTTCAAAGGACAATAAATCTATACTGTTATTCAAGCAGCACACTGACTACTTTAAGTTATATCAAAGTTTCAGTAGGATAATGTTATCCCCTGAAAGGATATAACAGAATATTTGCAAAAATCTAAAGGGTGTACTCACTTTTGAGATATACTGTATATATATATATATATATATATATATATATATATATATATATATATATATATATATATATATATATATCATAATATAAAACATAAGAATCTAAGAGTCTGACCATGAAGTTACACAATAAAATAAAATATTAACAGTATGAACTCCTGGAGACAGAGATCAGCACTTACAGCACTTACTTTACTAAATGTTAATTAGTGAATTAATTTTCCCTTTTTATCCTCTAAATGTCTCATTTCTGACTTCATGCACTGAAAGTAATTCTCGGACTTATTTTCATTCATACAAATTTCCCCCGTAAAATCAAACTCCTGCAAGTACGACCACAAAATACAAACTCGTACATGTGTGGTCCTAAAAGGTCTTAAAGGAAACCCAGAAACTCTGCTCTGGTTTCATGACACATTGACTGTTACGATCCGTCTCAGTGTTTCCAGCTGTTCTACAAACTAGTCCTGATAGACTCACGTCACACGTTCTGCAGAGAAGCAAACAGTTCGCTGCTGAGGAAAGTGGAATATTCAGCAGCTGAAGAGACAAACATGTTTCTCAGGAGTTAACAGAGTAAATACTGCAGTTCACCAGGACAAGTCCGAAACGTTTTCTGCATCCGACTTTCAGAAACTTCCTTCAGATTGTTACAACTTCTGCTCCGAGTTTGTGTCATAAAGAAACGTAGAAACACTCCCCGTGCACGAGGTCAGAGAACATTTTTTTCCAAACTGGCATCACCATGCGTACCATAGAGAGTGAACGACCTCCTGAAATCACGTTCATCACCATTCTTGTAAATGTTTTAAACGATCAGAGCCACATGTTGAAAGCATGAGATCCACAATGGGCCCCTGTGGCCCTTCATCTGGTTTACTCCCTTTGCTTCACATTCTTGGTAGTCTTCCTGTTTCCCGTGTTGAAACAGTCTATTTGGTAAAGAAACGTAGAAACACTCCCCGTGCACGAGGTCAGAGGTCACTCCTCTCGATGCTGCTGCAGCATTATGTCTGAGACTCCAGGTTTAAAATGCTGCATTCAGGGCTCCATGAAAACGCAGTGCATTGCAGGAAGAAACCAGTTTCAACCTGAGAATCATCGACACGTAGGACCGAGTCAAACTACTTCATCTGAACGATGGCAGCAGTCGGTGTGTCTGCTGCAGCGCAGAACATCTGCACTGATGTCAAGTTCAACTTTAAATGCAAATTAAAAATCGTCTTGTTGACCGACCGCTGAGGGAACTGAGACAAAGAGCCCCAAACGGATGAAGTTATTATATTAGTGTTAACAGATCATCCATTTTTAAATAACCCTGTTCTGCTGTCCATGACACACACACACACACACACACACACACACACACACACACACACAGGGGGGACTACAGTTATTACATCCCATAATACTTTCTGATGGACCGGACCAACATTTATAAAACATTTGATTATATATATATAGAATAAAGTCATACTTTTTTAATTAAATTAAAAAAAAAAATAAATATACCCTGTCGACCAAAGATCTGCAAAACTGAGCCCCTCGTCAAAGAATCATGTGTACTCATGTATATTAATAATAATAATAATAACAACAATAATAATAATAACAATAATAATAGTAATACTAATAATAACAATAACAACAATAATAATAATAACAATAACAATAATAATAGTCATAATAATAATAATAATAATAATAATAATAATAATAATAATAACAATAACAACAATAATAATAATAATAATAATAATAATAATAATAATAATAAGTTGTAATCTTGTGTTCCCTCAGAGATCATTAAGTTGCACAGCACAGATTCACAAAGGGGGAAAAGTTAGTTTCTGGTTTTCGGCTCTAATTTCTTCTAATTTCTTCAAACTTCACTCTGATACAAATCCTCAATCTTACAAACACGTTATTTGCTCACAAGTGAAATAATGGATCGGATCTCTCAGTTTTAAAATACTAATGTTAGGGTCTAAAGCTGATGAAGAGCGTGTTTCTTTTAGTACTTCTCTTAGATATTAATTATTTAGTTCTTCTAGTTGTTTACTGGACTTGTTTCTTTGCGTCACGATGGAGATGTTTTATTTTTACTGCAAACATCCACCAAATAATATCATCTGAAGCTGAAGCTGAAGACTTGTTCCAGACATTAATGGTGTTAAAGAGGATTACTTGTTGGTCACATCAGAATGTTTGATGACTGTATATTGTGATGTATGTTTCAGAGTGCAGCTCTATCCACGTGGTCTTCATAGAACGTGAGAGCAAAGTATGTAAGTAGTTTATGAGTTGGAGAGAAGCAGATCTCACGGGATCCTCTGATGTGTCTACATCTCTCTGATTGCAAAATGTGTCTCCTTTAAATGTCATATTCCAAACGCTGCTGTTTGATCTCTGCTGCGCTGCCAGATGAGATCGCTCTGCTGCTGTTGTTTTTACATTTCTTACGCCCACGTTGGTCCTGCTGATCCCGGGATAACTGCTCAGATCCAAGATACATTCAGCCGTCAATCATCACGTCTGAATCACCTGGCAGCAGAGCGTCAAGGCCTAAACAAAGTAATGTTTCTGCTGCGACTGGACTCCATGTCTGTCTCTCAAAGCCAGTGTCTTCAGCTTCTTTCACAAGGTTTAATTATCGGCTTTATTCCAACAGCCTGCAGCTTTTTAAAGTGTTTGTTCAGAACATAAATCGAGCTGACAGGTTCTTCAGCCTCCTCTGATAACCGGCCGAGCGTCTCCTCACCTGCCTCCTTCCTAAAAACAAGTTGGCATCACACGTCGTCTGAGAGACAAACTCTGACGCTGCTGCGCTCCTGTCGCACAGAGACGTGTTTTTACTGGTCGGAGGTCGAAGGTCAGGAGAGTTTGAGCTCCTCACAGCTGCACTAATCAGAGGCTGGCAGCTCATGAGCTGCAGCGAGCTGAAGTTACTGTTTACACGTCTTATGAATATAAAGAACGTAATCAGTTGTTGTTTAGTCTGCTTTAAAGAGACGCTTTGATTCAACTGTTTGGTCATTTGGAGTCTGTAGTTGCTGTTGAGTTTTATTGCATTATACATTTATATAAATAGAAACACCTGTAACATCAGTGTTTCCCCATCTTGAAGATACAGTTTGAAAAACAAGCACAACTAATGATCAACTCGACTAGTTACTAAACACCAGATTCAGTCAAAGCTCTGCTCTGCATGTTTTTTCAATGTGTGTGTGCGTGTATGTGTGTGTGTGTGTGTGTGTGTGTGTGTGTCTCCCATCAACAGTGCCGCGGACAGTTTATTTATCAGCGTCCTCCAGAAAGTTCGGGTTCAGCCGAGCAGAGCGTCCCCCCACTGAGAAGATTCTCTTCAAAAAGCAAAATGGGAAATCTTTCCCACACAAGAAGTGATGAGTCAAAATGTGAGAAGTGTTTGGGTTACGTCAGGTCGCCATTTAACCCTCCGAAACCGTATCTTTTATATAGTTATAGTGAAGTGAAGGCTGAGCAGCATCTTTGTGTTGAGATGGAATTTAGATCATCGAATAAATGAATAAATAAATAAATGTTGCTTACTTTATTTTGTGCATACACAAAATAAATAGTTATTAAATTCTTTACTAAGTAGAATTAAGGCTGGTACCTCCTAGCATTTATTGTTATTTGTGAAACTCTGATATAGACGTATATGTTAATAAAAACAGCGAGCACGGTTACAGTCCTTTAAACTAAACAACAGGAAAAGCTGCCTTTAACTTCCCCTTCATGACGGTGAACAAACACCAAAGCCGATTCACTAAAATCCCTTAAAAAAGTGTCCATCCCATAAAGAGCACAGACACCCCTCAATGAAAACCAGAGTCCATTACATGTCCGTATTAAAGCCGTCAGAGTGAACCTGAAATGTAAACGCACATCAACGCTGTGAAACAGGCTGAATGAAACAAAGCAATGTTTTGGTATTTTAGTTTTAGTCCATTATTTCCCCTCAAGCTTAATCAGAAAAGTAAAAGATTATAGGGCTATAAAAAGGGTTCTGTTTCCTAAAATTGTAAAAAATAATTTCCCCCCCAGACTCCGGGACCGAGATAAAATAAAAGTGGGACATGTTTACTAGTGCATGGCAATACTCTCAGGAAGAGCGAAGCTTTGTTTCCACCTTGTTAGGTTTACATGTTTGAGTTCTGGGTCATCTGTGTGTGTTGAAATCCTTTTATTTTTTACTATTACGAACAAAAGATATTTAGTTTCTGGTTCGGCCTCTCTCACAGGAAACTGTCGGGTTTATGTCGCTATGCTTTCCTCCCCGCAGTCGAAGAGTTGAAAGTTTAAACAACCAACAAATCAAAACATCAAGACTCAAGAGACCGCGAAGTGTAGACAACTATACTTAAGCACTCACAGCTAGGAATTTTGTTGATTTTGTCACACACACACACACACACACACACACACACACACACACACACACACACACAGTACTAAACAGACACGACAGAGTAGAGAATATTGTTTGGGAAGTTTAAATCAGTGCAAATTCTCCTTTTTTATTCTGACATCATAAAACCCATCCTGTGTTCTCTGCAGGGATTTTGGGTTAAACACATTAAAGGGTCATTTCATTATTTTTAAACCTGGAACACATCTTCCCATGTGTTTCAGGGAGTAATGGGGACACCATCTTTGTAAATAGGTCCAGTTTTGAGTGAGATCGCTGCAGACAGCTGCTTAATAAACGTGCTGCAATATAATCACTCGGGGCAATTCTGCAATGTCCGTGTTCATCCACTGAAAGTGTTTGTTTTTATCTGAAGGGCTCAGATAAGTGTCTGACATCACTACTGAAAGCTTCCTCCAGAGAAACGTTTTTATTTACCTTTCTCTTGTGTCTAATCGAGTCTCGCTCGCAGAAGTGTCGTTCTGAAACGTCTCGTTGCCTCCACATTTATGGAAATCAGATACAAGTTCAGCCATGACATTGGAAATCTTTTTACTTTTCTAACGTTGTCTTCAAACAACAAGTCACATGACACAATAACATACAGACGATGTGATGAGGTCACAAGGTGAAGAAAAACGTTATATTCTCCGTATGATTTCTTCTCCAATGATGTCCGACTCTTATACGTCTACGCTGACAATGCAGACTGAATGTGATCACATCGCAATACGTTTCACTCAATACTGAACCAATTTCAGAAACACGAGGGGAAATAGGTTCCAGGTTGAAAAATAACAAAGTTACAGTTAAAGATGAATTGATGTGTTTGCATTTATTTAATGTTCATGTATTAAATAAAACATCAAACAGCAAAATGTCCCCTCTGATCCTGAACCTAAATTCACCCACAATAAATACACATGTGGGCTGAAATTAAACGGCACAAAGGCAACTCATAACGGCACACTTTAAAAAAACTAAACTTTATTCATTCAAGGCAGTTTTACTGACAGCAATGACTTCAGTTGGTATTCTCACATGCACACACATGGCAGCCGCCACCTCCTGGACACAAGCCTGTTTATCTAACCTTCAGGTCACCACTGGCCATAAAACATATACGTTATATACTTAGTTGTCAGTACATGATCACACATATGTTTAGAAGTAGAGCACTGAAATTTAAAGACGGTTGATGAAGCTAAAGTGTCTTAGTTCACAGAGAGAAGAACCAGCTGTCAGTCAAGTTGATCACTTTCTAAGTATTGTTGTGTTACATGTGAACTGTGGGGAGTTTGAAATTATGTATATATTAGACGAGCTCCACCACACATATCTTAAGTACACCCTAAAAATTCAAATTGACAACCCGCAATAATAAAGTCTGAGGGGAGTTGGGAAAATACACACTGATGGAAGGTAAAGAAACTAAACTAAAGGGTTCGTCAACATTGAAACTAAGCGGCTGATAGAGAAGCTCATGACGTTTTGTGATATTTACGCAGAATTTAAACAAGAACTTAAATTGGAAAAGTGTCTGTAAAAGTACAAGCAGGCTATTTTAAAATTCAAGGTCATTGGGGGACATTAAGAGCTGGATACAAAACCAGAACCGTTTGGGAGACAAGTATCGTATTGTTTGAATATAAGAATGAAGGCATCTGGAGTTATAGAGAAAGTATTATTTAAAACATCTATGTTTGAATAAATGTTTTTACAATCAAAAGTTATTTTTAAACTTTGTGTCTTTTGGAATAATGTCCGTCCTTTGTTTAAGTAACATTTGTCGGACTTTAGCCATTTTTTTTCCCGTTAAATTTAGTTTGTGATCCAAACCATGTGATCACGGTCCTGAGAACGGATTAATAAATTAAATCTTTGCTTGCATTGGTGTTTTGCCTCCATTTAGTTTTATGGACTCTAATTTGAAACTTCTGGATTGTGACACCAGAAAGAAACGAGGTTCAGGGGTAAAGTTCTCGCCGCGCTTGTCAGGCCAATATTTGCTAAATTATTTGGGTTTTTTTTGTTGTTTTTTTATCATTTTTAATGGCTGTTACTTCAAATACTTCATATTATATAGATTTTAGAGCAGCAGGATATGAATTATATTTTTCTATTCTAATACAATAATTCAATGGACACGCAAAAAGAATTAATGAGCATCACCTTATGTGACCCTTCCAAACTAATACTGTTTTCAGAGGAACTTGGGTCTCTGTGCAAGTCAAACACTAGTTGGAGGTGAAACTATGATTGAAGCTGCAGGATTTTATGGTTCCACCACCACCACTTATCACCATTTACTGTCCCTCTGCTTCTAGCAATAAAATCCCAGATGTTGAAATAGACATACAACCCATACCGAACGATGGCGGCTCCAGTGCAGAACAAATGCTCCATTAAGTACAAACTAACTTCGTCATTGTAGCATTATATGCTTGAAGTCTTTAGAGTCAAACGCTTGATGACTAAAACTAACTTATATTGTTTTATGAGACAGTTTCCATAAAGTTTTGATAGTTCTGCAGAGCCAATCACAGCAGAGCCTGTCAAGAAACGTATGAGATGGCGCTGGAAAGAATTTGTCCGCAGTCTCGGCCTCGTGTTGTTTAACTATCAAACCGAACTAGTCGATCCCAGAAGTCTGTTGGAAAACCCACTCCTGCATGCAGGCCTGTAGAAGTTGTGCATACATGAATCCACCTCAAGACTTCTGAGAGTCCAGACAAACTGGGTACATCTGCTCTCAATGACCAGAGCTGAAGTGAAGAAATATATATGAAAAAAGTGAAATCCTTGGAATTTAAAATTATATGCATGACTTACCGCACATTTAGTCGTCTGGGGCTCTTTGGCCCGCTTCTCTTATTTCGAAACGAGAGAAGTACAATAAACAAAGCTCAAAGAGACCAGGCGCCTGGTCCTATTTGTCGGCAAAATCAAAATCACACGGACTTCTGTCATGTAGCTGAGTGGCAGCTGGTGTAACTGTGAGGGATTAGTTCATATTGTTTGTTTTTTGCAATTCCCAGAAAAATCTCAAGCATAATTTTGAACCTCCGAAGTCCAGATTTCTTGGTTGAGTGCGTTGTTAGAGGGCTGGAGAGGTCGGTCCAAATTCAAGGGATTTGGTTATTTGAGGGACCAAGAAACCAACGAAACTCTGCAGCTTTTAGTTTACTATCATTTCTGTCATTTTCATGTATTTAATGACGCGTGACCCTTATAAACTCTCAAAGTCAGGAAGTTTTGTTAGCCACGTCGTCTTTGCGAGGTGTTTGGGCAGCTGGCCAATAAAACTAACGAAAAACCCACCGCAGGATGTCAACAATAAAATCAGGACTTTGCTGTTTGTTCCTGTTACGGTATTTTTTAATAAAACTTAATGTTGAACCTTTAACCTCTAAAAACCCACCTGCTTGCCATGATTGAAGGTTTTATAGTCATCAAGATGCTTCAGTATTCTTTCCAGTGTCACAGACGAGAGTCAACGCAATCGGCAAAACATTGTGGATCATTTAACCCTATTCCCCGCACCTTGCCCAAAAGCACCATTACAATGGTCTCTCATATTGGGCCGTAGGGAAGGGTCAGCCTAATCTGGTGGCCTAACGTGCCTTCATGGATCAAGTCCTTAATCCAGCTCCTGTTTAGACACAGCGAGAGGGTGGAGAAGGTCTATAATGAGTCACGCGATGTGAACCTCAGATGGAGCTTTAATGAGCTCTTCAGGTCTGGACAGTGTTCTCAAACAGCTCATTATTCTCCCTTCTGTGGCGGGCCACCAGATCCACATCTGCTGCCAAACTGGCGCCTTGTCCTCACGCCTTGGCCATCCTTCCCTCTTCCCGAGTACAACTGTCAGTGAGCAAAGCTCTTATCTTATATCTGGTTACAAAAGAACAATCTTTCTAAATGAAAATTGAAGGCAGACCTTGGAACAAGCTGAGGTGCATGGCATATTCATGATCAGGGCAGATATCCAGAGTGTTTGAAAGGTGGGAGACCTAGAGCCCAATTTTCTGTTGATTTATTGTCTCTCACATGATGAGCTGACTGGCACACTCTACACCACATGACCTCGATCAGTTTGCTTTATTCAAATTCTCAAACTGAAACTACAAAATGTGTCCGTGACTTGACGAGTGCTTTTGGAGCAGCAGAAACTAAAAACCAATGAGCCTTATCTGTGTTATAGTCCACCAAGATATATTTTGCAGATACGTAAAAGCTAAATATGATAATAATTTTAGAAGTTAAAGTTGACACATGTTGCCTTAGAGATCCATAAAACTGCTTTCTTTGCTTTGAGGCAGTAATGTGTTTTGACACTCGCCTTTCACATTCAATCTCGTCTCCTATGAATCAGATTCATATGCAACTTTTTTCCTCTCTTTTTCTGTATCTGCCGGTGCTGTTTTGCTTTCTCTCTCCTCCCCTCCCTCCCCTCTCTTCTTCTCCCTTCTTCTCCCTCTCTATCTGTATGCATTTATGTAAATGTAGTCACTAACTCACCATCCGGGGTATCATCCCCAGAGTTTCTGTCTCTCATGTGGCAGGTTGCCACTGATAAAGTTTACGTCAGGATCATGAATCGTGGCTGCGCCTGCTGCCCTGGTCCTGCTGGACACCGGGAAGCCTTTTTGACATTTTCCTGGATTCATCCAAACTTTCTCTTTTTCAACACAACATCATTTCTATCAAATGTTGTATTTGTACTATGTTGTTTATCCTGTACACACGACATCTATTGCACGTCTGTCCGTCCTGGGAGAGGGATCCCTCCTCAGTCTCTCCCTGAGGTTTCTTCCATTGTTCCCCTTTAATTATGGGGTTTCTTTTAGGAGGTTTTTCCTTGTGCGATGCGAGGGTCTAAGGACAGAGGGTCTAAGGACAGAGGGTCTACGGACAGAGAGTCTAAGGACAGAGGGTGTAAGGACAGAGGGTCTGAGGACAGAGGGTCTGAGGACAGAGGGTCTGAGGACAGAGGGTCTAAGGACAGAGGGTCTAAAGACAGAGGGTCTAAGGACAGAGGGTGTAAGGACAGAGGGTCTGAGGACAGAGGGTCTGAGGACAGAGGGTCTAAGGACAGAGGGTCTAAAGACAGAGGGTCTAAGGACAGAGGGTCTGAGGACAGAGGGTCTGAGGACAGAGGGTCTAAGGACAGAGGGTCTAAGGACAGAGGGTCTAAGGACAGAGGGTCTAAAGACAGAGGGTCTAAGGACAGAGGGTCTAAGGACAGAGGGTGTCGTAACCTGTACAGTCTGTAAAGCACACTGAGACAAATGTATAATTTGTGATATTGGGCTATACAAATAAATTTGATTTGATTTGATTTGATTCTGACCTCCTATAGGTGATGATTTGTGCTTTTCATGTTTAATATCATTGGGTTATGGACTGTTGGACAAAACAAGTCGTTTGCAGACGTCGTGACGACACTTTAGAGACAAAATTATTAATCGAACGGATGATTTACACACGAATCAAGAATAGAAAAAGAGTCTCATGTGGGATTTTACACAGGCAACAGGTGCAGGTGTTCTGTACTGTATCTGCGACGATGCCTTGAGAAGAAAATCACTAATGTCCCGTAGGGAATGAAGAGAAACAAAGCATTCACAGACCTGTGGACAGTCAGAGTGCCATTTGACTAAGTGTGCATCTCATTGAAGAAGATTTGACTCCAGTAGATGTTCAGTAATTACCTTTTATCTATAAAGCAAAACAGAGAGAACAAGAAAAGAAAACACAATGCATAAAAACTGTGACACAAAGTGTACAAGCCAGAACATATGAAGTTATAATAAGACCAAAAAATGCCTAAGATGCTTTTTAAAATGTGCACTATAGAAGATTTGGCTCTAAAACAGAGACTTCGTCTTTTCAGGTTTCAAATGTGGAAATCTCAGAACACAAATCCAGTCATTTGATTCGTCTATAACAGGGGTGCCCACACTTTTTGGCTTGTGAGGTACTTCAAAAATGACGTGTCCAAGTGATCTACCTGTATTTAAAATGCTGGGGGGGGGGGGGGGTGCTGGTGCGTAGTTCACTCCTCTCCTTTCCTCCGCTATGTCTCTGACTGTAGGTGTGTGCGCTCGTGTGTGTGGTCGTTTCTGGGGGCGAGCGGAGGGAATGTGAACGCGCAAGGCATGAAAAAAAAAAAAAACTTTCAGGGAATATATATTTATTTCTTTTAAACGGTGCGCGATCTACCCGCACTACACTCGATCGACCTTTTGGGCACCACTGGTCTATAAAAATATTAACATGTTAATAATAAACATAAGACGAAATGAAGCTGTTTCAACAGATTGATGCCGAGCTGCTGAGATGCAGGTTACTCACTTGACACAAAGTTAGTAATTGCATTAAAAAATAAAGTTTTGTCATTTCATTTAAATATAAATAACCTGAAAACATTCCCGATCATTTTGTCAAAAGAACAACTAAATAATTTCTGATGGCTGTAGGTTTTTTTTTGTGTGGGTCACGTTAAGATTCTCCTTTTATAGAATGAAATAAAAATAAAAGCAACAGTGATCAGTAATGTATAAAGTAATATCTCTATTTTACCAATAGAGCATCAATGGCCACTTTTCCCAGCAGCTGTTTGGACCTTTCATTGCAGAATAAACACAGGTGTTTATTGATAATGTTAATTATGGCCCTGCTGCATTTAGGGGGGCCAGGGGCCTTGCTCTGCTGTGTGCGTGCTCACTGGAATGGCTGTGAGACACCAAATAGACCATAATTATTATTGACTACGTCTCTTTTTACCCTGGAATGAGATGTCAAAATGGTTGCTGTGAAAGGGTCTATTGTGTTATCCCAACAAACAGTTTTTCGTGAGAAGTTAAAGTATTTTTTAATAAGAGGCTGCTGCTTTGACTCTGACAAAGAGCAGATCACCATGATTCCCACGCACCTCATCTGCTCTGCTACACACACACACACACACACACACACACACACACACTCTTGGTTGTCCTTCTTTACTTCTGAGGACCTTTCTTGACAGTATGTATTCTCTAGCCCCGTCCTTAACCCTCACAACTAAAGGCCGAACCGAAACCCAATTCTAACCTTAAACCTCAAACTGTCCTCTGAAGTACTGCGGCCCCAAAATGTCCTCTTAATACAGGAATGCACTCGATAGGTCCTCACAAAGATAGTGAAACAGGCACACTCATAATTACATGACATTCTTTAGTTGCTTTTATTCAGCAGTGCATTCAGACATGTGGGTACAACTTAAAAATGCCAAGAATCATGCAAGTCACAAATACTGAATTGCTTAAAGATAAATTATGTAACATTTCCGAACTATGTGTAAAAACGACTGGACTCATGTTATATATTTAGTTGAAATGTATTCTTACATTGTCCCAAATGATTCCAACAGTTTTCAAACCCAGAGAAAAATGTAATTTAAATCAAGGTAAAGGTGCGTTTCATTTGTTCATTTGTCATTGCGTCATAAACTGACTTTTATCCAGTTTCAAGCAACATTTGTAGATCTTGGTTCCTTTTTAACAATATGTTTTTACCGGATGAAGGATTTTAGTCATCAGACGCCTGGATTGTTAATCTTTAGCGAAACAAGCTGCGCAGACCTTTAGGCTGAAACTACTTTATTCAGTGTTTTAACCTCTTGTAATCACCAGGTTTGTTTTGGAGAGGAGACCTTTTAGCTCGCGGTAAATATATCGTGAACAATTAACAATGAAGTAATCCCAACCTGACTTCATCAACATGTCAAAGAGTCCTTGGACAAGATACTGAACACCCAATTGGTCCCGATGGCCAACGTTGTGTGACTGAATGTTTTTCACTCCTCTGCCTCTGTGTGAACGTTTGTGTGAATTGGTGAAAAAACGCTTTGAGTGATCGCAAAGACTAGAAACTGAAGTACATTTGTTTTGATTGATGTCCCCCTGGCAGCTATTTAAAACATTTAAAAACAATAAGAGTTAGAAAAAGAGTCTTAATTTGATTTTATTGGCCAAGGTGCAGTCTGAACAGATGAGCGTACAGTCTGTGACAAAATATATTTTAATATGTAGAGTGTCTGCTGTCCTGATGTCAATGGTGTGTGTGTGTGTGTGTGTGTGTGTGTGTGTGTGTGTGTGTGTGTGAATGTGTATGTGTGTGTGTGTGTGTCACAGCTGGATCATTCCTCCTCGGGCTGCACATCAGTGAACGTGTGCAGGTGTTCATGTTTACGTGGTTGTTTTTCTCAACACTTGCAGGAAACGTAACAGTATACTTATCAGTATTGAAACAACAGCAGGGCTTTCAGGGAGCCATATCTTTGGGGATTGGGACGGAACTTTACATAAATGAATGTGCAAAAGTAGACAAGGATACCAGAATCATTTATTGGCATTGTACAACACAGGATTGTGCAATGATATGCAGTTATAGTCGCATTTATCTATATAAGAAAAACAACAAAAAGGCAGAAACTATTTTTTGGAGTCTCACAGCAGGAGATACGCTGCTCTGTAGTCTGGTGGAAACTTCTGTATCTCCTGCCAGATGGCAGCGAGGTGAACAGGCTGTAGCTGGCTGGGTGGTCCTTTAACATCCTTCGTATGTGTCTCTTCTCCTCAATATCACTGATGCTCTGTAGATGGTATCAATGAAGCCCAGCAGAGCCTCCTGTCCTGCGGCCTGCACATCCCGTGGCAGGATGCTCCTCTGTGAAAGTTATAATAGCCGTCTTTGATGACCATGTCAGGTTGTTTGTAATGCTGATTCCCAATAACTTGATACTGTTCACTTGTTCCATTGATGTAGACAGAGGTGTGTGTGTGTGTGTGTGTGTGTGTGTGTGTGTGTGTCTTCTCCTTGTTTCTGCTGATGTTGAGACACAAGTTGTTCTCTGAGCAACACTGATTTCTTCTCTATGTTCAGTCTCCGGCCAATGATGGTCGTGTGATCTGCAAACTTCATGTCCTATTAATACATTTGAACTCACTCAGACTGCTAATACCTCACAGTAAATTGGGTTAAAATATACAAATTATTGTGGATTTCTTTCACCTATCATTGCACTGGAAGCCCATTAAGAATACTCACCAAAATGAGCGTGTATATGCTTATTAACACGGGAAAACCTGCTAAAAAATAGGCAATAGACTCTTTTCCCATTGGCAGTAGGCGCGTGTTTACATGAGCCGCCAATAGACTAACATCCCCGGAACAAATGGTGATTGTCACCTTTCCCACTGAAGACAAAAGTCAGATGTTTTGTCTATTGGGAAAAGGAATCTCTTCACAGCCAGCAGTAATAGGAGCAACATGCTTCAATTTACATATGGGCACCTGGCTTATGTTTAAACACAGACCTGGAAAATAGTTCAAGAACCTAAACTGATTAACTTGCAGCCTGGAACAACAACTGCAGAAAATCGAGCTAAAAACAAAACCGCATGCCAGTTTTATCTCTCTGCACATTATTTATCATTTGAAAAGAACATACTGGACCACTCTAACAAGAATAAATGTAGGTATTATGTTCACAAAGTTTCAAGTTTCTGCAGAAAATTGTTGATCATTTGATGAAATGGCAAAGAAGGAAAAGATAATCTGACAACATATCTTTTTGTTTTCTAGCAGCACTATGATATGAATATGGTTTGTGGTAAATGGACTAAAATGGCGATAATTGTTGTTCAGTTGTTGGAGGGAATGGGCCAACCGTTTGTTCCCGTTAACCCTTAACGAGTGAGTTTCAGTGGAGCTGAAGCGTGTCTCATGAAGATCACAGTCAGGCCTGCTGTGTGTAGGTAAATATATCCATATGTCAGCAGAGTTGTGTCTCTTCCCACTGCACTTCAGTGGACGTGATGTTGTGTGTCATCGTGGTGTTCATTCCCACTCTGCTCTCACAGCGGGACACAAACCCCACTTACTCCTGATGTTACTGCCCTGCTGGGTCAAGGTGACCAGAGCATCTCAACATGTGTGGTCAAGTCTTCTCTCTCCTGGAACTCACGCAGAACGTGTCTTCTTCTGTCTGTGAGCTGATACCACCAACAGTTCACCATAACACTGATTCAGAAGGTTTTACCAACACTATTAATATTGCTATTAATCATTTGTTCAGGTGCTTCACTGGTTCTGGTTTCTGGAATATGACTATTTGCTCAACATTAAATATCTTTGGATCCAAAGCTGAAATCGTGAAGGAACTTTTCCGCTCTTTATTTTGTTTTAGAGGACAAACCATGTAATAAAATAAATAACGGACACACTAATGAACTAGAATGGCCCTCGGAGATTCAAGTGCTCCTCGGATGTTCCCATTTCCCGTGTTGGGAAGTCGTTTTTCCGACTTTGGTGTGTTCATGAGCTTTAATTCATACTGTTGGACCAACATGGTCGCCACAAAGAAGATGTGTTATATTGTATTGCTCAGAGTGTTTAAACAACACGTTGATATCTGTTGTTCCAACATGACGGGGCGTTCGAGTGAATCGAGTGCTACGTGCTTCCACCAAGTTACATGAAAATCGGGGGTGTAGTTTTTTTTCCGTGATCCTGCTGACAGTCAGACAAACACAACTTTCTTGGCGAATGTAATAATAATAATAATCATAATAAGATCTATAACAATAACTAAATGTGCTGCTCAAATATTTCTTTCTGTCTTTTGGTGTGTAACAAGATTCCAGCCGGTTTTTTCTTTCTCTCCTTTCTGCTGCACTTGAGGACGACTGCAGAGAAACTTCACAAACCTCAACACACATCAAACAGACCACAGAGTCAGAAGAAGTTTACAGGACAGGTTGGGATCCATCAATTCCGGGGAGCGAAAATTATGAAATTGCAGTATGTCCACATGCTATCGATGCAACACGGAGAGGTGCTGGGATTACTTTGGTGTCACCAGGGTCACTGGTGGAAGAAATTAGGCCTCTTTAACTGTCATCGGAACTGCACCTTCAGTGTAAAACATCACAGAGGAAATAGGTTATAACATGTCCAGACTACTTTAGGAAAAGACTTTTCCTGGCAACTAAGTGCCACCAATTTGCTAAGTTGTCCTAATTTAGTAGGCAGAGTGCAAGGTGTGGGGAAATAAATATATATATATTTATAAATATATATAATTGCCCCCTTTGTTAAAATAGTTTAAACATTCTCTAAGCCAGTGGTTCCCAAACCTTTTTTGCAGGGCCCCCCTTTTGTAGTACAAAGAGTCTGAATGATGATCTCATGATTGATGCCTGTTTTTATCCGAGTGACGGTTGAAAAGAGTCTTATCGTATTATTTGGCACTTGTTGAGGAGAAACTGGTGTGTAGCTGTCTGGGTTGAGAATGATGGCAGATATTACTATTTTTATGCAAAACTTAAGCAAACTGCTTTGTTTTATCTTAAACCTACAGACTTAAAGCAGCTCGCTCGCGGTTTTTCTGTTCTTCTGTGCAATGTATCGGTGTTTCGGTTTAACAAGTGTCTGTGTTAACTGGTGTCTGTGTTGAATGCTTCCAGGGTGGCTCGTAGTAACGTATTATTATGGTTAGCATGGAACTTAAATATAGAGTAGTATGCGTTTAAAATGAAAGGCTTTTATGAGTCACCATTTAATACGGTCAGTCCTTAAAGCGAAACACCGGCTGCAAACAATCAAGTCAATGAATCTGACCTCAGGTAAACAAAAGCAAGAATTGTTTTTTTTTGGTCGTATTCAGATAATTGAAACGGCCTCATTGACTCCTATTCATTGGATGATCCAACAAAAAAATTAAGCTTGATTTGGGAAAGACATCAACAAGACAGAGCTTTTTAAACACTGCAGCCAATATAAAAGTCAATAATGTACATTACTGTAGTACACAACAAAGGGATGTGCACATGTGTGTATACAGTACATTTATTTGTTTAGTATATGTACATGAATTTGCATTTCTATAACACCTTTCTAGTCATCCGACCACCAAGTGCTTTTATGCTCCATGCTAACATTTAACCATTCACACACATTCATGCACTGATGGCAGGGCTGCCACACTGCTCTTCATCTAATCTAATGCTTGTTCAGACACACAGACACACACACACACACACACACACACACACACACACACACACACACACACACACACACACACACACACTAATAGCTATTCAGGAGCAATTTGGGGTTCAGTATCTTGCCCAAGGACACTTCGACATGTGGTGCTCAAACCGCGGATTAGTGGACAACCCGCTTGACCTCCCTGAGCCGCAGCCTCCCCAACTCAGCGTTGTGTTACATGTGAGAAGAAAAGTCATCTTTAGATCTTTCATGTAAAGTTATATGCAGTCCATGCTAAAACTTTGCCCCCACGACGATGAATAAACCTGCGGTAGTTCAGCGAAAAAGTTGTTCCTCCTCACAGTACGTCAGCAACATGTCATAGATATCAATGCAACATATATGTATGTCTGATAATTGCATGGATCATTTTGTGATTGCTCAAAGGATGAAAGTATGTTTTGAATTGATTGCAATGCAATTTCACTGAGAATCAACGTGTGCAACTGGTTATTGTGCAAACTGTAGACGATTGTAGGCAATTTGAACTGTTTAAAAAAACTCTTTCTGTAATACAATATCACTGGTTTGAATATTGTGGGTACAAAAAACTAATTTTCCTTATTCAGCAAATCATTTCAACGTGATAATGTGCAACTCGTCATGTATTTAGAGTTTCTTGACGACCAGTTTCAGAAGGCTGCGGTTTGCTGAGCAGCGAGTTGTGAATATATCGCAGAGTGCGAACAAATAGCTCTCACTTTCACTGAAGTTTCCTTGGATTCATCAAAAGTGCGGCTACAGGCCAACATGAGAATATATTTTATACGACATGCTGAAGAAACGTGTCCATAAGTCAGTAAGTTTTGAGTGTTTTGTGAAAAAACTAGTCAAATTTAACTCGCAAATGCAAAAGGTGCAATACGAGGAAGATCACTTTTTAATATGTTTTATTTAGAATAGGACCCTGGGAACATATGAATGACCCAACCTCTATCTTATTGCTTATTCTTCCTGTAACACATATTAGTGATGTGGGACCAGAATAATCTATTAAAACTGATGTTGGTTGCCATAACACAAAAACAAAGAATTTACTTAATAAAACAGGACTTTGGGAAGTGGAAGTGGACCAATAAGCTCATGTGGTTATCAGTGATGACGCAGTTTGAACAAGAATTGATGTGTTTAAATCAGCATAATGACAGTTGTGTGTGGTTTCAATCAATTTTAAATTGGCAAACAGGACGGCACTCGCCTCATAATGCCGCTTAAAGCTGCTGTCGGCCATATATTGTTGTGTCATTGGGCAAAAAATCAATAATAACCTTTCAGCATATTGTAATTTAAGTGGTCTTAAAGAAAACTAAACTTCTGCAACTCCTCTTAGCTCTGCTTTCAGGCTTTAGATAATTAAGCCCATGACGGGAGACTTTGTCTAATCACAGGCCATTTAAAGGAGGCGGCGTTCCTGCAGAAACGAGTCCTAGAAGCCGGAAATTGTTTCGTTTTTTTCACTTCAGTTATCCTGGTCTCGCAGTCGATGGGTTTTTGGTTAGATGCCTAAATTAAAGTCTGTGGTTGCTAACAGGCGGCTAAATCACGCTACAGAAGTTGTTGGGGACATTAACCGTCAACACGCCGAACACGGCAAACTCATCTACTAACGGTTGATATTAAAGTGTGGTGACGTTAACTTTTTACCCTTTTTTACAGTTGCATGTACGCTTCAAAAACCTTAAAAGTGATGTTCATATGTGAGATCATTTCCCTGAACAAAACATGTAAGTATCATGAACTTGCCACAGAGTTCATTTTCTGCAATAATCCAAAATCCAATGCAAATGCGATGCTAACTTCCGGGGTTGGCCTACAAAAATACGTCATCCCTGGCGTTCTCTATTTACTGTTCTACAAATACAGATGTGCGTGTTATGATCTTGGTTTTCTGTTTCCTGTTTTATTTTGAAGTTTCACTCCCCCTTGTGTCCTATCTTGTTCTTGTGATTAGTGTCTGTCTATATATACCTGTCTTCCCCAGTGTTCCTTGTCAGTTTGTGCATTGATGTTACCTGGTGTCTTCCCCTTGTCCTGCTCGTGTTTACCCTGCCTCCTGCTTGGTTTGTCTTATTTTGTTACTTTGTATTTTTGTATTCTGTATTTTTGTATTCGACTATTGTCATTAAAAGCTTAATTTTTGTTAAATCATTATCATCTGCCTGCTGCATTTAGGTCCTCCTACACCACACCTTCACCACCCCGTAATAGTATTAACTGAACAAGAATGGACCCAGCACTCCTGGAAGATGATGATTTTTATTCGTGGTACATTGTTTTACATCTGTTTTTGGCAATGGGAGGGAGCCACCTGAGAGGAGGACAGACAGGTGTTGCTTCAGAGAGCCCACAGGAGGGCGGCTGAGAAGCCCTGGTTGATGACCCTTCTGCCTGGGAATATCAGGGATTTCATTGACCTCGGCAATCCGGCAGCCCGCCGTTCCTCCTACTCCTGCACCTGACCCATTCCTGGGCACTCGCCTGGCCCTGGGAGGTCCTCTCAGTGTTAAGAGGGCCTTCAGGCCTTTTAGGAGGCAATTTGGCCGTGCAAGCCGCCGTCAGGTCTGCTCTCGGTCCCCAGCTCCTGCTGCCGGGCCGCGACAGCCTCCTGTTCCCAGCTGACCCCAGCTTCCTCTCGAGGCCCCAGCTGTCCCCTGTGCTCCCCTCGACTCTCGAGACCTCAGCCCCTGTGCTCCCCTCGACTCTCGAGACCCCAGCGATCCCTTTGCCCCTCGAGTCCCCGGCGATCCCTTTGCTTCTCGAGGTCCCTTCGCTCCCCTCTCCTCTTGAGGTCCCGTCCCCAGTGCTTTTTCCAGCCCGGCCTCTCCGCCGGCTTCCAGCCCGGCCTCTCCGCCGGCTTCTAGCCCGGCCTCTCCGCCGGCTTCTAGCCCGGCCTCTCCGCCGGCTTCCAGCCTGGCCTCCTGAGCGGCTCCGCCGGCTTCCAGTCCGGCTTCCAGCCCGGTTTCCTGAGCGGATTAAAAGCTTGCTTTTTGTTAAATCATTATCGTCTGCCTGCTGCATTTGGGTCCACCTTCACCATCCCGTAACAGTGCCTTTGTCCCTTCAGATGGTGAAAGTCTGTTAGCTCGCCGCTGCAGCACAGGAAGACGTCAAATTCTGGCAGGTTTGTTTGTGCCTTTTCCAAGAAACTACGTATTGCTGGGAAACCACTTGAATTACAATATGCTGAAAGGTTATTATGCAATTTCTGAACAATAACGCAAAGAATATACTGCCTACCCCTGCTCAAAGTGGCATTGATAGACATTTGCTGTTTTGTGTGCCAATTTGAAATTGATTGAAGCCACACACAACTGTCATTGTGCCGGTATAACCACATCCATTCTCAGGCTTTCCCGCCGTGTTTTATAGCGACGTGCAATAAAGAAGTCAGAAGAAATGATTGCATTTTTAATTGAAGTAAAAATATTGGGTTTAATAAGCTTCAGGGAAAACATGTGTTGGCGCGACATCACAAAGCAAAAGCCACCCACCCCGAGTGGGACGAACCGTCATCTCTGATAACAAGATCTGAAGCCGGCCTGACTTGAATCCGACGACCCTGAGTGGCAAGTTACCAAATTACCACGTCTATCAACATCATCTCAAACAATAAAGACTAATAAATACTCATTTTACAAGACATTTTTACTGAAGTGGAACGATACTGTACTATAGTGGACAAAAAATTAAAAAGGTTAAAGACGTGCAGTTATTTAATCTCCACAGAAAGCTTCAACAAACAATAAATAAAGTAAATTAGGTATTTCACCTCATTTTGCAGCCTTAAAAATATCAGATTTACCTCCTTACACAAGTTTTGAACTAGAAATGTGCTGCAGAGTTTTGGTTCTTAATGTCGGAGACATAACAAACCTACAGGCAGCTGACGGGATGCACAACAAACACATGGCTGCACAGACCTGAACAAAAGCCCCACAAAAGATTCTTCCCCTCAGAGGATGTATATCTAAGTGATTCTGAAGACATTGACCTGGTTTCCTTCAATAAAAACCAGACATGTGTAGCATCTTAGGTATGTTAGAACAAGCCACACAGCCCAGAGGTGGTACTCCTGCCTCGTTCCAGCCGCCTCAGTTTCCACCATCAGTTTCTTGTCTTGTTTTTATTAAATGCACCTTTTCTTGTTTCGTAAGTGTGGTAAAGTGTTTGGTAAATGATATGACATGTTGTAACACACAAAAACAATCGACTTTGTGGCGAGACTTATTATATTCACTTGTTTTATTCTTATTTTCTAAAACTTTCCCAGAGCTTCGACTCTGTGGAGTTAAAAGATTGACACAAAGTTGAATCATGTTCAACTCACATGTGCCTCTGTGCAAGTGATTCATTCCTAATGGACTCTGAAATGGTTGTTCAGTCTGCACATAACTCAACAGATTTATCAAAGTCTCACCTGCATAAAATCACAATTTAAAAGAGGTTTTTAAAAAGATGTTAAGCAGGTTGGTACAGAGTTGAGGTGCCTTTACGTAGGATCCACTAGTGTGTGCATGTGTGGTATAATTTATACTCAGTTGACCTTAATCCAGGGTTAAACATGACTCATTGAAATGCGTGTTCGTGGCTCTGTAACGCCACCACAGGGCATTCATTTAACGTAACCTCAAAGATACTGGTGTGTGAATTCATGTGCAATTTTAAGTCCATAATAACGACATATTCATATTCTTAAACAACTCCAGAGGAAGTCTGCGACCCACGCTCGTGAAAAAAGACTCCAGTTTATCGTGTTTAATATTCATACATTCTTATACCTTTAACCTGATCCCACTGAGACGGGAGGCGGTGAACCTCTTCACAAACTGTCCTTTGTTTCCGAGAAGAGCTTTGGCATCATTTACCAGATGTGGAGTTTTGCCACAAACACATAATGTAATAAAGACGGATCAAAGCCCCGACGGCCTGGAATCACCAAAACATGTAAACAAAGTTTTAAAGTGCAAAAAACATAAAAACACAAACAACAAATATAATGTAATATAATATAGAAAATAAACACCGTGAGATGCATCATCTCGTTTTCAGCGCAGTACATAGAAAATAATAATGATTAAAAAAAATATATAAATAAATATAAAATGTATATATAAATAATAATGATAAAAAAATATAAAATATATAAATATAAAAATGTATTAAAAAAAAAATATATATAAAGACATACATATAAGGCCCAGACCACATTACTATAAAATTAAATAATATTAAATAATAATAAAACAAAATTATATCAAAGTAGTACTTATGAACGGAAAATTAAGGTAAATAGAAAAACAAGATTTCAGATAAACAAGCACATTTTCAAATTCTGATTTCATTTTTAAAAGCGAGTCTCCCAACTTCTTTAAAACGTCTTTGCATGATAATAAAAAAAGGTTGTTGAGGAAGTCTGAGATGAAGATCTGAAGGGAGAGCGAAGCTGTTTTAAGTGTGAAGGAGAGTTGAATGCATTTGTTGAGTAAACCAGGTACATTTCACCATCAGTTTTTCTTACTTGGCGAGTAAAACAATAAATTCTTATTCTGAGACTGGCTTTATTATACGCTATTAATTGGAAACAGCAACAGAACAGCGGCCTCTCGTGTTTCACTATAATGCCGTGGCCTCTGCGGCTCACTGATAACACACTAATTATTTTGTACTTTGATTGTGAACATGTGTTGCTGTCTTCTTGGGAGGACGGTTCCACAACCTCAGCGTCGTGTCTTTGCCATCCTGTAGTATTTCCCAGATGTCTGGTGAGAATTATTATGCACAAATTCTGAGGTAATAACTATCGTCGTGCAGAAAAAAAGGTTCATTTCAAACAGATGCCAGATGACAGGAGTGACCTGAATGTTTGTGTGTTGACGTCAGAGAAACGTTCCCTGTGTAGAGTTTCCCGAGTGATTAAGAGTGAAACGCTTCAGCCTGAGTCACAGTTACAGGAGCTGAGTCAAAGGGTTGGAAGGGTCGGGTAGGACCATGACACACTTTCAGCCCGAGCGGTTAATATAACAAATACATAATTGAACACATACCTGCACATTGAGGCGTGCAGTGTGAGTATCACATGTCTTCAGTGTGTGTGGGATGAGGTAGTGTGTGGGCAGCGGACAGGCAATGGATCGTGTTGCTTTATAAAACAGACCAGACCTTAGATCGCCTCCCATTACAAATACGAACATCTCCACAGCCTCAAATGTTTGTCGTCACAGGAGACACCAACAGGCTTCCTGCTGCACAACTGGAAACAATTTACAATCATTTAAATAACAATGTCAGTTCCTCTCCGCTGCAACTATAATTAAGAGTGCGTGCCCCGAACACACTGAAGTTTCGATGTGCCAAGCGTGTCATAACCTTTGCAACTCTGCATCAATCATGTGGAGAATAAAGAAAAACAAGAATATCTGGAGCATTAACAGCTTCAAACACACGTTTCTCCATTGTCAATATTTAGATGTAAATCTTGATCGTCTCGACTTCCGTGTTCTGTCAGCAAAGGCTGTTTTTTCAATAAACCCAATTTGATTGAATTATGAGTATAAACCTAAGAAATGCATGTGAGCAGCAAACTGTTTTCACCTTTAATTATATGATTTAGACGTTTAAAGTTCTTTATTTTTCCACACTTGTCAGGATTAACAGGTTTTTCTAATACCCAGGGCACTCTTCATCATCGCTCGCTCGGCTCTGGTTAAGGTTTGACTAAATTTCCATGTGTTTGTAGATTTGGTTGACCAGCTCAGCCAACACGCGGCTGCTCTTCCACCAATGTGGTTTTCATTTACACTCTTCGTAGTCATCAACTGTCGGCTGGTGAAAATGTGTCAGCTATTAGACCTAATGGGTCATTTTGGGAAATTGGTGCCTTAAGAAACATTATAATTACTATTAAAACAATTATGTTACGTAAAAAATGGGTGATAGTTTTCTCCCCTTAATATAAAATCAATTATAAAACGGATAGATTATTCTGATCCGTCCAAACACAGCTGTGAACGCTTTACAACAATCACTGCGCTCCTTAGTCGCCCAGTGTGATAAGTGTTGGGAAGAGATGGACAGGAAATAAGAGGAACATAATTAAAGTATTTATTTACGTAATGATGTAAAATCATGTCACAATGTCAAATAAATAATAAGAATTATATAATAATTAAATCTTGTTTATGCAAAAGTAGGTGACGTATCCGACTCCCTTTTATCTTTTTTACTTGAGTTGGACTTTAAATTAGTAAAATATCATATACATTCACATTTAAATATAGTTTAAAGTTTAATCTTATTGCTAAACTGTGTTTTTGTAATACATATATTTTATTTGTATTTTTTTTAAGGATAATTTGTGTTTGTGATTGGCCGTACTCATTTCCTCTCTTTTGACCCTTCCTGTTTTTTTACATGATATTTTCTATGTGATGTGTTTAATCACTTCCACCTGCTGGCAGAGCGACTCTGAGAAGTACTTAAAAAAACTGTAGGCAGAGCATCATTGGGAGATTTAATCTCCTGGGAATAATGCGTCTTCTGAGAACGTGAAGCAGAACATCATGAATGTCCACTAATAAAGATAAAAGGGATTACAGAGAACGTAGCACCTTTTCATCCCACAGCCTTCGACGGTCCAGCCCTCACGGGTGATCTCGATGGATCACAGTGACGGTGAAGGCTTTACTTCTCCTTTGTCTCCGTCTCTTCCTCCACCCTCAACACTTGGACATAGTTACAGTTCATGAGAAGGCTGCAGCAGTCCAAGTCGACATCCATCCAGCTGATAACACAGGCTAACTCCGATCCCCCTTCAGTGTACATGAAGCATCCTGCAGGCTTCTAACTGCAACTGGCAACGCTACAGTGACGGCTGCCAGAGATTCTAACTTGATAATGGAAGAGAGCTTCTCAACAGAGCCAAATGCAGCTCACGTTTGGCTTCCAACACACTGTAAGCCCATCCACATCACAATACTTAAAAAGCATGATGAGGGTACGACATGTTGTTGGAGTGTACGGCCACACACACATCACATGCACGATCCACAATGTTTTGTGTTCTGGATGTTTTAAAGTATAGTTGCACATGAAGTGTGTAAATCAATGCTCTCCTTAAATAGAGTCTGTATACTAAGACAACATTTAGTGTTCAAGCTAAAGGACAAATCAGGTGCCGTGTGCGTATTTACGGGTTCTTCCACAACCAACTTCTGCATCTCCTCCTCTCTACGACAACTGGACGTGAGAGTAATCGACATCCGGAGACATTTTTTAACAAATATCTGAAGAGCAGAAGGTCATATTGAATCAGGACCGAGGTCTGCCCAGGTTACTTTTGGGGACGCTAACCCTAACCCTTCAGCTTCAGTCATCATTGATTCAGCATCACGTCTCCTCCAGCCGCCCGTCACCAGCTGGACTCTGTCCACACGTCCATCTTCATTCCCTGCTTCCAGTGAATGTACTTCATCACGTCATGTTGCTCTGGTCCGTGTGGGTCCACCACCACTTACTGCTCAGAGCACCAGGACGTCAGTCACATGATATAAACATGAAGGTTTATGAAAGTTGTTAAAGGTATTAAAGGTATTCTTGGTTTGAGAGTAGCATATATGACCTTCAGCCACACCTTCAATATAACGTTACTGTTTGTTTTGCATACATTCTGGATGTATTTAATGCAATAATCTCACGGTACTTATAACCTTATTTACATAGTTTTAAAGACTGTTGTATTGATTTATCTTTATTTGAATACACTTTAATTCACACTAAGTGCAACTTTTGTTTCCTAACTGTGGCCACCATCAAGAGTTGAGTTCTAATCTGAATGAAAAACTACATATGAGTAAACATACGGACCAAAGTCCTTCATTTAGGTTTTATCTGCCACATATTTCTATTTAAAAATATATTATATATGAATGCGTGTGCCGAAACGTTTAGAAGAAAAACAAAATATGTAAAATTACACAACTAAAGATAAATTCTTGTCACTTCAAACTATCTGCTGTCCAAAGAAATGCAAAAAGTGAAGATTTAAGTCATTTCGATTTCACAGAGAAGAATATTTTACTGTAACAATAATTCATACATTCAATCAGCAGGTGTAATCAAAGTGTTTCATGTGCATGTTTGGATCTCTGAAATGCAACACGTCTAACACAAGTACTAAATGCTTTTTAAAATATATATATTTTGAATCCTATGAATGTATTATTTGTCAAGCTTTAAAATATATGTGTGTGCTTATGTAAAACATGGCTTTGACTACCGTCTATTGCCACAATTACAAATCACATTTAGACATGTTTGCGTAAAACACATGTTGTTCAGCCGGGCATAATACATCTACACAAACACACTTTGATTTAAGAAGGAACATAAAAAGCATAAGATATGTTACACTTTGAGTTTATTCATCAACCTTTTCTTTTAAGTTTGCTTAATGATGTTGTTTAAACGCCAATAAAACCCACGATTACAACGTGTTTCGGTGTCTTCGCGGTAACGTGGGGAAGTCGCCACAAAGTGCCGTTTCATTCCGGGTTGTACCATCTTCAAGGTGTCAGCTGGACCTTGTGCGACAGCGAAGCCTAACACTTGTGTATTTGTGTTGAAGGTGTGTGTGAGCAGTCAGAAATATCAAAGTGTTGTCAGTGTGTGTGTTTGTGACGGGAGAACTCACGGTGGCAGCACAACCACACACTCTGCTCCCGAGAGAACAACGTCTGGTATCAGGAGGGAAATAAGAGGAATATGAAGGTAGTTCGCAGGACAAGATGTGTTGATAAACCTTAAGAAAGTGAAGAACCTTTCAACTTGTCTGTGTGAAGATGTGTTGGCTGTCTCACCTCTGAAACAAATGCCAGTCAAGCGACATTGTTCACAGTTGATTAAAATGTGTTGTGGTTGTCAACGCATTTGTAGCTTGTGAAATCTTCAAAGACCAAGTGAGACTCGACTGCCAACGATATAAATGTGGTGGAAACCAAATCACCTTAGAATTCAACGTCAGGATTATTGGGCTGCAAAAAAAGGGATTGGCTAATAACTTGCATGTGCAGGATTATCTAAAGTTTAAGATAATTACACACATTTTTCCTCTGGAGGGAGAAGAAGAAATGACCACCACATAGCTTAACATTGAGTTTTGTTATAGTAGAAGAAGCCAGTTTTGCAAGGAAACTTCATATTTCTTAAAAGAAAAAGAACTTTGACCGGAACATTTCACAGTGAATGATTCACGGCTCCGCATCAATTTCATTTTTAGTGACCGTGACGTGCAAATGATCGACCAACAGGTTGGTGATGTGCAGTAGAGCTGTAAAGTGGGTTTCCCCAACACTAACCCTCCACACAGAAGGACGGAAACTACGTCAGTACAGCCTCTGAGGGATCTGCATGAAAGTGCAGTGGACTCAGCCAAACACACACACACACACACACACACACACACACACACATGCACAGGTGTTTCTAAAGATATAAGCACAGAATGTGCTGTGGGAATGTCAAACCTCCCACAGACTGCAGACTGGTCGTACACACAGTTCTCTACACAGACAGGGATTTATTTGTATAAAGATTGAGTTTGGCTACGGATGTTTGTGCTTTTGAAACTCGCTGTTGCGACACAATCAGTGAAATTGCATTTTCTTTGTCGTATTTCTCAACAACTAACGTCTGATGAGTGTTAGAGCCTCCACAAGAATCAATAATGCAAATGTTTAAGGGCGTTTCTCTTCCATTTACAGTTTGTTTTACTGTGTAGATGAGGCTTGAGCATGAGCTGCCCAGCTTCCCAATGAGTGAGATTTACAAAACAGGATCAGACGCTTCATAAATCCGCAGAAAGCAATGTTTATGCAGATTTATGTCTTTGTGCGAACGTACAGTTTCAGTTGTGAATCCACAGTTTCATGCCCTTTGGCCCGTCGATGCTGGACACCAGTCAGGGACACATTAAAGACACGTTTGGCTCTAGAAATGTCACGAAAAGTACCATGTACATTTTTAAACAGTTAAATGTAATGTATACAGTTTAAAGAGTAATGTACCCTGCTGGGTCCAGGATGCACATGGCAGACGTCTCAGAGCTCTCTGCCAGAAAGGTTTGAATTTAACCCAAACTAAGATCTTTCCTAAACTTAACGATGTATGTTTTTTGCCTAAACTTACGGAGATTTGATATGAGTACATTTCTGTCTTTCCTTGTAGCCAACAACAGAACAAGCGACATGCTTTGTTCGTGCCGTGTGAGCAGGTCCGGGACAGCGAGATAGATTTGGCCGATACTCCGAGGATGAGAGGTGCTTCTACTGTTCCACCAGGGAACCTGTACATGGCATACCACCCTGATTTGATGTGAGAACAGGGGACGCATCCGACCTCCATTTTCTGATAGAAACAAAGAGAGGAGCGTCTTTTCTGAATCTGAATCTGCAGGGGTCTGTAGACACAGTGTGGAGACATATGTTTGAAAGATGCGTAATATTGCACCTAAATTACGCCGGTTGAAGCCCCATTGAAAGCTGCATTACAACGGCTGCGGCTGTGCGGTCCACTTAATCATCCTTTTAGGTTTTTCTATTTTTGGAGTTTTCCTCAGTTTCAGTTTTAACCTTTTTGGCCTTCAATTCTTGCATCTGGCCCCTCGTTTGTGGTGAGATCTGGAAGTAATCTTTTTAGTTGTGCTTTATGCAAATGCAGTCCGTTCATGTTTCAGACATGCCGTTTGTTCGGCTCCGGCTTTGTGGAGACGGATATGTCATTTGCACAAATGATTAAATCGACCTGCTTATGTGTACCTGACTGTTGTGGCCGCGCAAATGAGGACTCTCTGTTTCTTAGAAGCTAAACAGAAGTACTGTGATGTTTTTATAGCACCACAAACACAATAACAGTCAATAAGAGGCCACAACCCCAGAACACACCTGTGATCCAGGAGCAGCAGATGTCCATGGATGTATAAAGAAAAGGACAACGTTCATTCCTATGAAAGTTGGCTCAAATGATGTATGGCTTCCCGTTAACCCTGCATGCAAACCGTTTGGTTATTAGCTGAGGAAAAGGACACAATGATTTAAATAAAGGCGATTCAAGTGTTCTTATTGGGAAGTTTATTGGAAAATGATCCACTGATTTACGTCTGTTTCCCAATATAGGCCTAAGTCTTTGGGAAAAAGTGTTTTTAGACCCGATGGCATCCCGTGACAGACCCACAAGTTGTACTTAAACGGTTTAGCTAAAAGGCTCAGTTGTTTAAGGAGCCGAATAAAAACTTGTATGCATGGTTTGTTTAGTCACTTAGAAAATAAAAGACACTAAAAACCTTCAGTTAAGTGCGGGATAAACACAGCAGGATTCACTCTACATACCTTAGTAAACCATCCAACATAACATGTTCTTATTTGTCAATTTGCTAAGTATATAATAATAATTTCCCGATTGATTTGTTCATGAATTGGACTTGACTACGGAGACAAAAACAATAATTTAGCAGTAACAACTAAATGTTTCATTATGTTCTATCATCAGTTTCCAAATAGTTCCGCTTCCATGGAATGTGTTTCTTGTTCTAGTGTGTGTGTGTGTGTGTGTGTGTGTGTGTGTGTGTGTGTGTGTGTGCGTGCGCTTTGGAGCCCATCCGACTGCATATGGTTCCATTTGTAGAAAATAGTGATATGACAGCAATTACAGGTAAAAACTCTCAGATTTGTGAACTTTAGTAATTCCTCGGGAATTAGAAAACCTGCAACAGAGTTCTGTCTGATTTTATGAAGCTTTTAATTGTAGCTGCTGTAATTACATAAAGACAAAAGACAAATAAATATTACCTGGTGCAGATATTTAACAGTTGGCTCTGTGGATGGCAGTGCCGCTCGGTCCCCGGAGGATGAATCTGACGGACTCTGATGATTCTGACTGACCAAAATGTTTCAATAATTTACCCCATTTGAAATATTATACTTCCTGACCAGCACAAGACATTTTTGGTGGGTTAAAGGAAAAGCCTGAAGAGATACAAACCAGCGCATCAGTGTCTCTTTTACTAAACAACGACGGTGTAACTGAAAACACTGAAACGCTACATTACACATTCATGGCGAACCACATCATGCAACAACACCGAGACAGAACTGTCGCTGCTCTGAACTGCGGTATTTTGTGAAGCTGCATTTCTGAACAACTATTGGATCGATTGTAAAGACAATAATGTTCCCATCACGGTGAAGTTTTTATCTACTGCCATCAAGTCAACATCATAACGTGTCCAAGACTTTGATTTATTACCGAATACTGAAAGCAAAATGATTGACTGTTCCCATCAGCCTTGGCTTTGCTCATAAAAACATAAATGCTTGCGTGATTACATGTTAAAGCAAGATGGTAAACTTTAGCATTAGCATGTTAGCATTGTCTTTGTGCACATGCTGAGGTTTGTATGAGGCCCGGATCACAGCTGGGCCTAAGTACAGCCTCAAAGAGCTGTCAGCAGGGACTTTGTTCTGATAGAAGTCTGTAAAACCAGCGCAAATATGTTTATAAAACTGCAATGAGGGTTTAATCTTCTCCATAAATGTACTTTGTATGAAAGGTAAGCACCTGGTTGTGTCACGATTAAAACTATAAAAGTGTTTATTGCGTTTATAGCGTTATATTGAATGCTTTATATACTTCTGTGATGTTGAACATCTTTGTATGAATGTTGGCTTCAGTCAAACAAAATGCTCTCCAGTTATGTAGACAACTCCATAAAGAAAAGTTACGATGCCAACTACAACCAGTAAAGCAAAATGGTATGATTAATTGGAGTATTGGTATTGGAGTGGCAGGAACATCATGTCTGGACAATCACGCAGCTTGTGCGAAACCATCTGTTGTTTAATTTCCATGTTGTGCTGCAACCCTTCAAAATTAAGTCATAAACAGCAATTAAAACGTCAGCTTTGTGACAAAGCTCTCGGAAAAGCCTGTTTGACTACTGCCTGCTGCTAACTCAGTCGCTCCATCCAGGATTCTGGTTCTTCTGACTGTCAGTGTGTCTGCGGCCAGTTCGCTCATCAGCGTTTGAAGTGGCTGAGAAGATCCTGGTTTCAGTTTGATGTGGAAATAAGTGCACTAATGTCAAGCCAAGCATCTGTGATGGTTGTAAATAAGTTTCAAATGAAATATCAATACTGTTCGTGACTCCAAGCGAGAATTAACCACTTCGCTTTTGAAGAATTGCTCTGTCTCCAAAGTACGATGCTGGTAGTTGTTAAACGTCTGAATGATCTCTTTAAGCAACACACACACATAATGCAAGTAATTCAACATACATCTGTATTAAAAATAAAAATAAAACTGGCTCATAACTGATCCACATGTGCTCTGCTGCTGAAGAAATGAACCCATGAAGAGAAAAGCATCAAGAATCTGCTGTTTCAGAGTGGATTTGAAATGTAGGCTGGTCACACATGTACTTTACATGCTGATTCAAAGTACATCATAAAAGGAAATAAATCAGAAATAATCTCAACATATCAACGAAAGGCAGAACATTGTCAGGTGTTTAGGAAAAGTGGAGAGTCCCACAGTGAAGCTCAAATACACGTTTAGTATCAACCACTGAAAGAAAGCTGGAACGGTTTAAATCTTCTTCCTTTAAACACGACACTGTTTCAATTACAAAACACTGTAATGGTGTCCCTCCTGAAGCATGATCCACTTCTGCACTGACTCTTCCTGCAGACGGAATCAGATTAACCCTTTCACACCTAACACTACCTTGTTTCGGTCCGGACTTTCTGACTTCTCAATTTGATCTAAACCAAAATTAGAGGTGAGAAGTCCCCAGACCACAGTGTAATGGTCCTACGAAAAGAGGTTATAAACTTTGGTCCAGTTTGTTTCCAGTGTGATGGTTCCAAGACCAATTAGGCTACCGGAAGTTCTTCCAGACTATCGTCAGAACTGGGAAAAAGCAAAAAACAACAAAACAAAATGAGCCGCGGTAACACATAGGCAGAGGTGGAGACCAAATGTTTAAAGGAACAGTGTGGTAGGATTGTGCTTCTTTTAGAGTTGCAGTTGCAGATTGCACCCGACTGAATGCCCCTCCGCTCAGCCCTCCCTTTACAAGACTACGGCAACGAAACCCGTGGTAACACCGAGGTATCTCTCAGGTCCTTCGCCATCCCGGCAGAAAATGCCGAAAGGCCCGATCTAGTGCCAGAGTTTGGTTTGTCCTTTCTGAGCTACTGTAGGAACATGGCAAATCAACATGTGGAAGAGGACCCGCTTTGTGGATATGAAGAGCTCATTTTAAGGTAACAAAAACAAATAATAATAATAATAATATAATAATAATAAGCTTTATTTGTACAGCACCTTTCGTACAAGAATTGCAGCCCAACGTACTTCACACCAAAAACATAATAATTAGTACAAGGACAGAATAAGAGCATTTACAGTACAATAATCACAGTGTTGATGTACATGAGTCTGAAGTACCATTATAAAAATAGCAGAATTTAAATAATATAATATAGCAGAATTCAAATTGTATAAAAATAGCTGAATTAAAATAGCAGATAAAAAAGCAGAATTAAAATAGTATAAAATAACATTGGAATTCATGCCTAGTTTCCGTATCTGTGCCGTACCTAACGACCCTACTGAAACCACATTCATCACCTTTCTTGTAAATGTTTTAAACTGTCAGAGCCATATTTTGAAAGCATGAGATCAACAATGGGCCCCTGTGGCCCTTCAACTGGTTTACTCCCTTCGGTTAGAGACAGTTTTTCTCCAATACACATTTATCTGAGAAACTTCCTTTTGTTCCCGTGGTAACACCGTCTATTTGATCTCAGGTTTCTCAAAAATACACACTCTGAAATTTATCTCAGTTACCAATGTTAAACCAAGCATGGCAAAAATGTATGAAATCATTTAAATTAGTTTAAAGTGGCACCATTAAAAGGCTAAGATTAAAATATATAAAATATCAACATTAAAAGGCTAAAGTAAAGAGATATAAAACATCACCATTAAAAGGCTAAAGTAAAGAGATATAAAATATCACCATTAAAAGGCTAAAGTAAAGAGATATAAAATATCACTATTAAAAGGATAAAGTAAAAAGATATGTTTTTAGTTTACTTTTGAAGATATTGAGCGAGCTTGCCTCCCTAATGTCTGCAGGTAAAGTGTTCCATAGCTTTGGTGCATAATTGCAAAAGGCTGCATCCCCATTTTCTTTTGGATGTTTTTGGGAACATCTAATAAACCAGTAGTGGATGATCGTAATGTTCTTGGGGGCACATAGTTTATTAGAGAGTTGGCAGTATAACTTGGTGCGGTTCTGTTTAGGGCTTTGTATACAAGAAGGAGGACCTTAAAGTCAATTCTAAAAGTTACTAGAAGCCAGTGTAGACACTGGACTGATGTGCTCTCTCCTCTTGGTTCTAGTCAGCAGCCTCGCTGCAGCGTTTTGGAGGAGCTGAAGTCTCTTCGTTGTTTATTTTGGGAGGCCGGTAAAGAGTGTATTACAGTAATCAAGTTGGCTTGAGATAAAAGCATGGATTAGTTTTTCAGCATCCTTTTGATTTATAAATTGTCTGATTTTAGCTATATTTCTAAGGTGGAAGAATGATGTTTTGTCACCTTGTTTATGTGGGATTTAAAGCTTAGATCTGAGTCTATGATAACACCAAGACTTGTAACTTCAGGTTTAATCCAAGGAGTAAGTTTCCCCATGTTATTCAGCATCATCTCTCTTTTTGCTACAGGACCTACTAGTAGGATTTCAATTTTGTTCTCATTTAATTTTAAGAAATTATTGCTCATCCATTCATTTATTGCTGACAGACAGGTGGTGATGGAGTTAATAGCTGTAGTATCATTTGGTTCAGCAGAGATGTACAGTTGTGTGTCATCCGCGTAGCTATGGAAGCACACATTGTGTTCTCTAATGATGTCCCCCAGTGGTAGCATGTGTAGGGAGAACAGTAATGGACCGAGGCAGATCTCCAAGCCTGACAAAATACTTTCTCCCTTTGATATATGTTCTGAACCAGTTTAATACACAGTCAGAAAGACCAACCAGTTTTTCTAGACGATTAATTAGGATGTCATGGTCGATCGTGTCAAATGCTGTGCTCAGGTCTAGCAAATAGTTAGATTACTTTCAGGTGATTACACAATCATGAAACATAGTTATGAATATTTTATTCCATATATGCTAATAGATCCCACTAAATCCTACACATTGTCCCTTTAAATGACATTTGGACAAACCTTTTGACATTTCTCAATCATTTCTCGAGAGGTTAAGAGACGACAGCAGAGCCACCTACCAATTGTATAGAGAGACGCAGGTAAGTTATGTGTAATTCTTTACTGCGCCTGCTTTTTTGCAGAAACCAAAACCAACCAGATCCAATGTAACAATCACAAACCTTAGTTTGTCATCATGTGCTGCTCCCAAATTCACTTCACGTCAACCTTTATTCATCAGGATATGTCGGAGCCCTAAATTGGACACAATGCTTTTATTGGCCCTAATGATAAACGTGAGTGTCCCTGTGGTTGTCCCGCAAAAACAGAAAACGTTTGAAACTGAGAACACACTACAGAGAAATACGGGGTCCTGTCGAGGTGCCTTTAAGCAGAACTGAAGGAAAACAAGCACGAAAACAAGCACGCTGGAGAAGCAGCTGTGGAAAAGCAAGCTTTCTAATCTGTATATTTTTCAAAGAAAGTGATTTTGAACATCTCATTGAACTCACTAAAAACAACACTAATGAACAGTCACACACACACACACACACACACACACACACACACTGGTTCTGTGCTTTTCCCAGGTTCCGATGTTCCCCGGGACGTAACCATCATGTTGAGCTGGAAAGGGGTACCTTTAGAGCTGCGAGGACAAATTTCACAATTTCCTTTTAATTCATTAAAAGCTTAATAACTTGTTAAGTCGAATTATCGTCAAAAGCAAGGTAAACATTTGTTTTTAATAGTGTGGCATGAGCAATAAAACCTGCTGGGTAGTTCTGTGGATCAAACCCAGCAAGAGTTCTTCAAGAACTTTATCCACAGAGACATCCAGACTCTTTAATATTCTCCGCCGGGTCAGATCTGATCACATATGTTTGTAGAGATCTCCAAGATCAAATAATGATAACCGATATTTTGTTGTTTTTAAAGAGCTGTTTGGAAGCCATGTTCCATTAAAGAAAGCAGGATAATACTTATGAAATATTAACTTAAGATAACAATCGGAGGGTCAATGTGTGTTAACAGCATATTGAACTGGGGGTCTGAAGAGCGTGGGAACTTCAGATACGCTCCTCTTCAGAGCAGCGAACACTTTCAGCCGAGGGTGAAGTGATAAGGAAGAGACGAAACATTTCACTGATTGTGTTTTTATTTTTACCGTCTACAGAGCAATCTGTAAATGTCAATCAAGCCACATTTATAAAATTAATTTCTACAATTTGAGCCGTCCTCTCCCTGTGGTAATTATTATTTAATTTCCTCCTGAATTATGAGCACTGTGAATAAATCATTGAACCTCCTCGTGAAGTTTAATGAAAATATGGATTGAGATTTTACCGCAGTGATAGTTTGCAGACACGTGCGGAATTAGCAATTAGAAACAGCCACGAGCGTAATGAGGAGAACCTGCACTTTCTTTGTCATGTCACTGTGTTAATATCTCATTGATTCATATCTAAAGAGTGATGGAGCAGGCACAGGAAGAGATATACAAATGGATTTTTTTTGCGGAAAAACCCACCCGAGCACAGGCAAAGTACGGCCAAATCCATTTTAATAACATGTGCGCCGATCTCCACAAATGTGGCATTTGCATATTTTTGTCTTTGTGCGTACACAGTTTATTAGTCATAAATCTGGACCCAGATTAAACACTACAGTAGAGACAAATGACTGAAAATACTCATGAATTACAGACACTTCAGTGACAATCAGTGTTTCACAAATAGGGACAATTCTGAGTAAATGATTACCAGTTATTAACATATATAGTTACACAATACAACATAATTATATTTCTAGGTTATGCTTCTACTGAAAATAAAACATTTATACAAAGAAGGATTATTTTTTACCAATTAAATGTCGGATTAACTTTAAAACTCGCTTAAAATTTAAACTTCTCTTTAAACGTCAGTTGATCTTTTACTCTAAATCAGATCAAATGTAATGATGTTGCACCAAAACTGAAAACTCCGATTTAAATTGTGATCCAGTATTAACGTTAAACTTGGCGGTCAATGGCGGCCATTTTCAGATCAATGGGGCAAAATAATCAAGTTCCTGGAAGAAAGTTAAGTGTTTTAAGTCGCTCCATTCATTTGGCCAACAAGGGAGAAATTAGAGCTTCTAACTAACTGACCTTTTAGCTAGCAAACATAGTAAATAGTTATGTATCCTTATTTGGGTAAGTAAGCAGCTCCATATTGATAAAACTCTGATTTCCTTCTGGATTGCTTCAATAAACTTGGACCTAATTGTGCAACAGAGATCTGGATTTACACCTTTAAAACTTTCGAACTAATCTTAAATGAAACGTGTCCTCATTGGTGCTCTGAACTGTTTGAGTCTTGTTTACCTCTCAAAGATAATCTGTTTCTGCAGGAACATTTAGCATCTGTTCATCAGCTTTCTTGATAGCAGCAAAACCAAACTGCGAAGAACAGAAAAAGTTCAAAGTCAGACAGCGCTGCTTGTTTCCCTGTGAGACAGCAGACGGTTGTGAACGCTGTTTTCAAAAGTAAATCAACTTGCTTGCAGCCACTTGTCAGGATTTACTGGATATGAAGTTAAACCAGTGTGAAATGTTTCCCAAGATGAGCGATGTCATCACAAAGTGTACAGTAATATAAAACCTGGCACCAGGATACGACTGTGACTGAACAAAGTAGATCCTGCACTATATATAGATATCTCGAATGTTTGTTTTGCACATGGGAACACATAACGCTGCGTTCCTCCCTGCAGGACTGGATGTTGCTGCGTGTGCAGGTGTGTGACTTTATGTGGTCATTTGGCTGCTCAGCCAGAATGTTTTACTGCTGTGTCCCATGGGCTCGTTACTTTTTTTACTGCTTCTGTTTTACTACTTATGTACTGAAGTGTATTGCTTTCATGGCAAAAAAAACAAAAGTGGATCAGTATCATGTTAAACGTGTGTTGTTATAACAAGATTAACATGACGTACAAATACTGTTCACTACCTGCAGAGGGTCGGACTCATCTTCAAAGTCTTCTTAGTGTCGGATACTCAGGATGAATATCCACACGTCTCGTCCCAAGAAGTCAAACTTAATCAAACCGTTATAATAATAAAGGCTAAGTTATCCCATGATAGCATCTTATGTCTTATAACATTGAACTTTTCATGCCATACGCTGCCGTACTTATGTAACGTAACCATATGAGCGGCTTGGTCTCCCCTCTATGAGGTTCACGTTGGCTCCTGTTATGTTACTTAAAGTTGCTTTAACAACTAAATGAGGGTATTGTATCTAATAGTCTTGGACGTCTTCTCACAATATTATTTGTGGCACAACAAGCTGCAAACATAAAAAGCTTCTGTGACGAATAACCACATCCAACAGACACGGAGCAAACATCCGAATTCCTTCGGGTTCGTGTTTGTGTCCTTCTGCTTTAGTTTTTCAGCCAGTCGCTACCTTTGACTGGATTTATCACAGCGTTGTTGCTGGAAACAGCTTTGTGCTATAACTGTAGATGGGAGTGGAGTCATCCGAGTGTAAAACCGAAACGATGAAGGACGACAAACATCACACGCAGGTCAGTTGATCCACTGTTGAAATAAAAAATGATCGATTAGTGCAGCTTTAAAAGATATTGCCCACTGTGCCAGCGTCATTAGAGTTATATAATGTAATAGTAATTGTAAACATTTTATGGCCAGTGCTCTCGAGCGTCCCATGTGGAGGTCAGAAGTCATGCTTTCACTTCAGACTACAGAGCAAAGGTCACCTTCCAGATCTCCTGTTTTACGATCCAAGAGATCGTAGCAAAGAGGTCAGAGATCAAACTCTCCCGTTTGTCTCGACTTTTCTCTCTTGATGGGACAGACCTGAGAACATCAGGCCGAGGAATCTGAGGACTGAGGATGTTTTTCTGTTTTGTTGTCTGTCTCGGTGGATGAGGAAGATGAGAGACAGATTTAAAGATGTCTCTCATGTGACATCTGCAGCGGCGGCTTCACACTGCACGTCTTTTATCTGTGTGTGGCTCCACAAGCGGAGATAAAAGAGGATATTCTAATCAGCAAAGTATTTGGAGAGAAGACTTTCATGCCATAATTACTATAGAAATCTCTTACATCCTTGTTTTATAAAGAAACCTGCTGGTGTTTTAAATTATCTCCTGCAAATAATATCCTGCAAAGTGGGTTTTGCTTTCATGCAAGCAGTAAAATAGAAGTAGACGCTCCAACTTTCCAAATTGTTTGTATTTCATTTCTTACATATTAGGATTCAAATCAAGTCTGAGTCAGAAAACATCTTTCAAAATAAGAACAAGAGACAACCAAAGGCCAAATAAAGAGAGCTTCATTCTGAAACGGGATAATTCACCAGAGGAAATGAAAGACTGCCAAAGACTTCAGGATTTCTCACTGCGTCATTACAGAACACATAATTAAAAAGCTTTCAGCGTCATAGTCAAAATAGCAATAATGTATGAATGCACACAGCGAGATTATTCACCTTTGATCAATGACCTAATAAGAATGGAGAGACAGCGGACATCTGCCGAGATGATTTGAGTGGGATTAGTTTTTGCTATAACACAAAGTTAAATATGACTTTAATTCATATGCTCTGTGCAGGATGACTTTATCTTTACCAAACGCCAAATTGGCAAATCATTGCAAACATCTGCATTTCTCTGAAAACACCCCAATACCTTCGAGTAAGTTTGAAAGATACAGTCATATTCGCTCTACGATGCTTTTAGGAGTCGGTAAATAATTTGGTCTAAGTGCACTAACAAGCCTCCGTGTCCCCCGAGGGACCTGGAACACAGGGAAGCAGCAATTAGGTTTTCTGAGGCTGATTCCAATTTGTGATCCTATCGCGCTCTAATTGACCTTTAAACTTTCCATTTGTTGCTCAGCCAGACCTGATCTGAACTGTGTGTGTGTGTGTGTGTGTGTGTGTGTGTGTGTGTGTGTGTGTGTGTGTGTGTGTGTGTGTGTGTGTGTGTGTGTGTGTGTTGTTTTAGATCTACTTAAGATAGAATACAATACATTCCCTCATTTTCACATCAGTCTGTGCATTTTCAAGAGTTCTACTTTATGTTTGTATATATGAGGCTTATTAGAATTGATTTTTTAACTTGTTTTCTTACTCAAATTGCATGCATGTAGATCCAAACCTCATGTTATAATTTATTTATGGACATTCAGGGACTGCCTGGCTGATCTGAAAAGATTTGAAGCGTGTTTACTGAGGAACAGATGTGAAAGTGTTCCCTGGCACCAGGTGGAACTTTTATGATGTCTGGAATAATAAAAACAAACATTTAAACTTCCTGTTTTACTGTAAATCATGCAGGTTTAAATGTACATTATCTTTGTGGGTTGAATATCATAAAGTCTTTTCTTTAGAAATAATAAAGTTATTGTGACACATCTTTTATTAACTTGGAAACTGAAATGACAACAAACAGAATCTTTAAAACACAATAAAGTTTTATTGCGTTTCCAAACTCTTCAGACATTTCTAAGCGGACGATCACCTGACTGAAGTGACACCAGCAGGTTGATGTTTTCTGGCTGTTTGTGAAATAATGTTTAAATTGGTAAATACATATCGGATGAATTTCCGTGAAATTTGGTCCATTCATTGCTTCGCACGGCTGCTGGATTCTCACGATATCACGAGAGAATAGCGAGTTCACATATTACACAAACATCCATCTTGTCGGGCTTCAACTAATCAAGCCCCCAGGAGGAGCGCCACAATGTTCAAAGTGGCCAAACTTTGGAATTACAGCTTCCGTGTCACGTGATCCCATTGGGCCCCAAAAGACTTTTCCCCATTCACTTATATAGGAAAGAGACGTAATTATTTGTGTGTCCATTTCTCTTCATGAACTTCATGACCAGTCAGCATCCTGTGTGTGTGTGTGTGTGTGTGTGTGTGTGTGTGTGTGTGTGTGTGTGTGTGTGTGTGTGTGACCTGACACTAAGAGGCGATTGTTGGTTCAAAACAACAATGGCGGCTACTAAAGAGGTTGATCTCGATACTGCAGCAGCTTCAGTTGTATCAGAGCTGGAGAGTGGCACTGAAGGCTTTTCTCAAAGTTTTCGCTCCTTCTCCGGACTGGCAAGAATTTGACAGATGGTTTATCCAATCACCTGCCAAGTTTTTTTTTTTTTTCCCCAACAGTTTCTCACGAGGAATTCTCACATGGTTCTGTGTAAACAAACCATCTGGCACGTCAGGTTAGTCAATGCATGCCCTTCAGGATGAATTGTGATAACTTTTAATCCAATGCCAGCATTTCAATGTGTCCAATACTTTGGTTCATGGTTAAATCCTTACATTCCCATCATCCTCAGCTGAGTGCTAATAAGAAAATGTAAACATGCTAACAAGCTAAACTAAGATAGTGAATATGGTGAACATTAAACCCACTAAACATCAGCATGTGAGCGCTTTTATTGCCCGTTTGTCGACATGCTAGCATTAGCATTTAGCTCATTTAGTTGATATTACAGCTGCAGTCTCTTAGTCTTGTTCAAGTGTGTGTGAACACACTGAAACCTGCAGCACCTGTAATGTTACACGTGTGTTGTCTGGATTAAACGGACTCAGTTAATGTTGTATGTCCAGAATGGCATTCTGGGAAAACGTAGACAGATCCCATAGAGAAGAGGAAGCAACCAAAGCAGGTTGAGAGAAAGAGAGATTAAAGAAACATCACACTAAACAAGTGAACATCACAAACAGACCTGCAGGTGAAGGGAGGACGTCGGTCTCCAACATGAGTTTACACCTACCAGAAACAATTCCTCCAGGGAAGGTCTGGTTCACATTTATCTGTACATCTTCTGCATAATTTGACCTTTCCCATCCCCCAACCCACTGCAGAGCTGGTCCCGCCTCCAGAACAAACCTCCCATTATGTCTTCACCATCAACAGAGGGCAAGGTACCAGAGAAAACAAGAAGAAAAGGAAGAGAGGGGGATAAAAGGAGGTTTGGAGAAGGAAAACCCTCATAAATAGAGAGAGAGAGGGAACCAGAGACAGTGAGAGGGAAGAAGTGAAACAAGGCTCACAAAGAAGACGCAAAGCACAAGAAGGTGAAGAGTGAGGGAGGACAGGGAAGGAGAGACTTGTGGACCAAAGAGGCAGAGAAATAAAGACGTGTAGTGAGGACAAAAGAAGAGTCACTATAAAAACCAGAGAAGGGAAGAAACTGGGAGCGTGACCGACTGACAGCTGAACCGGCGACCACAGGTAAGTCAAGCGGAAATATTTAAATGATCTTGTCAGGTTAAAAGATTCACAGGAAAATGTTTGAGCGATGGAAAAGTACAACCCAGAGTCTGAGGCTGAAGCACTTTGCAGCATGTGAGGAACTCACGCTTTAATCTCAGTCAGAGAGAAAATTGTTTTTATATCTTGTTTGTTGAGTTTGTTGAAACAATTTAAAATAAATTCCTCAGTTTGCTGCTTTGAAAGAATCCTCCAGCCGTGGCCTGTAAGTGCAGTTGGTGCAACTCATGTTACACAATTAAAACGAAAACATGGGACAAATATAGAATTTATTAGCTAATGATCTGAAATGAAGCATTTATGTTCAATGCGTCCGATGTTTGGATCTCTTCCGAGACTTTTGAGTGTTTGTTTTCTTCACTGAGAAGAAGCCGGAACGAAGTCGATCAGGTTGTAAAATGTGACGTTGAACCAGAACCTTCTGCAGTAAATCCCAGTTGGAGTTAAAAATCCATTTCTTGACGTCTTATCTTGTATATATTAGTTCGACATGTGCAGAAAATATGAGCGTAATCTTCCTGATTTAGTTTCGGAGCAAAGCGCCGACGCTGTCAGGGCTCCATCTATCGACCGCACGATCTGCTATCAGCCATCTTCAGGAGTCAGTGTGTCCACAGAGCGTTAAACAGAGAAGCGGTTTGACCTCACGAGATGTTTAAAAGTGGATTATAAATGAGTCTGCAGAGTTTCTGCAGCAACAGAATGATGTTATTTTAGCATCAACAGCTTTCTGTTATCAGACAAACTGCTTAAAGTTGTGGACAGAAGTCGAAGCTGCTGCAATGAATAACCTGTGTCGAACTCTTTACATTCATAGCACAATATTTATATACTATATTTACTGTTGGAAAATGTATTAAAAGGGAACTTTAAATAAAATAAAATACAATTTACAATTTCTTTTTTAACGTTTTACAGAACATCTGTATAAAAGTAAAAAATACAAGTAAAAAATAAAAGTCCCATTTTATCTTTTCTGCTTTTTTTGTCATTTGCAAACAATATTTTTATATTTGTAATGCATTAAAGTGAAAACTGCACACACTAGATTCTCTGCCATCGTGCTTATGACATAAAAAAGTGACAATAAAAATGAATAAAGGTTTTTAAAAAGTGAAAAATAAATGTGCTGATTTTGCAGCGCTGAGGCCGAGATTTCTGCTGATTTGAATCTTTGATTAAACTACAATTTAGAGACATATCTGGATATAACCATGCAGAAATAAATCACTGCACAGCAGTTAAAGAAAGTAAGAAATAATATTTAAATTGTGTTACGTATAATTCATAATGTCACAGATGTGCATTGTTGTTATATTTATATATTCTTTGTCAGTAATTAAAGAATAATAATAGCTGTAAAACATTCGTATTATAAAATAGTAATTAATCTGTAATGCATAATAATGAAAATAGTGATATATTGTAGGTTACTTAACAATACACTGTATTTAATATGTTGTTGGTGCCTGCGGGTGTAACATGATGCATGCTGGGTAACGACGTCGTTTTATCAGCGACTTGATGGTTGAAGTCGTCTCTGAGAAATGTGATCCCTCTTCGTCACGCTGAGACTCATCCGGTCACTTATCTGCTATTAAGACACTCACATGACCAAAACATGTGTTTTAAAAGTTTCCGTTATTAGCTCGTTCTCAAGAACTTTAACAGAACGGAGATAAAAGACGGTCGTGTTCTGCAGGGACACGTCGTCTCCTCAGCTGTGATGACGAGTATCATCCTGGACATGAACATCCTGTGAACTGTAACGCGTCAGCTTTGCTTCTCGCTGTTCTCTGCACGTAGCCGTGAAGCCGGAGATGTTTCCTGTCGGGGCAGTGAGAGTGTTTCCTGCAGCAAATGTAGTGATTATAGTCCCGCAGTTAAGAAGGTAGATTTAAAGGACAAACAATTGTTTCCTTCATCAGGATGTTTCGTGCTCTGTAGTATCCTGGTTACTGCGGCATCTGTGCACGCATGCAGCAGGTTTTGTCGTGGTTTATTTAACTCAAAGTGTGTGTGTGTGTGTGTGTGTGTGTGTGTGTGTGTGTGTGTGTGTGTGTGTGTGCGTGCGTGCGTGCGTGCGTCTGGGCTAAAGTAGGGTTAACCCTAACCCTGATTTATTTAAACTTTAAGAAGATATTTAGTGTCTTTGTTGGACTCTAAATTTATTTATTTTGAAAACAAAGATTCATTGTTACTCAGCTTCGCAGATCTTTGTTTTTCTGCACATGTGATCAGAAACCCGGTTACCCGTATACGTGGACTTTGGGATAAATGTACCCGGGGTAACCAGGTGTCCCTGATTACAGACGCAGGGTTAAAGGAAAAGTCTCGTTATATAGACCAGAACCTTCAATGAACTGATTCTACTAAAGTACAATGTGTGTATAAAACCCTGAGTCACACTGCTGCACTGACATGATCCTTCATTACCACAAACACACACACTGCACTTTATCTTGACTCCCACACACACACACACACCGTCCTGCAGCCACAAACACTCCCTACAGCACCAAATGTGAAAATAGTCCCCAGCAGATGCACTTTTTCCTCCTGTTTCATTGATTTAGAAAACGACAGTGAGAATCTGTTTTAGGAAATCACTGAGCCTTTATTTAAATAATTATACATATTTCTTGTTTATCATTATTTTAGATTGTTAATTGAATTAAAAACAGCAAAACAAGTCAGTTATATTTTTTTAATAATTTTATTTTTGAGTTTATCCGGTTTTTTTAAAATCTCCAAACACAGAATAAAAACTTTTTAAAATAGAAAGTGTGTTTGTGGGAACTGAAACATCCCAGCCAGATGTTTACTGACTATTGTTATGAAGATCCTTAAAGTCAGATATTATCTTAAGTTTTACTTTTTTTTAATCACGAGGGAACGTCGAGAAATGTTTGATTTACTTGTTTTCCCAACAAGCAAAAAAGCTGAAGGAATTTACAGAAGAAAAATAAATACTTTGCTGATTAGAATAATTTATGTCTACCTGTGGAACCACGAGCAGATGAAAGCAGAGCATCGTGGAGCGGCCCCAGATGTCACATGAGAGACGTGGCTGATTTATCCTCCTGAAGTCGTCTCCGCAGATCTGCCAGAAGTCTCTCGTCTTTCCTTTAAAGCCGCTTCAGATAATTGACGGAGGAAAACTTTTCAGATTCCCGGAGCTGATCTGCAGGAGTATTATCCACACTTTGACCTTTGACTCTTCATCATCTGGAGCGTTGTGTGTGTGGGATTATTTAGTTTGAATTGATTTTTAGTGATACAAAGCTGATACACACATTGTAGCATTTATATCTTTACATAATTGAGTTTTTATTAAACACATGAAATTACATAATACAAAGAAAGGAAATACAAATTACAATTAGCGTAATAACAAACTTTATTTAATTTAAAAGCGCCTTTAATGCAAAGTTGCAATACAAGTTGCTTAACAATATAATGAAATAAAATCCCACATATTTAACATTTAACACGCTAATAATAAAACCAACATATAAATAAAACCTATTCAAATACAGAAAATGCAATAAATATAAAGTTTAATATAAAGATAAAATACACCTGCAAATAGTTTACAATAAAATAGTCACATATGAAAACTTCCACCAATAAATACAATTATCATTAAATATATTTAAAATTTTAAATAATCCAAAAATAATATTAATAACACAATATAAATAAATGTATTTCTTTGGAAGAGCAGCCATCATTTTAGACACAGTCTTAATTACTTTAGCAGTAATCAGAATGAAGATCAATTTCCACATTTTGTAAACTTTCCCCATTTAAAGTGAGCCCTAACCCTGCAAATAGTTTACAATAGAATAGTCAAATATGTGAGCAGAGGTCGTAGTTCCACTAAATTTAAACTCTTTCACATTTCAGCTGGTTTCTGGTTATAAATTGATTAATTTTTAAAATATGTTTGTTTGTTTGTAATTCCTAACGAGGTCATTAAATCCACCAATATGTATATATATTAGCATTAAACCATTAACATGTGTGAATGTATAAAAGGCTTGCGGTTCTGGACACACTCGGCAGCTCCAGGTTTTGGTTTTACAGTACATTTGGAGATTGAGTCTCACGGCTCTCATTAACCGCAAACCCATACGGACCGTAAATCTAGAAAAACGCACGATACACACTTTTTACAAACTTCTTTCAAAAGTGTTTCATACTGAACATGTTTGCTGTAATATTTCAAATACAAAAACAACACTGAAGCTCGTGTTACGGTTCAGCAGCTGGACTGCAGACAGATGTGCAGAGAAGAAGAAACACGTGAGACGACAGATGTGACCATGAAACAAACCTCAAGCAGAAAACAGCCAGAAACAATCTTAGCTAAAAATATAAAAAACACAAAAACAAAGGTGTTAATGTTGCATCATTATTCAAATGTAGTTCATAACATTTTTAAATTAATTACTGTATGATTATTTATTTTATTAGAAACACGGTGATAGATACAAAAAGAAACTATGTTGACTAAATAGTAATAATTTCATTAATCTATTCAAATTCATATTAAAGACTCAGTAACATGATAAAGATTTTGTGTTCTGGATAAACATTGAATTAAATGTAGATTAAATACAATTATTGAAATATAATATATATATATATAATATATATATATATTATATATATAATATATATATATATATATATATATATATATATATATATATAATATAATCTGTTAAGATAATTTTTCAATTAAAAGCAAATAACTGTAAAAGTAATAATAATTAAAAATAAATAAATTATTGTTTTCATTGTTTGTAGAGTAAATTTCTTATTTAAAATATTTTAGTAAATTGAAAAATGATGTTGAAATAGCTTGTGTTTCTATTTTAATTTATTTCATTAATTAATTTGACGGGGACAATATATGCTGTTACATTTTAACAGAGTGCATTAGTTTATTTGTTAAATAAAAGCAGATTTAGTTTCACTTACAGCTTTTTAAGATGAAATATTGCAGTTTTCCTGTTTCTGAAGTTTTTAAACTATTAGAAAAGCAAAATAAATAACACCTGTGTGTGAAAGTGAAGCCAGAAGCTTCTGCAGTCTGTTTATTTCCACCAGTTTCCGAGAAGTGTTTCTTCACAGAATACGAGTGTGTGTGGGTGTGTGTGTGTGTGTGTGTGTGTGTGTGTGTGTGTACAGATGAAGATCATGCTCAGAGCCACCCAGTGTTACCACTTTTGATGTACAAACGTGTTTCCCTGAAAATAAATAAATAATTGACCCGTCAAGCTGCCATCTTACATGACTTCACATGTGTTCTTTTATGAATTTACCTCCTTTTAACTCACGTTCAGCAATTTATATGTTAAGATTGTATTCCTATTATTGGACCTCAGTGATTCTTCCTGAGGTCCAATTACAGCAGTTTGTCTGAGGAGGTCACGCTCATCCAAAGTGAGGGTTAAAAAGGACAGAGGGTGTTGTACTCAGCAGAGATTGTAAAAGCCCCTGAGGCAAATTTGTGATATGTGAAATTGGGCTGTATAAATAAAAATGGACTTGACTTGGAATCGTTTCCATCTGTTTGATTGTTCTGGTCTGTGTTCACCTACTTTCTGCACTTTAATATAATACAAGTGCTCCTAATCTAATCAAAGCCTGCACCCGGTGAGCACAGCTGAAACCTCTTCCCTCCTTTGACTCGACAGCACATCATCAGCGATAATGATTCCAAGTTTAAAAATAATCCCATGATTTAGAGATATAAGCGAGACATTGATGTGACGCTCTCTGTATTTCATATTACTAATAAACGGACCGGGCATCGTCAGAGGAGAACTCATGTTACAGTTTCATGACTTTAATTTGAACACACACACACACACACACACACACACACACACACACACACACACACACACACACACACACACACACACACACGTGTTTCCTGTCTGTGTGTGTGTTCAGTGTCATGCATGAACTACATGAAGCCGTGAGTTTGTGACGACACGAGGTCCAGAGTTCAAATGAAGATTTGTGGAGTGAGAGAGGCACGAAATGTTTCATCTGCTGCCATTGAAGTATTTTAAAATATATTTAGTTGTTTTTTTTATTTAAAAATGTCGTAATTTCTTGTGTTTTCTTCAATCAGAGTCAAAATAAGAACTTTAAAATTCACTTACAGCAGCTCAAGAGACGAAAAGGCAAATAAACAAAGTATTGTAGCGATAAAAAAAAGAATGAAACAAGATAAAATAATAAAGTGTTATATATTAATATGTATGATATATATATATATATATATATATATAAAATCATACATAATGTATTTTATTTATTTACTTTTATTATTTAAAAAATATTTCTTCATTAAATTAAATTATTTATATTCACCTTCCCTTCTCAAGATCAAAATAAAGAAAAGTTTAAAAAAAAGTTTTAGCTCAGAAAATACAATTTAATTAGATGTAAAAACAGACCAACAGATAAAATCTGGACGGACTTGATAACAATCTAGAGTCACAAAGTCTGGTGCAAACTACAGACGCCATTCATGCAGCACAGAGAGGATTTCTCCTCATTCAGTCTTCAGTAATAACTTTACTTCTCAAAGTCAAAGAATCCTGCAGCAGATTAAAAAACTGCACTTTACAGGAGCTCTCCATTCAGCACCACACAACCGCTGCAGTGACAGTAAAACTGTTCACAGGAGAAACAGTCTGACGATCCGTGTGTTCACATCCCTTCCTCACGACATCTTGTGTCTCATTTCAAGTTTGACAACATGCTGCACGTTGCTGTGAAATTTTCATGACGTATTGCAACACGACAGATGAAACTTTCATAAATCTGAGAGGCCTGAGAGGTATTTGATGTTGATGCTTCTTTTGTTCTTCGCTGATTGTGTAGCACCTGTTCATGAAGTCCAGATCAGAACTGAAATGAAACTATGAAAATGTCAGATCTCTGTCGGGATTTAAGGCGAAACATTAGCCTCTAAAGAAAATCTTGTCTAATCTCGATTTATCAGTCACATATACAGATTTTACATCTGATTTAGTTTTGATTTGCAGGTCAAAAGATGCACAGATACATATTATATTGCAACAGTTAGGACAAACTTCATACTGAAATATGGTAATTTTAGGTGCTTTCACAAGTTATAGTCTGTCTGATTTATTTGAATCAGAATGTAATTTATTCTTTTCTGGTTCTGATTGACAGTACAGTTAATTTGTTTAGGAACTGAAACATTTGACGTTGGAAAGTGTAAACACGGAAACTAAAGGCCCTGTCACACAAATCCGTATGGTAGAAACGTATGCCGGCGCATACAAAATATCGGCAATAGGTTGATATAAATTAAGGGTAAGTGGTGATCGTTTGAAGGACGCAGACGTTACGCTGAACATGCCAGACACACGGTCCTGTCACACAGCTCCGTACGGCAGAAACATGCCGGTGTATATGAAAAGTAGCTCAAAATGTGTCAGAGTCCAAATACGTCCAACTTTTCCACAGCGGTGTTGTAGCTGACGTATACATAACGAATACATAACAAATTATTATACGTATGTCAAACATATTGATAGCGTATCACTTACTTATTTAAAACGTATCAGAGCGTCTGGACAACAGAGCTGGAAAAGTGTCATCTGGTTCACGTCATGCTGATGCTGGAGAACGGCTAACATGCTGAACGCTAGCTGTACTGTAGAAACACGTTTAATAAGTTACTCCGTCGTCAGGCATCATGTTAACATCGGGTAGGAATAGGTTATCCACTCGTTATCAATACATTGGCTGTAGGGTTCACCGTCAGCCGACGTAGCCTATATCTAACGTACCTCTAACGTATTCACGTAGGTATTCAGGTAGGTATTTACGTACGTATTCCGTATTCACGTATGTCTAACGTAACGTAATGTCTGCATATCTTATGAAGCACACGTCGGGTACGTCCGGTAATTTTGAACATGCTCAAAACATCAGCGTTCAACAACGCACCTCAGCGTAACAGTGAGCTCTTAACAAGTACTACTTATACCTTACATCAACGTACAACAGCGTGTTGCCGATATTTTGTATACGCTATATTGTTGTATACGTTATGCATTCGTTGGGTATTCGTCTGATACATTTTGTATTAGTAAGTGATACGATATCAACAGGTTAGACATGCGTATCTGTATATGTTCACTTTTCCGATCCGATCTGATGAAAAGTTGGACGTATTTGGACTCTGACAAATTTCCGTATGCGCCGGCATACGTTTCTGTCATACGGAGATGTGTGACACGACCTTAACGGAGCAACACGGAGCAGAATCCTCCAGTTTATCTGAAATTACTTTATGAATGTTCTCGTTTAGCTGTGTCCATCTCAATAAACGCACATGCAGGCGATATAATCCATAATGCTCCATTTCGCTTCACTTCCTGCAATCGGGTCAGATTCTGTTCTCACTGCTTGGAAATAGACCACAGGTGCAACAGACCGAACCACGGACCTGCGGCTCGTCTCGCACGCTGTCACGCACTCGATGTCGAGTCTGCACCAGAGAAGGAAGGCTGCTGGACTTCCTGGAGGCTTGTGAAAGCGCCCTGAGGGTCACCTGAGATGATTGAATGTTTCCACTGAGAAAATACTGTAATTACATTAATGGTAGAATGATATATATGCCCAAACATCTGCACATGTTTTTGTTGCTTGTTAACTTCCTCGATGAGTTTTCTTTCATAGTTTTTCACCTCTTTAAATCATCCCGCTTTGAAATGGATCAATGCACTAAAGTGTGGTTTCCAAAGCCTCATGAGAAACAGCCACTCTGATCCCGTGTTGACGCTTTAAAGTCGAACCAGACGCTGGGCAGGAGATGTATCAAGGTGGTTTGAGGTGCTATTTAACATATACAATGTGTTTGACATTCTTGCTCGATGCTTCCACTGCTTTCAAAGGGACTGTTTAACGTCATACTCCACCCAAAGATGTATTTTGTGAGTATCAAACACTTGAATTCCTGCGGGCTCCAGAGGTGGCTGTAAAGAGCTCTTGTTTTTTCCTGCTTCACAAAGAACAGGGACTGTGGTCAGATTCATGTCTCTTACGATGGACCCAAAAGCTCTGGGTGAAGAGAAACGGTTCAGGTTAAATCCCTAAATTGGATAAAGACTCGCTTCGCAATATGTCTCCGTTTTCTTTTGTGTTTGTCCGGAGAAACAATGACATACGACACCTTTGAACTCTACGTCACCGTGGCAACAGTCTCCAAACGTATCCAAAGGAATTTACTGAGTCTTGTTAAATTGCAAGTTGTGTAATTTGATAATTATCCTATTTGTGCATTCCTGCCGTTAACAAGCACAGCAAACCTTTATTATGTATTACTACACACCAATACCAGATGATACCAGTACCAGTACTCAAACAATACGTCTTCATTAGTGGCTTACAAATTGTGGACTATGATAAGAAGCAAGATATATGTTTTTTGGACCCACAGTATTAACCCTTTTCCCCCCACACAATACATCTTATATTATTATATATATATATATATAGATATATATATAATAGATACCTATATATACATACTATATATATAAATAATATAATATATAATATATAATATATATATACTATATAATATACTATATATACACACTATAATAATAATATATAATATATATATATATATATATAAATTATACCTATTATTAATATATACACTATATAAATAACTACTATTTATATATATATATATATATATTTATATATTTATAGTGTGTATATTACATAAAAATAGATTATATATATATATTATATATAGTATTATATATATAAATATATTATATATAATATATTAATATATTATATATATATAACTATATATATATATAGTATATATATATATAAATATCTTATATATATATATTAGAGGAGAGAGAGAAGAGAGAGGAGAGACGAGAGAGAGAGAGAGAAGATAGAAGAGAGAAGAGAGAGAGAGAGAGAGAGAAGAGACGAGATAGAGAGTAGAGAGAGCGAGAGAGAGAGAGATAGAGACGAGAGAGAAATGGATAGATAGACGGATCAGTAGAGAGAGAAAGGTAGAGAGAGACTAGAGAGAGAGAGACGTAGAATAGAGAGCGAATAGAGCGATAGAGATAGATATAGAGAGATGAGAGATAGAAAGAGAGAGAGAGAGAGATAAAGGAGGAGAGAGATATATATATAAATAATATATATATAGATATATTTATATATATATATATTATATATATAGGATATAGATAGTATTAATAAATATATAATATATATATATATCTATATATAAATATATATATAGTACTATATATAGATATATATATAGTTATATATAAATATAGATATATATATATATTAGTTATATATATAAAATATATAATTATTTCTATATAGTATATATATATATATATATATATATATATATATATATATATATATATATATAAATTACGTTGAAAGGAGCCAGTTGAGGTGGTTCATCTAGTAAGGATGCCACCTGGGCGCCTCCCTAGGTAGGTGTTCCAGGCACGTCCAGCTGGGAGGAGACCCCGGGGAAGACCCAGGACTCGGTGGAGAGATTATATCTCCTCACTGGCCTGGGAACGCCTCAGGATCCCCCAGTCGGAGCTGGAGGATGTGGCCCGGAGAAGGGAAGATTGGGGTTCCTTACTGGAGCTGCTACCCCCGCGACCCGATCCCGGATAAGCGGTAGACGATGGATGGATGGATGGATATATATATATATATATATATACACACACTATATATATATATTATATATAATTTATATATTTATTTTTGTCCTTAAAACAAAACTGGTTTTATCAGCAAAAACTCAGCGTTAAGTCCGACTTCATTATCATAATTGTGTGACTTTAAGAATTCAACGCTTTTACAAATCTATAATAATAATAATCACTAAAGTTATGTTGTGGAAATGTTTATGAAATGTATAGAAATAGTTTTCACAATAACCTGCAAAGCGCACGTCAGAGCTGAATTGTAAAAATGGTTTGAATCTTAACTAAAAGAGCTCCTCATAAATAACAAACATTACTCCCTCTGAATGAGCAACACTGTCTCATAACTAAAACACTTTACCTGTCATTTCCTTCAGGTTTTAAATCCGTCTGCAGGACGTGTTTATGTTGTTTTGTCTAACCTCTTGTAGTTTAATGAAACAAGGGTTCCAGCCCACAGGGCAGGAAACAGAATAAATGAATCACAGTCCCAGCGACACCCAGCTGTGAGGAAGAGAATAAACAAGAACTAAACACTACATGAAGTCTGGATGGAAATCAATCAACAGGGAGACTGAAAACTATCGGTGTCATTATTATTGATTAGCTTTTGATCGGTGTGAGAGAAGCAGAAGTTACTTTATGCAGCACTGACGCTTTGTGAGTTCAGACTGAAAACATTGTTTCTGATTGTTATCTTTGTATGTTTTGGCTTTAAAGAGGAAACTGTTATTGTACAAACACACAAACATTACATTTTTGTAATGTTGTTCTCACAAACATTAGTGAGCCGTGATGGTCAGGCATGCAGGTACCGTGTGTAAAAATAAATAAATAAATATATATATATACATATATATATGTGCATGCTAACAAGTTAGCGCGCTGACTAAACAAGTGTTTATTGCACTGCACACTAATGAAAACAGAAAGCTGAACACAAACCATGAACTATACACTAATCGTTAATAGAACAGTTTAAATGAATAAAAAACTAAATCACCTAAAATCTTAGGTACGGCACTAATTGGCCTCCACACTGTTTCTGTTTATATCATAGTAACTATGTTTGGTGAAGTCATAGAGCTCCAGGTGTCCGTCAACAGTCACCAGAGACGGCCCGCCTCTCAATTCATCCAATTAGACGATAGGAAAAAAAAACGGCAACGACGTCGGACGCTTTTCAGCTCTGAGCTGCTCTGGCAAAAACGTAAAGCGCTCAGCGAAGGAAAAGCAGCGAGCGAAACACTCTCTTTGAAAACAATGTTAAGAATGTTCAGCAGCCATTGAAGTAAGGCAGAAGTAAATAGCTTTGATCAGCAACACATGCAAACCCCCACTGATAAAAGATTGTCATGTTGCAGATTGAACCTTTACGTTTCCTTGAGACATGTGGCAGGTGTGATGTGCAGAGGGAACTCCCTACATTTATCAAGTCACAACGTTTTGGAAGAATGAATCAAGAAAGTGAGAAAGTGTTATAATATACTAATAATAGCCGCATGTAAAACAACACATGGCAAATACTCACACACACACACACACACATTTCAAAGCTTGACTCAAGAATTCACTGGAAAAACAATAATGATTTCGTAGGATTAATGTGTCCACTTCTGTTAATCCCTTCCACAATATTTTGACATGCAAAACAAATGTGAATGACTTTGTGATGCAAAATTGTTTATATGTTATATGTACGTTGATCACTCATTTTCACGTTTATGCAAAATGTGTATTCTACAAAAAGCAAAAAGTATTGTTCTACTTTTAGCTGCCAACTTTCAGCAGCTGCACTCAAGATCGAGATTGGTGTTAATTTCTTCTTCGTCTGAGGCGCTCGTCAGTAAAACCTGCTGCCGCCATCCAGAGCTGAGAGGATTAGTCTGCTGGCAGCAGGACTGATGACATCAGTGGCCTGAAGCATCCTGTCACAGCAGAGTCATCGGGAAGCAAATACAAAGGAAAAGGAGAACGTTACAGCAAACATGAACGCAGTGTTATCCACAGAAAGATTGTGTCAGATTTGCAAAGAGAAGCATCAGTGACTCGTTATTGTTTCAACAAAACACCACCTGGCATTTATCAAGTGGATTTTGTGGATGGAAACACACATTGAAACAATTGGACTATGAGCAGAAGTCAGACTGTTTCTATGTGCTACCAAATATTACAAACAAATAGTTGCTGTAATACTGAGGGGGGGTGAGCAGAGAGACGTGCAGGTGACACATTATTGGACTGTTTGACAATTTACTGAACCGGAACAGAGAACATGACCCGGAAAAAATCATGTCATGATGATAAAGACTTTAAGAAAATGGTTAATGAGAGACTTTTAGATTATGTGGAGGTTAATGACAGACTTTAAGAAAGTGTGGAAGTTAATGACAGACTTTTATAATATGTTGAGGTTAATGACAGACTTTTAGAATATATGGAGGTTAATGAAATACTTTTACATTATATGGAGGTTAATGCAGACCTTTTGAACATATGGAGGTTAATGAGAGACTTTTAGAATATGTGGAGGTTAATGACAGACCTTTAGTATATGTGGAGGGTAATGAGAGATTTTTAGTATATGTGGAGGTTAATGACATACTTTTAGAATATGTGGAGGTTAATGACAGACTTTTAGAACATATGGAGGTTAATGAAAGACTTTTAGATAATGTGGAGGTTAATGACAGACTTTTCTAGATTATGTGGAGGTTAATGAAAAATATTGATCAGTAGTTGACATATTTCAGTGTCGACCGAAAGTCCAACAGCTGATTTTGAAAGTTGTTTTTCTTGTGGGTAGAAAAGATTTTCCACCAGTTACCAAACCATGTACTAAGATGATGATTGGAACTCACTCGCTGATAAAAAAATGAATAGGTTTAGAGCTTCTTACTTGCTAAAAAAACAATAATTCTAAGTATACGTTGTTGTTACTTTTGTTCCAGAGAAAGATGCATGCCTTCCTGCTGCTTGTCTGCTTTGCCCTCGCTGCGACAGAGTACTCCTTTGCCTCTGCCCACATGATCCCCGATGAGAGTCTCTCCACGAATAGAGTCGTTATATCGAACACTCTTTCCCAAAGCCTTGACATACCCCAACCTGTTATTGTAGGTAAGTTTGCAAGTTTAAAATCTAGTGTTTTCACTTTATTTATAGTGACAGTCCAGATTGAATGGTACCGTCTCTAATTTATATTATTTATGTCATGTTTATAGTATACTGGTGATTACATTAGTGGTAGCTTTTTTGAAAGCCCAAGACTATTCGTAGCAGTCCACACAATGCAAGACACAAGTCCATCACTTAACAAGTGTCTTTGTGAGATTGGTGCATTATCAATTCACAATTCAGTACAATTTATCATCCAGTCTGCTAACGCTGCATTTCTTTTCTTCTTTAAAAATTATTGATTTTCTAATGTTCTCTTTCAGCATTGCCAAAATCAGTGAAGAAGAACAAGAAAACAAAGAAACATAAAAAGGTATTAGTGTAATAACAACATGTGTGTGATTCGTAGAAAGCATGCGATGTGGATCTGTTGCATTATTAGATTACACACAGTAAATCTCTATCTTCCTTCTTAACTCAAAAAGCCCACTTACTAGCTTTTTCTAAACTTTCAGCTGCTTCTCATGGTCTTAAAATGGAAGTTTAGTCAAGTAATAAATGGACCTTTTGAGATGAGATTATGTTGTCAAACATACTGTTGCCAAATCCAGGAATGAATCATGTCTTCGAAACATATCTCTGTTCTCTCACAATCTGGAAAAACCAGCATGTCAAGTCAAAACACATTAATATTTCCATTTTTTCCTCTATTGTCACACTGTATTTATTGTATATCTTTATCTTATCTCATCTTAGTTTTGCTTGCTGTTCCGATAGTATGATCACATGTATAGTTACTGTCTCTCTCTCTCAGAACAAATTTAGTGTGAAGAAGCGCCCTCCTCCTCCTGCTAACTGCATTCCCTTGTGGGGAAGCTGTAAATCTCCCAGCAATGTGTGCTGTGATTTCTGTGCTTTCTGCCAGTGTCGGCTCTTCAGAACTGTCTGTTTCTGTCGAATGGGCAACCCTCACTGCTGAACAGCCAGATGCAGCCTGACCCAGCGGCGAGCTAACGGAACAACATTTCACGCTAAAGCAAACCCCTTGAAGTGAAAACCGTGGTCGGTGAATCACTTCTAGACCTTGGTTTGTTAATCTCAGAACCCATCGGCTATTGGACGACAATTTAGCCAACGGGGGCAAAGGCCAAAATTCCGGTATCTCCGGTGTAGCCGGCGGATAACCGGATATTTTCAGTTTGCAGGTCATTGTTTACAGTCCAATTGTTTTAGCTCCAGACGACATTCTGGCTAAGCTTCATGATCATATGAAAATAGAAAAATAAAAATAAAAATAGCTAAATCGTCGTCCGACAACAGCTGATGGGTTCTGCCTCTTTTGCTCTCCACACAGACTTTTTACCTTCATGCAGCTTGCTCAAACGTGATTGGTCAAAACAACTCGAACCACAAACGGAAACCGCTTCTGATACCAAAATCTTGTCCCGTTGTTATTTGTTTGTAACTTTGCCTAAAATTCACTGCATGAAAGCACTTTATTACTGAGGACTGCCCCACCGTGAACCTTCCTAAGACCTTACAGGGTGTACTGCTTATAGAAACGCTTACTTTGAGCTTTTAGCACACACACATAGAACTACATAATTGCAAACCAAATACTTTATGAAACATAAGAAGTCCATGTACTACATGTTTTATTTAATATTGTTATTGTTTTATTAATGTTTAGACCAAAGTGACATGAATTCACATATATTTAAAGGATCTGGTGACAACAAATCCCAGGAAAAGACCAAAAGCAACAATGTGTTGGTCCGTCTGGCAAAACTTTATGACAACTTGTCTTGTGGGACGAAGCCCATTGGTTTCTGAAAACTCAAAATATATAGGAGGAAATAATTAATTTGTTTGGGCTATTTTCAGTGGCAGATTAATACGTAATTGGCGTTCTAGTGAGTACTTCCAGCAGCAGGACGATTAAGTAGGATTAAGGAAATTACATTTCTTTATTAAATAAAGCTTTTGGATAATTGAGTTCTTTGGCACGATGATTGGCTGAAAGAAAAGATCCAACTTCAGTACCTTGTCAATAATTGATCTCCACTATTCTATGAAGAAACTGCTGAACGTCTTAAAACACAATAAAAACAATTTGTACCTTTCCATCATTTATTTACATCATATATAATCATGGCTTTAACTTCTCATCATCTGTGTTATGTTACTGAGTAAAATAAATTCAGCTAAGGAGTCAGCTCCAGTCTTAAATCCCGGCCCAACTGCAGATAACAAACATATTTCCTGGGACCTTCGGGCTGTGATTTCCAGTAAGTAATTGCTACATTATGATAAACACGTGCATTTTCCTATTCCCTTTGGCGATAAATAATGAAGAATAAGGAAATGTTTGTGAGAACTGTGGCCTTTTAATGGTTGCTTACGTTTAACTGTCTGAAATTCTGGCCTGGAAGAGTAAAAAGAAAAGTCTCTCCTCTCCCGTCGCCACAGACTAAGTGAACTTGACAAGTTGCTTAGTGTTCGACAACGGATATGCTGTTAGTGAGGAGGTTGAACGAGAGGCTGAATGCACTTATTGGAAGTTGATTTGGACAAAACCCAACAAATGATTAGTAATGTGAAGAGTTGAAATGCTGAATAAATATAAATGCTGGCTTTGACTGTATACATGAATGTTAAAAAATGCTTATGAGCCATATGAGATTTTTATTTATTCGTAACAAAGAACACTTAGAAAGGACATTTTGTAAAGTCAGTCAAAGGGAAAAACCTGCATCAAGTGAAATATTACAGTTTTAGTCTTTAATTATATTAGATTATTATTAGTCAACATGATTTTGACTTAATTGGTGTTTGATAATGTTACTTTAAAATTAAGCATACCTTTTTATAATGACGATGTGCCTTCCAGCTTGTGTTCACTGTTTGCAGCGGCTGTTTTTGTAACTCCCTATTACTATATTTGTAAGTGGAATTGTATGTAAATTTAATCCATAAATCTGTAAAGAAAAATTGAGACATAACATTACTGATTTCTAAATACTACTTAGCCAATATTTTTTGGTTGCAGTGAAAGTTGTTTTACCAAACAGGAGCACGATGTTTTATTCTGAAGATGCATTCGGGCTGTTGAATAAAACTTTGCATTAAAACGCTCAGAATCTGTCCCTTTGTCTGTTTTTATTTCTTGACAACAATTGGAATACATTTTAGTTTTCATTTTAAATGTTTAATTTGATTTAGTTTTAGTTTTTGATTTAGAAAAAACACCAATGCTATGTGTCTGCTAGACGTGTAGGCCATATGTTCAACAGTAAATCAGGGCTCATATTGGTGTGTTTCTGCCCCCTAGTGGTCAGAGACTGCTATTCTACAGCTTTAAATAATTTGAGCAATTTAAAAACAGCTGAGATTGAAAACACAACTCAACAGTGAAAACAGAATGGGTCAGAAATATTTGACCAACATCTGTCACATGCAGAATATTAAGAAATTACCAGATAATATGTAAGTGATAACAATAAACACATTGTGTAGGAAATATCAACAAATACCATTTTACCTTAATTCAAATTCATAGAAAGCACAGTGTACCTTAAAGGTTCAATGTGTAATTCTGAGCCACCCGCTCCAAAGAAATAGGGGGCAGTATTTCACCTGGTTGTAGTTTGGCATATTTATTGTATTATAGTTCATACTTTATGTTATGTTTTTCATTTACTCCTGTGTAATGCCTATCAGTCAGTCAGTGGGCACGAAAACAAAAATTCAACCAAACTGAAACTGATCTCCGGTCAGAAAACTCTGCCGTCTGATAATCTTCACATGGAGCTGATCCATCTGTGTTTACTGGAGCACTGATGTTGACGGAGCGAGGTGGTGTGGCGGGTTTTCTTGTTAATGTAATCCAATAAACTATAAAACAGAAACAGAACATGGCTGTGATATTTACAAGCGAGTCAGTCACAATGCATCCATGGTCCGGCAGCAAAGTTTCTTCTCCCTCTGAAGGCTACTGTCTTACTATCGACTCTAGAGCAACAAGTAGTATTACAAGATTGGACGGAGCGGAACTAGTCAGACTGCTAATTCCAGGTGTTTTTTTCTAACATTAACTGTGTGCAAGCTTTTACATTGTGGTTTCCAGATTGTCAAAAATGCCAAACAAGGAGGACAATCGTTACCGGACTCAGATTGACTTTATTGGTTTAGCGCAGTATTGCCACATTCTTGCAGTCCTTCCTGTAGTAGGCTTAAAGGCATCTGGTTTGGAAAGAAGTGGGACAGAAGGAAGAGGAAGAAGGATTATCGCTGACAGCTGGAAGACAGACCGAGTATGGAAAGGACGGGTGGAATATATTATATATAATATATATATATATATATATATATATATATAATATATATATATATATATATATATATATATATATATATATATATATATATATATATATATATATACAGTATATCTCAAAAGTGAGTACACCCTTTAGATTTTTGCAAATATTCTGTTATATCCTTTCAGGGGATAACATTATCCTACTGAAACTTTGATATAACTTAAAGTAGTCAGTGTGCTGCTTGAATAACAGTATAGATTTATTGTCCTTTGAAAATTACTCAGTACACAGCTGTTAATGTCTAAACAGCTGGCAACAAAAGTGAGTACACCCCATAGTGAACATGTCCTAATTGTGCCCAATGATGTTGTTTTCCCGCCCTGGTGTCATGTGACTCGTTAGTGTTACAAGGATTCAGGTGTAAATGATAAGCAGGGCTGTTAAATTTGGTGTTTTGGGCACAATTCTCTCTGAATGCTGGACAACATGGCACCTCATGGCAAGGAACTCTCTGAGCGGCTGAAAAAAAGGATTATTGCGCTTCACAAAGATGGCCTTGGCTATAAGAAGATTGCCAACACCATGAAAATGAGTTGCAGCACAGTGGCTAAGATCATACAGCGGTTTTCCAGGACAGGTTCCACTCGGAACAGGCCTCGCCAGGGTCGACCAAAGAAGTTGAGTCCACGTGCTCAGCGTCATATCCAGAGGTTGGTTTCCAAAAATAGACGTGCGAGTGCTTCCAGCATTGCTGCAGAGGTTGCAGAAGTGGGATGTCAGCCTGTCAGTGCCCAGACCATACGCCGCACACTGCATCAAATCGGTTTGTATGGCCGTCGCCCCAGACAGAAGCCCCTTCTGAAACCGATGCATAAGAAAGCCCGCAAACAGTTTGCTGAAGACAATGAATCCAAGAACATGAGTTACTGGAACCATGTCCTGTGGTCTGATGAGACCAAAATAAACCTGTTTGGGTCAGATGGTGTCCGGCGTGTGTGGCGGCACCCTGGTGAGGAGTACCAAGACAAATGTGTTTTGCCTACAGTCAAGCATGGTGGTGGCAGCATCATGGTCTGGGGCTGCATGAGTGCTGCCGGCACTGGGGAGCTGCATTTCATTGAGGGACACATGAATTCCAATATATACTGTGACATCCTGCAGCAGAGCATGATCCCCTCTCTTCGGAAACTGGGCCGTAGGGCAGTTTTCCAACATGATAATGACCCTAAACACACCTCCAAGATGACAACGGCCTTGCTGAAGAAGCTGAAGGTTAAGGTGATGGACTGGCCAAGTATGTCTCCAGACCTAAACCCAATTGAGCACATGTGGGGCATCCTCAAGAGGAAGGTGGAGGAGTGCAAGGTGTCCAACATCCGTGCGCTCCGTGATGTCGTCGTGGAGGAGTGGAAGAAGATTCCAGAAGCAACCTGTGCAGCTCTGGTGAATTCCATGCCCAGGAGGGTTAAAGCAGTGCTAGATAACAATGGTGGTCACACAAAATATTGACACTTTGGGCACAATTAGGACATGTTCACTATGGGGTGTACTCACTTTTGTTGCCAGCTGTTTAGACATTAACAGCTGTGTACTGAGTAATTTTCAAAGGACAATAAATCTATACTGTTATTCAAGCAGCACACTGACTACTTTAAGTTATATCAAAGTTTCAGTAGGATAATGTTATCCCCTGAAAGGATATAACAGAATATTTGCAAAAATCTAAAGGGTGTACTCACTTTTGAGATATACTGTATATATAATACTGACATAAGGCAGATCACATTAAATCACGTCAGGTCTGCCATTTTGTGGATGCCTTATTCAAAACTGTTCATAATTCAATCAAAGAGCAGATAAAACATTTGGCCAGTGTGGAATGAGCTGATTGTTGTCTCTTGTGGCTATTTAGGCAAAAATTCGCCAATTATAACTCTCCAGCCGGTATGTACCAGTGGGCGTTTATGCTTAGTCAAAAGTATTTTTAAACTGTATTTTTCAGTTTTAAAAGAGAAAAGATGTCAAAGATGAAGACTAACTGTTTGGTTTGGCAAATGTACATCTGGTTAACTTACCCAACGCAGATAAAGAGCAGCACACAGCTGCTTCTCTAAGTTACAGGAACTGATGTGGTGTCTCTTGACTCTCTGCAGCTGCTCATATTCTCGCTGGAAGCTGCACACCAGTGGCAGCAGGACACAAGTCCTTGTGGGTTGACGCAATACTTCACTGTCCTATTTCCTACTGTTAAGACCTCTTGAACCTCAAGAAAGCAGTCATCTTATCATTTGTGTTGGTTGTTACATGCTGGCAATCAGAGCTTGACTTTTGCTTCATCTAGTGCAGGGGTGCCAAATGGGTAGATCGCGCACCATTAAAAATAAAATATATATTCCCCGAACAGAACCCTGCACGCCCTGAAATTCAAGTTTTTTGTTTTCTCCTTGCCTAGCACGTTCACATTCCCTCCTCCGCTGTGTTTCACTCCCACACACACCTACAGACAGAGACAGAGCGGAGGAAATGTTCAGCCAATTTCACTCTTCTCAATTCTGAACAGCTGCTCCCCCAGAGGAGAAATAAAAGCAGCCTATTTTGTCTTGGAAGTAGCCCCAGGCAGAGGAAGAGTCAAAGTGGAGGTCTAATCCTGAGGAAGTTTTCCCAACACAAACAGAGCGTCAGAGGTGACGATGACTTCAAGTGCTGTGAGTGTGAATGTCACGAGTGCCCCATGACATTTGACCTGAATAATTTGAACCATAATATTGTTAGTCAAAGGTGGTTCATGAGAGGCACCGCTCTACATCCCATGTGGGGATTTTCAATCAAATGTTGCAGAAGTAAAAACACATGATACCCTGAACATATGTATGAAAAGATATTAGGACAGAATTGAGTTTGATTCAAGCCCTCTTTACATCAGTGGGTGCTGCCAGTAGTGAGGAAAATAGTAAATGTTCAATCTCTAATGTAGAGTTCAGCATCAAGGGTCGGTGTCTCTGAAAGTACTTGAGTCACTGAAAAAGGTCCATCCGAAGGTCTGGCACATTGTGTGTGTGTGGTTGACTATGTTATTGTTGTAGCTTAAAGGGCATGTGTATTTAGGAGGATCTATTAGCAGAAATGGGATGTATTATTCATAACTATGTTTTCATTAGTGTATAATCAACTGAAACTAAGAATCTTGTGATTTTGTTAATTTAGAATGAGCCCTTCAGATCTACATAGGGAGCAATTCCGCCATGTTTCTACATTAGCTCATAACGGACAAACCAAACATTGGCTCTGAATAATGTCTTTCGCATTCTAACTTTACCTGAAGGCCAACATAGTTCTCTGACAAGGTTGATGAAGGAGGGGTGAGTGGAGGGGTATTCAGTCGGATGCAATCTGCAACTTCACCAGGATTGAGAGCAGCTTGGTGCATTTCCACTCTTGGCCAATCTTAGTGTGACAACGCCCTTTATATTGCACACCGATGGTAATCCTTAATGCATTGTCACCCAGAAACTCTGGTCTTTATGCCCTTTTGAGATTCTTTGCAGTCTAACAATTTAACTTAACTAGACGTACGTACGGAGATTGCTAAACTCTATCAAGGCTGCCAACATTATTAAAATAATAATCCACATCGATTGGTACATCCTAATTTTACCAAAACAAAGAACAGATAAACTCTGATTACAACTCAGGACGCCATAACTCTACCTATATCTTCACATACCTATCATCTTTATTCATACATTTCAAAATAACACTGTTTTATTCATTTTTCAATCATATTTGACACAGATCTGAAATGTGGGTCTGGAAATCGCACGTCTAAAACTGTGAGGCTCTGCGGCTCTGCATGTCGATGATTCTCCAGATTGTTGTACTATTCCTGCAAGTGTTTATACTTCCCCAACGATAACCCAAAGCCTGCGGTTTTATTTTGTGTATCGGTTTATGTTTATCCCTATATACACATTTTGTTATTATCAGAGTCATTTTGTTAGAATTGAAGAGCCATTATTGAAGTTATTATTTAGGAGGCATTTTTCAATTGTGAAGGCACTCGTGAGATTTGTTTCTCCAAGTTAATATTTTTATTTTTATTATCATGTGGTTGAGAAATGGTTCCAAGGCTTCTTCTCAATCAGCTGAAATCTGGTGCCTAAATGCAGTTTATTGGTGTTTGACTGATTCGTGATGTAGAACAATTTGCAAGTTTCATTGATTTAGAAGAAATGGGAGAATATTTACAGTACAAGTTGAAATTGTTACACTTCATATTTATAGTAATGCAATACGTTTAATGATGCATTGCACTTATTTGTATGGATACTCATACTCATTTATCGCCTTTGTAATGTTTGGGAATAGGTAATTGAGGCTTCCTAGTAGCTTTACTACTTTAATTTCCTTTTGATACTCTCAAGGGAGGACAAGTGTGTGGGGACATGGACAAATGGAAATGGTTCTGTACAAATCTTTTCTTGTGTTGAAGTTAACGGTTAATAATTCATTGAAAACCTACAATAAAAAACTAGTTCTGCATGGATTAATGGAATTGGGAACGGCCTTACTTGAAACGGATAACAGAAGAAGGAACTTCACGGTGCATTGACGTCATGGTGGTTTTGGAAACAGAATAAAACATACTAAGTCGAATCTTTGCTTGTTTTGCTACTTGATGCCTACAAGGACGGCATTGCACTAGATGTGTGTGTGTGTTGCGGCAATATGAGCAAAAGCACGTTGTTTGGCTGAAGGACAAATGTGTCAAGCTCATTCTACGGTGCTTTGCCATTTTTTCTAATTAAGTGTGGACGATTCTGCTTGTTATGGATAAACGGTGGATGGATTACAAGCATGGTGAAGCAAATTGATCTTCCTCAGTCAGATTAAAGGCTTCGGCTTGAAGGAAGAATTTGGACATAGAAAAGAAAGCAGATTGGTATGCAAAAAAAAAAAAAAGATGTACGGAGGCTCAACTGCAAGTATCAGAAAAACGTTGAGAGGTGAGTTTAAAGCTGAGCTAAAAAGGATAGAAGCTGCAAAAAAGGCTTGAAAGGAAATGCATACAGTGCAGACGGAAAACATGAGACATGAGCATCATTGAGGTTGATGAACTGGTTGGTGAAACACAGGTGAAAACTTCCTTATAAAGCAACATCACAGCACCTCTTATCTACACCCAACGTTAAACACAATGTTCAGTCAGAAAAGCCTCAAAGAGCCTCACCGGCTCCAAACATGGAATTCAATAAGTGCCTGATCATCTATACAAGCCCACCGCTTAGCAACCTAATGTCATGTTTGTTTTTTGGGGATGAATAGAAGATAGCAGAAGCCTACATGAAGGAGGCTTTGGATTGGCAGTTACAGTCTTTTGCACTATTCCTCAATGGCTGCTCCAACACTTACAGTTATTATCTATATGAAAGAAAATGGACAACACAGCTAATTTAGTTAAATCTGTCGGGACTTGTCTTGGGAACCGGAGGGTCACAGGTTCAAGCCCCGAAAGGACCAAGTATTGAATGGGAATTGGTACTTTTGACCTCCTGGGCACTGCCAAAGTGTCCTTGAGCAAGGCACCAAATGCAGATAGCTCAGTGATGAACCAACTTAACAAGAATGGATACAATACGAGCATCTCTTTGCGAAAAATGGGAAATTAAACTGTTGTGAACAAAATACCATTGAAAACTTGTGGAATTACCTAAAGAGAGCTGTCAAAAAGTTAGCTTTTACTTTACTTTCCAATAATAAAGTAAAAAAATCAACTTATTTTTAGGTACAGCTTTATGTGTGGTCCGATCTTGAGCCTGGTTTGGTCACTGGAAATAATCACTATTACTTACCTCCAGATGTATGCATGGTTAGGTTTGTTTTATTCAAGACTTAATGTTGTTTGAACTGGTGGACTTGCCATGTTGGATGAAACGTCACACATTTACAAATCATTACTTTGAAGTTTAGTTATGTTTTAACAAGAAAGCTAGCAGCCAGAGGTGAACAGTCCAGAGACAACACATTCAAACCATTAATACCTGGGGGATTAATACACTACATAAAATGTGTTCAAGTTATGAAATCCAGGTGTTTGCCAGTTTCAAGTACATTGTGGAAGATTAAAAAAAATCTTGGTGAGAATAGGGTCAGAAGGACTAACACTGAAATGATCAGTGGTTAAGTGCATACAGGTGTTGAGGTTATGGGCTCAGATCCTGCTTCCGATTCGAAATACTTCTTGAAGCCAACATGTCGAGGAAGGACTTCAAATAAGCTTCAAAAGCACTTACCTCAGACACTCAGTGGGTCTCATAATAAGGTAGGGTGTTTAAGGTTATGACATCATTATGACATCAAGCCTTAATTTCAAGTAAACATCTGGAAGGTTCCGAGAAGAACAATGAAGACTAACATTTTTATTTCTCACATCAAATACATTTAATGGCTGTATTTCTCAAGAGAATCACAGAATATAATATCAATCAAGTTGACTGAAATGTCTGTTTTCGTACAACTTCAGAAAGTATCAAAGTATCAACTAGAGCACTTAATAGATTAGATTTGTATAGCCCTTTTCTAGAAACTCAAAGACGCTTACACAGGTAAGTGGATTTTTTGGCCTGAAGAGTTGGAACCTGCCAGCCAAGAACATCCTATCGCATATTATTTCCCGTTCTTCCCAGAGGCTAATCCTTCGTACTGATGAATTAGCTAGCGAGATGTCGATAGTCGTACAGGTTTTCGTAGATAACAAAAAATAAAGACAAAATCTTAAATAGGGGTTGATAACAATTTGGCACTAAAATGATGTAGCTGCAGTAGCTCATTAAAATGGATTTCTGAAGGAATTAGTCATTATTAAATATAATTACTAATTAGTATAACTTTACATTAAATCACATAAATGGTGCCCCACCTTTGTATCAAAGTAAAACTATAGCAAGTTAATGTAGTCTCATAAAATATAGTAGACTATGATTTAGGGTTAACCCTAACCCTGATTCATAATTAAATGAATAAACACAATTACCATATCAAGAGCTAGTAAAGGTTGAAGAATTTCGAAAAACTTTATTTGAAGAGTTTGGCACTAATTACTCTTGTAACATTAAACAAACCAGCATATATATTCCAAAAAGATAATAAATGTAACAACACAATATTTGATTCAACTAATATCTTACTTACAGAAACAAAATGTCAAAATTGCCTGATGCTGGCGAGATGAAAATAATGTGTGTGTGGTTCTGCGTTTACGAACATGTGTAAGGTCAGACAAAAGACATGTATGCAGAGCGGTATGACGTACGCAAAGTAGTGACGTGGTACAAATCGAGCCGTTGTTATGCTGTTTACAAGGCGGAGGAAGCGTGTCACTCCGTTGTTATGTTGCCGAGTATAGCTAGCTTGTTGCTAACTGCTTGTTGCTCCTATTGTGAAGTCTAGCCTCTGCATGCTAACTTGGTTACTGTGGATTAGCAGTGCTGATTTACTGGGAATCTGATATGTTCCTTTCGCACAATTTCAAGTCAAAATCTGGGAGATTTAAACCTCTCACACTACAGAATCTTTTAGGGAGATAATCTGTTCAGATTCAATTAAACACGCAGAAAAACGTTCTTTGGCAAACTTTTATTAAAATAACAACCAACATATGTTAAAGCTGGATGTCCATAAACAAAGAGTTCATAAGGAGCTAATTGTTGCATCTTAAAGTATATTCTTTTCAGATGCACTGTCACAGTTCAGGACACCACAAGATCTGATATGTACCTTTTGATCCATCATTACCAAGTTTTTTTGTGGCATGAAAGTATGAATTTGTACTAACCCATTTTGAACTAAATGTACAGCACAGCTTGCAGTAGTCAGACCATGACTGTGACATCTTTGTCATATTTAGGTTATCTGATACGAGCTGTCATGGAAGGTGGAATGAGTCACACACTCGCTGTGAAGAACAGCAGGTGCAAACAGTTAAAAAGGCTGAGTGGGTAACAGATGTTCTCAAGTTCAAAAGCATAACTGGCTTAAGAAATACAGCGGTAATGCTGTTATTACAAAAACAAAAGGCTTTTACTGTAAAACGTATTGTATAGAATAAAGCTTGAGGGATAATCACTTGTAGTTCAGGGAAAAACCAAGAACCCAAAGTACTAAAAGACAATCAATCCCCGACCCCAGCCTGCGAGATCCTTCAACCTCTCCTCATCCTCTGCATACCACCGTCAATAAATAACTCTTCTTCTGAAACCTCAGCCTCAACCGCTTTCTTACACTGTTCCATACACTGTCCAGTACACTGTTCTATGCACTGTTCTATACACTGTTCTATGCACTGTTCCGTAAACTGTTCTTTACACTGTTCTATACGCTGTTCTATACACTGTTCTATACGCTGTTCTATGCACAGTTCGTAAACTGTTCTATACACTGTTCTATACGCTGTTCCATACACTGTTCTATACGCTGTTCCATACTGTTCTATACGCTGTTCCATACTGTTCTATACGCTGTTCCATACACTGTTCTATACGCTGTTCCATACTGTTCTATACGCTGTTCCATACACTGTTCTATACGCTGTTCGTAAACTGTTCTTTACACTGTTCTATACGCTGTTCTATATGCTGTTCCATACACTGTTCTATACGCTGTTCCATACACTGTTCTATACACTGTTCTATACGCTGTTCCATACACTGTTCTATACGCTGTTCCATACACTGTTCTATACGCTGTTCCATACTGTTCTATACGCTGTTCTATACACTGTTCTATACGCTGTTCCATACACTGTTCTATACGCTGTTCCATACGCTGTTCTATACACTGTTCTATACGCTGTTCCATACTGTTCTATACGCTGTTCTATACATTGTTCTATACGCTGTTCCATACACTGTTCTATACGCTGTTCCATACTGTTCTATACGCTGTTCTATACACTGTTCTATACGCTGTTCCATACACTGTTCTATACGCTGTTCCATACACTGTTCTATACACTGTTCTATACGCTGTTCCATACTGTTCTATACGCTGTTCTATACACTGTTCTATACGCTGTTCCATACACTGTTCCATACACTGTTCCATACTGTTCTATACGCTGTTCCATACTGTTCTATACGCTGTTCCACACTGTTCTATACGCTGTTCCATACACTGTTCTATACGCTGTTCCATACACTGTTCTATACGCTGTTCCATACACTGTTCTATACGCTGTTCCATACACTGTTCTATACGCTGTTCCATACACTGTTCTATACACTGTTCTATACGCTGTTCTATACACTGTTCTATACGCTGTTCCATACACTGTTCTATACGCTGTTCCATACACTGTTCTATACACTGTTCTATACGCTGTTCCATACTGTTCTATACGCTGTTCTATACACTGTTCTATACGCTGTTCCATACACTGTTCCATACACTGTTCCATACTGTTCTATACGCTGTTCCATACTGTTCTATACGCTGTTCCACACTGTTCTATACGCTGTTCCATACACTGTTCTATACGCTGTTCCATACACTGTTCTATACGCTGTTCCATACGCTGTACCATACGCTGTTCTATACGCTGTTCCATACGCTGTTCCATACTGTTCTATACGCTGTTCCATACACTGTTCTATACGCTGTTCCATACACTGTTCTATACGCTGTTCCATACACTGTTCTATACGCTGTTCCATACACTGTTCTATACGCTGTTCCATACACTGTTCTATACGCTGTTCCATACTGTTCTATACGCTGTTCCATACACTGTTCTATACGCTGTTCCATACACTGTTCTATACGCTGTTCCATACACTGTTCTATACGTTGTTCCATACACTGTTCTATACGCTGTTCTTTACACTGTTCCATATGTAACCGATGTATAAATGATAACATGTTTTATATTTCACAAACATCTAATTGTTCATATTTTGTTGTAATAATACTCCTTTTTGTATATTTATTTCGAGGAGTCTTATTTTGTTAAATATGCTTTTATTTTGATACTCCTGAAACCAGCACTTACTGGGGGTTCGCGCCACTTTTCGGGGGACGGTTGGAAGGATACGCTGAAGAGAGGTGTGCATGTCCAAAAACTCCGACTGTGATGTTACTGTATGATGATGACTTTCATGTGTTTCTTCTGTTTCAACGGTAATTTATGGACACATTAAGGAAAACACCAACGGTCAGAGACAATAAATGCTGATTGAACAGGCAGAAGTTCTCCATCGTTATTTCCTGGTTCTACACAACACAACGCAGAGTTGATCGTGGTGTCAGCTACAGACCGGCTACAGTGGTGCACATAGACTGTTCCATACACTGTTCCATACACTGTTCCATACGCTGTTCCATACACTGTTCTATACACTGTTCTATACACTGTTCCATACACTGTTCCATACACTGTTCTATACACTGTTCCATACACTGTTCTATACACTGTTCTATACGCTGTTCCATACACTGTTCTATACGCTGTTCCATACACTGTTCTATACGCTGTTCCATACTGTTCTATACGCTGTTCCATACACTGTTCTATACGCTGTTCCATACACTGTTCTATACGCTGTTCCATACACTGTTCTATACGCTGTTCCATACGCTGTACCATACGCTGTTCTATACGCTGTTCTATACGCTGTTCCATACGCTGTTCCATACTGTTCTATACGCTGTTCCACATGCTGTTCCATACACTGTTCTATACGCTGTTCCATACACTGTTCCATACACTGTTCTATACGCTGTTCCATACTGTTCTATACGCTGTTCCATACACTGTTCTATACGCTGTTCCATACACTGTTCTATACGCTGTTCCATACACTGTTCTATACGTTGTTCCATACACTGTTCTATACGCTGTTCTTTACACTGTTCCATATGTAACCGATGTATAAATGATAACATGTTTTATATTTCACAAACATCTAATTGTTCATATTTTGTTGTAATAATACTCCTTTTTGTATATTTATTTCGAGGAGTCTTATTTTGTTAAATATGCTTTTATTTTGATACTCCTGAAACCAGCACTTACTGGGGGTTCGCGCCACTTTTCGGGGGACGGTTGGAAGGATACGCTGAAGAGAGGTGTGCATGTCCAAAAACTCCGACTGTGATGTTACTGTATGATGATGACTTTCATGTGTTTCTTCTGTTTCAACGGTAATTTATGGACACATTAAGGAAAACACCAACGGTCAGAGGCAATAAATGCTGATTGAACAGGCAGAAGTTCTCCATCGTTATTTCCTGGTTCTACACAACACAACGCAGAGTTGATCGTGGTGTCAGCTACAGACCGGCTACAGTGGTGCACATACACTGTTCCATACACTGTTCCATACACTGTTCCATACGCTGTTCCATACACTGTTCTATACACTGTTCCATACGCTGTTCTATACGGTGTTCAATACACTGTTCTATACGCTGTTCTATACGCTGTTCCATACGCTGTTCTATACGGTGTTCCATACACTGTTCCATACACTGTTCTATACACTGTTCTATACGCTGTTCCATACACTGTTCCGTACACTGTTCTATACACTGTCCAGTACACTGTTTTATACACTGTTCCATATACTGTCCAGTGCACTATTCCTTACACTGTTCTGTACACCAGTACACTGTTCTATACACTGTTCCTTATACTGTTCCGTACACTGTCCAGTAAACTGTTTTATACACTGTTCTATATACTGTCCAGTGCACTATTCCTTACACTGTTCTGTACACCAGTACACTGTTCCATACACTGTTCTATACACCGTTCCATACAATGTCCAGTACACTGTTCAGTACATTGTTCTTTACACTTTTCCGTACACTGTTTCATTCACTGTTCAATACACTGTTTTATACACTGTAGCATACACTGTTCCGTACACTGTTTTATATACTGTTCCATCAACTGCTCCACAGACTGTTTTATATACTGTCCCATACACTATTTTATACACTGTTCCATACACTCTTTTATACACTGTTCCCAACACTGTTCAAAACATCGTAACTGTATTTTACAAGGAACTGTTTATTTATGTTGATCTTCTGATGGACATTACCTTTGCACTACCTTCAGTCTCACTACTAGCTCACATTTTTTGCACTATAACTTACATATTAAACTGATATTGCACATATTGTTCATGTGTGTGTATACATACGTATCTTCCTTGTAAATATAATTCACTTTTTCCTTTATTGCAAATTTTGTATATTTTGTAATAGTTTTTTAATTTATACATTTTCTGTGTGAGTAACGTGAAGAGAGCTACAACATTTCATTGTGCAATCCTGTATTCTATAATGACAATGAAGCTGAACTTTGAATCATTTTGTGTGTGTGTGTGTGTCTGTGTGTGTCTGTGTGTGTATGTACTTGTTTTTTAAAAAAGATTCTATTCCAAATGCACACATACTGTTCAAAGGTTTGTAATGACTTGCTATATTGATGGTTTTCTTCTTTCCTTCATCAATAACTATTTTAACATAGTTTAATTCAGACACCACATGTATAATTAATACATGTTATACATTTAAAATAGTTTTAGATAATATAAGTATATCGATGTCCCCCCAGTGATGCATGACAGGGGAGTACACTGTGGTAAGATTTTTGTTTTGCAGTGTAAATGATCATTATTTAACCACAAGAGAGCAAAATGTTTTCTTCATTTAATGTATTTCCATTTATCCAAACACGACTTGTATAATACATTGATACAGTATAAATCTGAGATTAAAATGAACACAAAAAAATAGATGAAATAACAGATAAAACTGTAGAGGCAGACAGGAAACAGGAAGACGGTTAAGATAAGAAACAAAGGTCCCGCCACTGGAATCAAACTGGGAACATTGCCGTTGTGTTGCCTGAGCTGTAAATATTCGGCCACCGAGGTGCACATGCTGAGGGGATGTTACCATACAGTGATGCAGGTAATTCTCAGTCAAAGTAATTAGTTGGACATGATGTGTTTTTGTTACGCCTCAGACACAGGGAATGAAGACTCATACGCACGACTCCGGACACAATGGTAAAGTGAGAAAAAACAATACTTTACTTCAGTAAAACAGAGTATTAACTCAAAGCGCTCACTACGAGGATTAAACAGAATTGTCTGAAAAAACACACTGATACTTGGAACACTGTACTTGGACATGCTACGACAAGGATATGGTAAGACGAACTGACACACGACAAGGGGAGACAGGACAATTTATACAAGAGGTGAGTGGGAACAGGTGAAAACAATCAGGGCCGAGGGAGATGCTGACGATGGAGGGACATCACACCAGGACAGGAAGTAAAGGGATCTGGGTTGAGAAACAAGAGGTAGGTACAAAATAAAACAGGAAGTGACAAGACAACATGAACAACTCAACAAATTTGACGAGACATGACAGTTTTCTTTTACTACGGAACTATCCGAACCTATTTCTGAAAAGAAACGAAAACGATCCGTGAGAAACTAGCCACAGCTTCACCACCGAAGCAACTGTTGTTTAATTCTCTCCAAACTTCTGTTAATTGAAGTGGAGGATTTGCTGTGAAGCGTTACATCCCTTAGATGCAGATTCACAACTTTTCTTTTGGTTTGGTAGATTTTAGTTTAATGAAGAGGTAAAAACAAGCACACAAAAGAATCAGAGAGACACGTTTTTAAACCATGAATCCCCTGGGCTTCAGAAAGCTACATAGCGTGTTTAAGTTATGAAACCCACGTGTTTCCTGATTTTCAAGTACATTTTGAAAGATGTTAAGTGTGTACAGGTGTCGAAGGGTTACAGGTTCAGGTCCTGCCTCCAATCTGAAGTACTTTCTAAAAGCCAAGGTATCGACAAAGGGCTGCAAATAAGCTTCTAAAGCAACTACCTCTCACAGTCTCTGGATCTCACAGATAACGTATGCAAGAGGTTTAGGGTTACAGCGCTAAGCCTTAATAACAAGCACTGCACATTTTCAAAATCAGCCGTGGCATGTTGGAAAAGCTCAAAGAAAAGCAACATTTGAGTAGAATCATTAAGTAGTTCAAAAGCCCAAGTGTTTAAAGATGCAGAGGTTGTGGGTTCAAGTTGATTGTCGAAAGCCTGCGTGTTTAAAAAGCTTTCGGATGAAGGCAGTTTTGAGGGAAATCTCAAAGCAACTACGCCTTTTTTTCTTTTCTCATGTGGCCTTGAGAATTTGAAAGTGATGGAAGTGTTTTAAAGTAGACGGCATCCAGCAGCATTCCCCCGGGAGCGAATCAGATATTTATCTTTTCTTCTGCTGATGTAAAGCAACATGTGTTCTCATGATGACGCGAACACACAGCACGGTTGTTTGGCTGATTGCTTCTAATTTTGCTGTCATGACTGTTTTTTTGTTCCAGTGTGGCTCACGTGGTGTTGACAGTTGAGAGATAAAATCATATAACGTCGGGTGTTATATTGTTTGCCTTCTGATTGAATCAAAGGAAGTGAAACATGTGTCCGAGCAGGAGATGTAATCACTTTGAACGTGTGTTTGTCTGTGTGTGTACACTGAAGTCTCCAAATCACACTTGTGCAAATTGCGTTTTGGCTTTCAAACTCGCTGCGATGTCAAACTCGTGTTCGTATCAACAAGTCCGAAACTTTCCCGTTCCAGCAGGTTCACATGGAAACAGACTTATAATATCGTACTCGGCTCATACATCATTCAACACTCAGCGAAGCGCCAACATTCAAATGAATGAAACACATTTTTGATTGAAGTGGGGCTTTAAAAAGTGGCCAAAATCTGCATGCAAACTAAAGTATTGTGCAGTGAGCTGTAAGTAAAGGACTAATACTTTATAACTCTTCATCAGGTCGGAGCTACACCCACCTCACTCACCTCCAGCTGCAGCGTTCATGTTGCTCTTCATCCAACATATAATCCACATTTTGATTCATTTTCCTTCATTTCTTTGCTTATTTTGTGCAAACATACATCCATTCAGTTCAGTCACGTTATTATCCCAGATGGGAAATTGGTGGATTTAGAGGCGGATTAAAATAAAGACAAGAGGTCGAGATATTACAACCTGGACCCCCCAGAATGCAACTCTCTAATTAAGCAATAGCTCACGACAGGCCGTGGTATATGTTCATTATATCACAGTTAAGGGTCGTGGTTCGGCCAGTTTTTATTATTAAATAATGATGTTCAAAATAAAATATTCCCTCCGTTGCCTTCTGCACAAAACATAAGTGCGAGATGTTTGCTATGCAACCACACTAACAGCTAGTGAACATATTAGACAGACAACGTTGATGATTATTTGGTCTACCTGCTCTTCACGTAGCTCTGCATGTCGTCTTTTAGGGGCTCTCTTCTCTGGAGATAGGCACTGATCGATCCACTCCTCCAGAGTAAAGCTTTGAAAGTTTGTTTCCCTTTAACACCGAATGTGTCGGCGATTGCAAGCAACATTTTGGATTACCGTAATTATGTCATAGTTTGCGCAATTGAAAAGATTTCAACAGTTTCTGAAAGCTGAGACTCTGCGCTTTACAGCATATAATTACGTTCATTACGGTAACTTCACTTACGGCCCTACCGTAAGCCCGCGAAACAGCGCCTTTGTTCTGAGCATGTTTTGTGCAGAAGGCAACGGAGGGACTATTTTATTTTATATTTCTGTCGTGAGCTATTGCTTAATTATATCATCAAAGGTTTCTGTTTTCTCAGTCTTGACCATGAAGATGTTAAACAAGTTACACTTTATGATGGTAAAGTTGATGTATACATATGTATATAAAAAGTATTAAGTTCTTAATATCTCAAAGATCTAATCTTACTTTTTATCGTTAGTTAACCTTGTGGTTTTAAGAAGCTAAATATTTAATGAAAAGATGGAGCTTGCATTGTGGGCATTGACAGGGCAGAGAGCATGCTATATTATTTAAAAATAATAATAACTGATTAATTGTTCAGCGCTGTCAAGTAAAAATGCATTCCTGTTCCTGAGAGGCAAAAATAATAAAACAGAAGCGAGACAAGATGTGGAGAAAATGTGTTCACGAGTTTAAAAATGGAAACAAACCAAAACAGGTTTGTTTCATAGAAGAGATTATGTGATGATGAAAGTGTTCGGACAGCAGTCACAAGTTCCAACCTTTTTTATTTGGATTATTTACATGTGTCGTAAAGGCCTCTGGCAGCCGCTCAGCGCAAACCGAGGAGTCAGCAATATCACCTTCATCGCACAGTATGCACAAGTCATTAAAAATAACAGCAAAGCCTATTTAACATCAGCATGTAGAAATCAGACCGGAACAATAGGAGGGAAGTGGATCAAAGGGAGGAAGAGGAGGAAGAAGAGAGGAGAGAATCTTCCATCGAAGGTAAACAAGAGCTCGGGTTGGTTTTTAGAAAAAAAGGCAAATTCATGTGAGCTTCTTATTTGGGAGCGGAAATGAAAATCAATCTATAGAACGTGTTCCACTTTCTATTGTATGATGACGCTCACTCCTATATGAACTGATGACTGACTGAGTATTGATGGGGTTATAACAAGTATATACAAAGATGGTTAATGAGCATTACAGCCTGTTGGATAAGGTGACGACTAACTTCTCCTGCAGCGGTGGTTCAGTTAGCAGGAGAACTTTAATTCAAGCACTTGTTTACTTTCGTGCTTTGGAGAACATTGCTGTGAGTCAGTTTGAGTGAACACATGAAACTGAAGTCACTGCTCTTCCCACTGTTTCACAGAGGAGAGAGAACAACAGGAGGAATAGTGGTGAGAGTAGAAGAGAGAAGAAGAACAAGAGGGTAGTACACACAACATTGATCAAGAACCGTGTAAATCCCTTCTGATGTTACTCTTCATCCTTAACAGGGAGAGGCAGGTTCAGAGAGAAGGGAGGGCGTGAAGAGGGGAGTTAAGGAAGAGATAAAAGAGGACGGGAACGGGAATAAAGTTGAAAAGAACAAGGTAAGACAACAGAGAAAAGAATTGAAGGGCAATAAAAGAGCACATGCAATAAAAGTGAAAGATGAATTGGAACAAGGAGGGTGAAGGATGAAAGGGAAATTAAATAAGAGAGAACCAGGGAGAGAGAGAGGAAGTGGATATAATGATAAAGGTGAAACTGGATAAACAAGGTGGAAGGGAAGGAGGGCAGGGGGGGGAGAGAAGGAAGATACGATCAGAAGGGAACAGGGGGAGGAGGATCTTCCAGGGACAGATTCACATAACCAACAGTAGCTCCGTCCATCTGCCCCTCGATTCTGACTGAAATTACAACCAAGTGGCAACATACTGAGGACTTCCAGAAGTGTAATTCACTTAGAGGCTCTGAAAACTTTTCTCTTAATCAACGTTTCAGTTTGTATCTCACGTGAGACGTGTTCTGTGTTTTGGGGTTTAATCTGTGCTGTTCACAATGGTTCTGAAGTGGGCGGGGCTACATTGGAAAAAAGTGATCTCATGCATTTCCCGTGCACCAATCAGGATTGAGCGATATTTGAATCAACATATTAGGAGAGTTGTGAGATTGTTTGCTTACGGAGTTTTTGAGTGTTTAACTCGGAATAACTAATTTGACAATGTTGTTTTTTCTACTTGAACTTTGATTGACGCACGTTCAGTAACAAGTATTCATGTTCAGGGGTTATAAGCAGCGACGGTTTTGAAATAAGCTGCTGAATTTAAAATTGAACTTTAAATCAAGATGAACAAACATGAACCTCACACTCACCTTAATGTACGTTCGACCAATGAAAACTAAAACTAAATCCTCTAATTGATCAGTCAGAAACTATTATACTGAAGTTATTTATTGTAGTTTATTTGTAGTTTATAGAGTAAAACATGCAGCACTTCCAGCACGATCTTTACTGCTCATTGAAATGTAGGACGACTTTAACAACCTTTTATAGAAACTAGAACAATAACTAGTCAGAAAATAATAGATTTTGGCTTTTCGTGAGGTTCTTTTGGCAGCAAGTGATTCATAATCTACATATATATATATATATATATATATATATATATATATATATATATAAAGTTTTAATAAAACCCCACATGTTGTTTATTCATAACTCATTATAAACTATAAATAATACTTTAAAGATGATGAACATGTGTTCTTAATTAATAATAATAACCTGTTTATGTCACCACGTTTCTTTATCCCAAACGTATGAAAATAGTTTGAAAAACGTAGCATTTAACTTGATACAGTGACTTATATCTGATGATATTAACACATCACCTATTTCCAACCCTTTTTATAAGAAGTTCTGTAATTATTATTATTATATAGCATAATTCAATATTGTCATAGACGTATAAACCTTCAGTGGGAGACTCATGTGGTGCAGATTGTATTTAAAAATCAATAAAAATGTCAATAACCTGTTGACGATCACAGATGTCACTTTATATATTTATATTTCACAGTAGTTGGAGCAGCAGAAGCAAATATATGAAGTCTTTTGTCTGATAACTGGGATTTTTGGCGCCTTTAACACATTTCTGTAATGCGTTAAAGGAAAAAATTATTCAAACCAAAGTAAATATTTATTCATAAATGGAAACTATTGGATTATATGATTTCCTGTCGACACATTTCTTCTTCTTGCATGTTTATATGAGCTGCTGTGCAGAGACTGAAACTCTCTCTGGGTTGTGGGACTCTAAGGGGTTAATTGGAAGTGCAGCAGTTGAACAATGTTTCTAGTTTCCCTGCAGTTACTACCGAATTACGTCAATTCTTTCCAGGCAATTTCTGGGAAAGGATTAGAGAAATAATTCAGAAATGATGTATTAACTGCTTCCCATGAAAGATGGATTTAATGTGCGTCGTCATCGTCATGTGACGTCTTTTAATTTGCACCAACAAGGTTTCCAACAACAAGCCGCTCTGCCTCAGTATGTCAGCCGCTCAGTCGTGTTGTTTAAAGTCCTGTAACTCAGCAGACGTTCTGATGAGCTCCAGCTTTCCCCAAACGTGGCTGCTGTCAACTGCTGAGCTCTTCTTTGTGTGTGTGTCTGTGTGTGTGTGTGTGTGTGTGTGTGTGTGTGTAACCCTTTGACAGCAGCCTGCTGTTTTACTATCTCCCTGTGGCTCTGACACAGTGTTGAGTCTGTCTCCATCACTATGTGTTTTTTCTTCTATGTGTGTGTTACTGTGTGTAACTCATCAGTTTATGATGTGTTCTGGCAGTACCCCGCTGTTTTAGTATTTTCCTGTGGCTCTGACAGAGTGTCAAGTCTGTCTCTCTACTGTATGTTTACGGTTGTGTGTGTGAGTGTGTGTGTCCGGCTCCCTGCTGTTTGTTGGCCTCCTGTGCTGTTATCCAGTTCTCTGTCTGTCTGTCTGTCTCTTCCTCCACAGTCCACCGTACCTGAAACACAGATAACAAATCATTAACACAAATACAGAACAAGTGCACATAAAGTTATGTGGTAATCAACCACAATCGCAGATTACAAGGACATATCTATAAGCACAAGTATTGTTCTGGAGAAGCTCGCAGCTCTGTGATGCAACAAGGAGAAATATGCATGAAAGGGTTTCCAACCTAGAGAGAAATGCATCCGTGCAGCACGACATAAAGAACGCATTTCTGTAACAATAAGAGTATTTTGTGCTTTGAGCTAAATGCTAATGTTAGAATGCTAACATGCTCGCGAGGACAATGTTAGCAGGCAGATGTTCAGACGGGATAATGCGTACCATGTTCGCCATCTTCGTTTAGGTGTTCGTATGCTAACATTGGCTAATTAGCATGTATTTGATCATAAACAAAAATATCGGGAAATGTGACGATGGCCCCGAAAGGAAAAGTCAAAGGATCACCAAACGTTTTACGATTCATCACGACAACAAGTTCAATGAGTGCACCACATTTTATGACTGACCAGTTGTTGAGACATTTCCCTCTGAACTACAAATGTAAACCTCATGTTGGCACTGGAGGAAAAAACATTAGGATCAGTGTCAGGGAAGTGTGCGTGCCAGTCTAATATTTCTTGGGATGGACAACCAACATTGCTTTGCATGGCTCCAAAACAATAAAACATAATTTATAGTACTCATGCAACAAATTGCTTATTGGCTCAATGAATTATATCAACATCAAACACACGCGCTGGACCCAAACTCTCTGGTTCTTGCACATTTTTGCCAAGACTGTAAGAAACACAAATGCAATAAAAACATGAGCACAAGTCCGGTTTTCGATCTGCAAGAAGCTTACTGCGGGAAAACTTGTCAACAATTTAACTGAAACAATTTGTTTGCAGATATGCACCGCTAAAGAACACCAAGCTACACGGTAAAGGCCTTAAAACGAGTCCTGCTTCACGACGATGAGGGGCCCCGTCGTAAAAAGAAAAGGGTCTGTGTGTCAAAGCTTTAAGACCTTCGTTGATTCAGTCTTGTGCCTCGTTCACGTTCCTAATTAAAGGTTTTAATGAAATTACCTAAAGCAGTGTTCGAGTATCGTTTGCAAAGAGAGTCAAGAGGAACAGGATGCTTAGGGTCCCAGAAACTCATTTGTGTCATCACAACCAGCTGGAGAGAAACGAGGGACGACGTCTTGAACTTTGTGAGCGTCATAAAAACTTCTTGTGTGCTCGTGTATCTGCTCTCAGATCTGGACTTGCACTTTCATTTCAGCTGGAACAGTTTTTGTGCTCACAGTTTACTCATTAAGAGCAAAGAAGTTACTGATCCCTGTGTGTGTGTGTGAGTGTGTGTGTGTGTGTGTGTGTGTGTGTGTGTGTGTGTGTTGTTTCGGCTCCGCTGTATGTGTTTGAAGTAGGCAAGGTGATGGAGAATCACACTGTTTTGCATAAGCTACTTATTATTATTATTATTATTATTATTATTATTATTATTATTATTATTATTATTATTATTATTATTATTGACCTTTTTGCCAAAGTTTACTTGTTATTCTGTGTGAGGAACTTTAGTTTAGTTTTGTTGAACATTTAAAGGAATAAATAACAAGATGAGGAGATGAAATAACCAAACAAGTCTTTAGAGCGTCTCAAAGAGTGGTCCGCGGACCACTGGTGGTAAAAAGTCACATTTGAAATGAATATATTCTAAGTTTAAAATGTTTTTCAAACTGTTTAAAAATGACTAGTATAGAGTGTAGCATGGATGTACCGTAGCTACGTAGGTTTGTTTTATGATCTTAAGTCATGAATGATCTGCGTGGTCAATTTGAGCGCGAGAAAATCCACAACGGAAGTTTGTGTCGTACTAACTGCGATTAGACTAACTCACACACACACACACACACACACACACACACACACACACACACACACACACACACACATTTTGCCGATTTGCCAAAGTAAGAAGTGAAAAAGAAGCTTGAGTTTCTTTCTTTTTTTAAAGTTATATTTTCATGCCTTTATGATAGTGAGAAGTGCAGATTGTGAAAGGGGGAGAGAGAGAAGGGGAACGACATACAGAAAATGGCCACAGGTCAGACTTGAACCAGTGGCTGCTGTGGCAAGAACTCAGCCTTTATATATGGGTCGCCTGTGCTACCGGGACGCCCCCGAAGCTTGAGTTTCTTACTTCTCACGCAACTAAACTAAAAGATGCAGCTAGAGCGCGGTCTGAGTGTTAATGCATAATGACAGAAAAGAGGTTAGTGATGGGTATTTAAACATTTGAAATGTTACAAGTTGTCGTAGTAAATCAGACGCTGATGGTGCTGTATGCTGCATCTTTATAAGAGGCTTTTCTCCCTCCTGAGGCACCAACAAAGATGGTTGGTGGTCTTGCTTAACGCAAAGCTGAGAGAAAGTCTTTCTGGGGCTTGTAGCGTCAGAGTGATTTAGTCATTCATCCCAAAGATCCTGGGAGAATTGAGTCCAAGCAGGAGGATGTAAAGACGTATTCCTGTAGCGATACGTAGATTTTGTACGTTTGTACTGAAAACAGAACTAGTTTCTCCCGGTTTCAGTTTTTACATTTCTCTGGGAAATAGTTTGGATGTAAGTACAATTACTCAAGTATTTACGTACAAGTACGATGTATGCTACTTTATACTTCTACTCCACTACATATCAAAGGGAAATATTATACTTTTTTATTTTACTACATTTATTTAGCTGCTTTAAAGACATGAAAACATGTACATGAAAAAGGCTGATTAAATAAGATGCATTGTTTGAAGGCTCCACATTCCTCCACATGTGTTTTCACTTATGTTGCTGATTAGACCGTAGAAGCTACTGAGTAGAGAGCTATGTTGGATTTATGAGGTCGACATGGACCGACAACAAAGTTGTAAATTGCCCGACCACAAAACTAACAAAGTAAAGTAAAATATATGTTATTCTGTTTCACACAATAATAACTAGATAAAAAATTATCTTTTGGCACCTTGAACAGTCTGAAAGAGGCCATTTTGCAAAGTGAGTACTTTTAGTTTTAATACTTTGAGTATATTTTACTGCAAATACTTTTACTTGTAACAGAGTATTTTCTTTCTTTAAAGCAAAGGATGCGAGTACTTCTTTCTTTCCCAGAACTGGGCTGCTGTCCACAGAGAAGAGCCGTCCTGCTGCATTCGACTGACATTTATTATGATTATTATTTTTCCCCCTCGGCTCATCAGACTGGTAAAACACAGATGCTCAGCATGCACAGTGACGTCTATGACAGTCAGACAGGCTGAAGGAAAAATAAAACAAGATCAAAAGGATGCTCTCATCCATCAGTTTAACTGCTGCACCACAAACAAAAGGCTCTGACCTCTCCCGCCCTGCTCTCTGCCTCTTCCAGCTTCTGTCCTCTGGGAGGCAGTGCAGGTCTCATTCCACCAACATTATTCCACAGTGTTGTTGACTCTGAACTTCATCACCTGCTCCAATGCAATGTGGGAGGTGATGGCTTAGTGGTCTAGTGGCTTCCAAACAGAACACCGGAAGGTTGTGAGTTCAATACCAGGCTGCCACCACTGTACCCCTGAGCAAGGGTCGCTCTGGATAAGAGCGTCTGCTAAATGACCTATAATAATAATGCTTCTTGCCCATTGTGATTGTCATTTGTGAGGCATGTATGTGCATGGAGGGCACGCCCCACCCCCAAAAGGGCATTACAGGGGCAATGGAAAGATGTGGGCTAAAAATAACAAACTGACAGGAGGGCCTGAAGATCTGCAACAGCCCCGTGAAGGAGCACAAACATGTGACTGTCATCTGTGAGGCATGTATGCACTGAGATGGCAATTTGTTATAATACATATAATTCCTATGCAATGTGCTACTTTCACATGACATAATTCTTCCTTTCTATGAAGTACAGGTTACATTACATTACCTGATTATATCAGGAGAATAGTGACGATGACCAACAAATCTGGATTAAACATGTGTCCATACATTTGACAGTGTACTGTAGGTTTGGACCTCTCAGTGGTGTTCTACTGGCACTAGGGGATGCATAAGGCAGGCATTTGGGAACATTTACACATTTTTCATACACTGGTAAAGTCACTATACACTGTTTCCAGCACTATGTCTGGTCTAAACTGTAAATAGTTTGAGTGCTAGACTTACATTCATCAGGGCCCTGAAGGCCACTGCAGTTCTCCGATACGCTTGGACAGAGAAGGTTCTGCAACCTCTCAGCTAGATGCCACTACATCCAACACTCTGGACTTAAAATATTGGACTGTAATGAACTTCGGTACAGATATCCAAGGTGCCCACATAACGTGTCGTCATGTTACTCCTTGATTTGATCTCTAGTGCCACCAGAGAGTTTCACATTTGTGGTTTAGTGTGAAATGTCTCAAAAACTATTGGATGGATTCCCAATAACTTTGGTGGTAACTTAACTTCAGATGATACTTTTTTGTCTTGGTAAACATTAGACCTAGAAATCAGCATGTTAGCATTGTTAGCATGTTGATGTTAGCACAACTTTGCTCTGGTCACCATATCTTATATCCCTGCATCACCGATAATTCGAACCCCATTCAGATAGAGATGTGCTGAGTTTTGAAAACATCGGTGAGCAGACAAGAAAAAAGCAAAAATGTCACTACGTATTTATAGAATTGCTGAAATGTCAATTGATGGCATTCCTGAGTAGCTTAACTTATTCTATAAATAATACGACACAACGGTTCTGCAGCAGGCCTGTAAGTAAAGACTCTACGGACCACAGAACAAACACAACACAAATCTGTGTGTCTGAAAGTGAGGAGACTGCCGGTCCCAAAGTTGCAACCACAGTTACAGTATATCTCAAAAGTGAGTACACCCTTTAGATTTTTGCAAATATTCTGTTATATCCTTTCAGGGGATAACATTATCCTACTGAAACTTTGATATAACTTAAAGTAGTCAGTGTGCTGCTTGAATAACAGTATAGATTTATTGTCCTTTGAAAATTACTCAGTACACAGCTGTTAATGTCTAAACAGCTGGCAACAAAAGTGAGTACACCCCATAGTGAACATGTCCCCAATGATGTTGTTTTCCCGCCCTGGTGTCATGTGACTCGTCCGTGTTACAAGGATTCAGGTGTAAATGATAAGCAGGGCTGTTAAATTTGGTGTTTTGGGCACAATTCTCTCTGAATGCTGGACAACATGGCACCTCATGGCAAGGAACTCTCTGAGCGGCTGAAAAAAAGGATTATTGCGCTTCACAAAGATGGCCTTGGCTATAAGAAGATTGCCAACACCATGAAAATGTGTTGCAGCACAGTGGCTAAGATCATACAGCGGTTTTCCAGGACAGGTTCCACTCGGAACAGGCCTCGCCAGGGTCGACCAAAGAAGTTGAGTCCACGTGCTCAGCGTCATATCCAGAGGTTGGTTTCCAAAAATAGACGTGCGAGTGCTTCCAGCATTGCTGCAGAGGTTGCAAAAGTGGGATGTCAGCCTGTCAGTGCCCAGACCATACGCCGCACACTGCATCAAATCGGTTTGTATGGCCGTCGCCCCAGACAGAAGCCCCTTCTGAAACCGATGCATAAGAAAGCCCGCAAACAGTTTGCTGAAGACAATGAATCCAAGAACATGAGTTACTGGAACCATGTCCTGTGGTCTGATGAGACCAAAATAAACCTGTTTGGGTCAGATGGTGTCCGGCGTGTGTGGCGGCACCCTGGTGAGGAGTACCAAGACAAATGTGTTTTGCCTACAGTCAAGCATGGTGGTGGCAGCATCATGGTCTGGGGCTGCATGAGTGCTGCCGGCACTGGGGAGCTGCATTTCATTGAGGGACACATGAATTCCAATATATACTGTGACATCCTGCAGCAGAGCATGATCCCCTCTCTTCGGAAACTGGGCCGTAGGGCAGTTTTCCAACATGATAATGACCCTAAACACACCTCCAAGATGACAACGGCCTTGCTGAAGAAGCTGAAGGTTAAGGTGATGGACTGGCCAAGTATGTCTCCAGACCTAAACCCAATTGAGCACATGTGGGGCATCCTCAAGAGGAAGGTGGAGGAGTGCAAGGTGTCCAACATCCGTGCGCTCCGTGATGTCGTCGTGGAGGAGTGGAAGAAGATTCCAGAAGCAACCTGTGCAGCTCTGGTGAATTCCATGCCCAGGAGGGTTAAAGCAGTGCTAGATAACAATGGTGGTCACACAAAATATTGACACTTTGGGCACAATTAGGACATGTTCACTATGGGGTGTACTCACTTTTGTTGCCAGCTGTTTAGACATTAACAGCTGTGTACTGAGTAATTTTCAAAGGACAATAAATCTATACTGTTATTCAAGCAGCACACTGACTACTTTAAGTTATATCAAAGTTTCAGTAGGATAATGTTATCCCCTGAAAGGATATAACAGAATATTTGCAAAAATCTAAAGGGTGTACTCACTTTTGAGATATACTGTACATCTTCATCAACTGGGAGTTCACTTTTCACTTGACAAGACACATGAAACTAGTCTTCTGAAACTTTGTCCAGGTCTCAGCTCCATCTGAATATCCTCCAATAACAGAAACATGTATCCTGAGCATTATATCTGTTCCCAATATTGTCAGCGAGGGCGTGTGCTCATTTAATAAACTGCTGCCGGCCCCTCTTCCTGGCAAGACTTTGACATTTTTTGAACAGTTTGCTCAGCGAGGATCTTGTAGAGTACCTTTTTTCAGCAACAAAGATTTGGAAATTCAGAGACGAGGGAGTGTATGCATCAGGTTTGTGATTGACATGACATTTCTGCTTTTCATAATAACCAATTCCAACTTCAGTTCCTTAAAAACGTTTAGACCGCTGGACAAGGAAGGTTTTTACCTGCTATTGGTAAATGCTTCTTTAACAGGTGTTAATATTTACTTTGTTTACATTCTTGTTTTTGTATATTGTCCATAAAGGAGTGTCTTATATACAGAAATACATTTTTGGGACAACGTCTGTTCCACGAGCTTCTGTAACTCAAAGCAATCTCTCAATTAGCATTTTTCTATCGGCCTTTCTTAAAAGATCTTGAGCAACATTTGCACGCGTCTCCCTTTAGTGCCGGTTGAGACGTGAGCGTGTTTTATATGATGTCATCGTTTTCAAGACACGTGACCAATGAAATGCGTCATGATTTGCTGAAATACACAAGACGAAATGCATTATGGGAATTGTAATGGTTTAGGATTTGAGCTAGATTGAGAGAGATTTCGTCCTAGCGACGAAAATTAAAATGACGATGACTTTACCAGAGTGTGCCGCTGGAATACTGTGAACTACCACCAACAGCAGAACGTCCAGTATCGCCAGAAGCCAGGGGAGAAGATTAACCTGACGCTGTTAAGGGTGTTTTCCAAAGTTTTTACCGAGGCAATGCGGTTGCAACACTGTGATGGAGACAAATTAATATACAGCGCAATGCTAAAGCAGAACTCCTTAAAACTCTCATCGTGTTCTCCAGCTGCCAGTGAGGAGAGATTATTGGCGACCAAAGGAGGGACTTTTCCAGACTGCTTTCCCCAAAGCCATGTCTGAGAAATGAAGGTTTCAGTAAACGTTGACCTCAGGTTTTACAGGAGAAGGTTTGCTTTATGGTGAGATTTTAAATGCTTTTTAACAGGTCTGCTGAGGTCTTGATGTGTTAAACCATAAAACGTGTTTGTGAGGTTTACTTTCCATGTTCTGAGACAAATGAGCATCAACTACAGCACTTTCTATCAGGAGTTTAATAACGTTAAAGAACGGTTAACTTCTTAGCATATAGAAAGTTACAGCTCCCATGACAATTCATCAATGCAGCAACGTGGGCACTTACATCCTGGTGCCTTGAGCTGCCACTGCACTCTGGCTGTGGAAGCGACACCTCGGCGTCTCAGAGATTAAACTATTTTGACCTCGGCCGACCTCGCGGTGAGCAAAGAGAACAGTTCCTATCATGTGAAGGCAGATATCCACCAACGCTTTCTTGTAAAGTCAGTTTTCCAACTTGTTAGCTGTAATCTCTGCTGCGTAAAAACTTTTACAGGGTTTATAGGAAATGCTGTTAGCGAGCGAACCACACAGCTTACTGTTGAGTTCACTGATGTTCCAAAGCTGGAGTAATTTGCTTTATTACCAAATGTCAATGACATTATAGCTGAGTTGTTATTGCTTCATGACTTGGAAACTGCATCTGCAAACAATTCACTGAAGAAATGAACTTGAAATATCAATAAACATCATTTTTAATGCCAGAAAAAGACAATAAACAAGACCTTGTGCTTCACATGTAAACGTTTATAAAATTAATTATATTTTGCAGAACAGTTATTTGGTCCTTGATGTTATTAGCTAATAAAAGCTGTGTCGTCCTGTTCAATAAAAGCAGCAGGACGGCTCAGATTGGCCTTGACCTCAGAGAAGAAAATATAAATTTGACTACAGGGAGCAATATGAAAACAGCTTATTTGTTTTAATTTTGAGTGGTGTGATCAAGTTCATGATCTGGACTCTAATCCTTATCTATGGAAGAGCTTACTTTGCTGTACAGCAACCTTTTTCTTTTTAGTTCTAAAGCAATTTGCCTCCTTGTGTAGTTTAGATGACCAGATATAGATATACTCTGATGACATCCTGGTTCATAAACACCGGGGGTCTCCTCTGCTCAGAAGGCTGCCCCTCTGAGCTGCATTCTCAACTGCTGTGCTGAAATAATAAAAAATTACATATAAAAAAACATGTTGCATTTAATCAAGAAAATGAAAAACATGCATCTCTTAAACTCAATATTAGGAATAAAAGCACATACAAGTTAATACCCTAAACATTTGGAGTGAAAGTAAATCTAACAACCTATCATATTGTTCCTCAGCCTCACACTCAACATATGTGAATAATATGTTAATTCTTCCGTTACATCAAGAGGATCAGAGCCCATTCAAAACCTTTAACCAGCCAAACTATGTATATGACGGGGTGTTTGTGTGTGTGTGTGTGTGTGTGTGTGTGTGTGTGTTTTTCCATAACCGTAGGATCTCATCCTTCACAAATTGAAGACGTCCTTCCAATTTTAAGAAGCAGTTTCACATTGTTCCAATTCACAACCTGTTTATGATCAATTCTGATTCTATTTAAGATGTTTTTAATCAGTAAAACATATCAGGCTCATTTACTCCCATTCCATTATGATCAGCAAAGACAATAGTTAGTTTCTGAAGATTTACTTGTGAAACAATACAGTGGTCAACTATTCACTAACGTGATGAAACGAGGAAGTAGATGCAGGAAATGAGCAGAAAGTAAAGAACCAGTCGTCTGCCTGTTTCGACACATGTGACATGAATAAATGTGGATGAGGGAAGTGAAAGAGCAACACTTGCAGACATTCGCCCCCCTGATGTGCCTCTGACCAAACCCCCCAACTGCACTGCACAGTGGAGCTGCTCAGTGGTTGTACCCGAAAGCTTCAAGATTGTTCAAATAGTTCTTTAAAAAGAAATACATCCCCCGTTAAATGTATGTTCTCCGTTTAATCTGCAGCTTTATCAAAGTTTCAAAACATTGTATATGTAAGGGTACCTGCCTGTTTAAGTGTTTGTTATTCCTGTTTTATTTAGTTAATTACTTGTTCTTTCTTACTTCCTGCCCCCAGGTGTTCCCAATCTGTTCGTCAGTGTCTCACCTGTGTCTCGTTACCCCGCCCACTTCCTGGTGTATATAGTCTGTACATTTTGTTCCCCTCGTTGCCAGTTCGTCTTTGTACCTCCATGTCATTGAGTTCCAGAGGTGTTCCTTTGTGCGTCCTGTTCCTGTCTCCTTTCGTCGACTTCCAGGTAATACCTGACCCTGCTTCTGTGACCTGATTCTTCACTTGCCTATTCCCTGTCGGATTTGTTTGCCACGCTGACTGTCTACCCGTGAAGCGAACCTGTTTTTGCTTCTAGTAAAGACTTTTACCAATATCACCAGCTGCCTCTGGATTGTGCATTTGTGTCCCACTTCCTGTGTTCAGATCGTTACAGTATATTTCCAATACAAAACGTTTGTTATTTCTCCAAACTTGAGGCAGATTTTCGTCCGTTTTGCCGTCTTCAAAGCACGAAGGAGAGTGCCACACCTGGAGGAATGTATCAGCCCCTTCCTACATCCAGGCCATGGTCGAACCATACACCCCAGCGCGTTCACTTCGCTCTGCGTTGACCAATCGGCTCGCCACTCCCTCACTACGAGTGGGACCCAGATTTCCCTCAAACAAAACCCGCCTGTTTGCTATCCTGGCTCCAAAATGGTGGAACGACCTCCCCATTGATGTCAGTAATGTAGGTGAGGCCGGCAGCCGCAGTTAATGTCAAAGCTGTGCGATACACATTTGGAGCAAAGATCACAGCGTTGCCCTCCATAAGACCTTATTACGCCTTGTGAAGAGAGACGCTAACACAATGCAAGCGAGAGGTTTTACTACAAGACTTCCAACAGTGCTTCACTCATACAGAGAATTTACTTTAAGATCAACCCACTTACTGTGCTAGCACTTTTCTTTCACACTGCAATAGGACTTATCGGCTAAATGTTCATATTTGAGACAGACAGACTGGTTTTAAGTGTTTGAAAGGAACCTAATTTCACAAAGACACACTCACCTCTCATGGGTGAATGGAGTCCATCGCTGATGATAGGCGACAGATCTCCTGAACAAAACGGAAGGAAGGACCAGAGTCAGAACACACATCCACATATGTTATGCAAGTATCGAAATACTCAAATTATGATCATGTAACATGTGAGCTCACATAAAGGGCAACAGGGGAAGAAGCATTCAGAATACGCTCATGTAGAAAGACGTTTCCCCCCATGAAGGGTTTTGTGTTATTTTTGCTGGAGTCAAACTAAGTTTATCGTCGGCAACTTCTGTAGAATTAGAAGTGCAGAGCCAATCAAAACACTTCCGCAAGCAATAAATACAAGACATCAAACACGTTGGAACATTAAGTATTATGATGGGAAGGTATTGTTCAGGCACTACAATTATAAAAAAAAAAGCATTATATTACATAAAGCATCACAAGAATCCATAAAGTAACAGATACAAGTGACCTTTCGACCGGATATGAACAATATATTGCTTGTTATATGTATATAAATCAGGAGATAAAGGACAGTCTTTGTGTTCCTTCCTGTGCAGCTGCTGTAGGATTTAACTTCTTCTGGTTTTAAAGAAAAAAACACTTGCGCCATATAATGCTGGGAAATTGGATGATTTGACAAATAAATGGAAGGATTTATTTGTAATAAAAATAATCCCTGTGATTTTTTTTTTTTTTTTTAATCTCTGCTCAAAGGCAGAATAAGTAGGATATATGGGGGGGGGGGGTGTTTGTAAACACAACATTCAAAGTTCCTCCCCCCCGGCTCAACGACACCAGAAGATGCCAGTTAAGTTCTCACCAGCTGGAAAAAGCCAGCCCCAGATTTGTCCGTTTAGCGTTTATATATTTACGTATTTTTGGTGCAGTTTCCGCCATTTCGGTAGCTTCCTTTTGCAGCTTGCTTACAATCTGTCACTCGCTTGCTACCTTTTTATAGAGGTTGACGCTCAGAAATGTACATCGGACATGCTAGCTACCCTATGAGGCTGTGCAGAGGCCAAATGTTTTGCTCTGCGGATCTTTCTGTTTAGTATTCATATCACAAGACTCCCAGAGTCAAAGTGTCTTTGCTGAAATACACTCGTTTTGTGCGATCAAAAGCCAAATTTAGCAAAAGATTTTAAAAAGCAACAAATCTAGACATTTGTAACATGTTTGGAGTTTTTGTTCAATTAACGACTAAATAATGAATCATCAGCAAATTTAAGAAATAAAAGGTGTGTGAGCTACACCCTCAGTATGTTGTATCTGCAGTAAACTCATTAACCACTTCAGGGGAAGGTAAAGTGGAATATAAGGAACGTTAGGCCTCAGGTGGTTCACTGCTGTTTCTTACACCTTTTTTTCACTGTGACGTCTGAAGGTCCTCACAAGGCAGTAAACTGACAGAGGTCCTCACGATGCTCATGTTTAGATGCACACGCACACACAGGTGTTAATACCGGCATGTGGTCATGGGTGTCGTTTTGCGTGTGCTCTCCCTCCTCGTTCTCCTCCTCCTCCTCCTCCTCCTCCTCTTCAGCTTCGCTGTTCTGTCTATGCTCCTCGTCGTCCTCCAGCTCTGAGCTCGACTCCTCCTCCTCTTCCTGCCACGCCTCCTCACTCTTACACTCCTCTGCCTTCCTCAGTTCTGCAGCAGCACACACAGACAGAGACACAAAGAACTAAAGGTTAGACGAATGTGGAAAGTATAACGTGATATGGATACTACACTGTCGGTCATGAAAACAAACTGGACAAATTCTCCAAGTTCTAATAAAAGGGGCTTCATTTGTTTCCTTTTAGCAAAGAAACAAGCGTGTCGTATTGCTTTCATTGTGTGTGTGTCATCATGGTTAAATGTGATCTTGGAGACATACAGTATACTGTAGCAAGGATTAGAGAACATTAAGCAAGATCATTTTTCTAAACCTAACCAAGTACTTTTGTTGCGATTTTTTTTTTTTTACAACTTTAACCAAGTCTTTAAAACCGTTATGTTTCCATCAAAACCTAATTGAAAATGTAGTTTAGTTGAACCTGGTACCTGGTACCCTAAACAATGAGGTAGTATAACCTCAACAAAACTCAGACTGTAGGTTAACACTCCAACAAGCCCCAGCAAGGAAAAATCTATGGCGCCGCAGAAGAGCAGAAGAGCATGACCTATGAATTGTTTGGCAAAAATTCAGATGTGGGGCTGAGATTCAGAGGCCTGGAACTCGGCTACACGCACATTTTTTCATACTTGGTTTTGTTTCTGAAGCTGCATCCCAGGCTCCTGGTGCAGATATAAGCTCAGTGTTAAACACTGTCCAGATCCACATGTTCTCAGAGAAACTTAGTCTCAACTCTGCTCTGAACAGGCTGGTTCTGCTTTCTTTTCATGTTGAAGGCTGTTTCCATCACTGGCTCTTCTTTCTTTTCATGTTGAAGGCTGTTTCCATCACTGGCTCTTATCTGTGTTTGTTGCCAGTTCTGTCATTTCTGAGCATGGCATACCTTTTGATAATGTTTTTAAATGGATTTTATTAGGATTTTTAATGGTCGTATGGAAGAAGTTTGGAAAATCATGTTAAGTTATTAACGTGGTTTTTCAGAGGCCCTAAGGTTGACCACATCCCACAACTCAGACTTTGCAGGTACAGAAATCTGAAGCCTTCTGTTCATCACAGTGGTCTGAATCGCAGCCTGTCAGCAGATGTGAGAAATATTTCTTGGCCTCCCTTTGGCCCTTCTGCATGCTGTTATCTTTTTTTCAAACCGTGATTATACCTAATATTGGATCCACTAAACAACAGGGACAGATGTCAGGTGATGATTGCCCACAACTGCATGCTTGTCCAGCAGAATTTGACCTTATTGAGTGATTCAAAGTTTTCAGCTTTGCTTTGTTGCAGTATGTTTTTGGTTTGCGGAGGTTGTGACTGCTCACATGAGGGCTACGTAAAGGGGTGCAAGAATAAGTCCTGAAACCCAGATATGAGTTTGCATTATAGCACATGCAGTTCCCTCGTCTCAAAGTCAATGGTTTTTTTTGAATGGGTTGATCAGTGGTTAACACAAGCTTAGAGATTTTAATGTTCTGTTCCTCTACTTAAAATATGTCAGTAAATACCCCACTCGCGGATTTAGAAGCTTTTACGTGTTTTAACAAAGGCGGTTGCTAACAAGTGGCTAAATTTGACTACACTTCTCATCACGCAGAACACTAGTCCGTCTTTAGTAGCTCAGTGGTGGTGACGTGGGCTCTGGTGCCATTTGTTTACAGCCTAACGTTATATTTTTACTCCTGCCGATTGAATTTACGCCTCAACATTTTTAATTATAAATCAAAATCCAATGGAAAATCCCAGTGAAATTAAAACATTGTGACTGTTAATCTCCTCCACCAAGGAGGTTATGTTTTGGGCTCAATGTGTCTCGTTGTACGTTTTGTCTATCAACAGCACTACAGAAAAACTACTGGCCAGATTTTCATGAAACTTTGGGGAAGAAAACCACCAACAATAACTATGCATTCAAGGTCAATGCAGATTAGACCGACAAGACCAAACTGCCATTCCTTACGGGTAAGTGCTCTCCCATCCGAGACTTTACTATCAACTTTGGCACTTCGGTTGTTTCCCCGACTCGGACTGCAAGGAATCTGGGTGTGACACTGGACGACCAACTGTCCTTCAAGGCCAGCATCACTGCTAATCTTACAGATATACTCTTCAGGAGGATATGTCCCCTACTGACCCAGAAGATGACGCAGGTTCTGGTCCAGTCTCTTGTTATCTGACGGCTTGACTACTGCAACTCCCTCCTGGCTGGACTACCTTCATGTGCCATCCAACCTCTACAGCTCATCCAGAATGACTGAAAACCCACCTGTTTTGACAGCACCTTGGCCAATAATAAATTTGCACTTAAAATGATTTCACCTGTTTGAAGCTAAGGTACTTAGATTATTGCTGTTCAGAGTTGTATCCTCATGATTGTTTGCACCTATTGTCGCTTTGGACAAAAGCGTCGGCTAAATGTAATGTAAAGCAATTATAGACAGCAGCACAGTAAAGTCATCAAAACTGTTGCACTGTATTTAGGTGGCCTGTAGATATTTAGGAACAAAGCTCTAGAGTAGGAAATCAGCTGAAGGGCCACATATCAAAAGAAGCAACATGTCCATAAGAGATTACTTTACATCTCATTTAGCTGACACTTTTGTCCAAAGCAACTTACAATAAGTGCAAACAATCATGAGGATACAAACTCCAAACAATAATCTAAGTACATTAGCTTCAAACAGGTGAAATCATTTTAAGTGCAGATTTATTATTGCCCAAGGTAAGTCCATTATTGGCCAAGGTGCTGTTGAATCTACAAGGGAAGGTGTGAAGACTTTCTGCTGACCACGAGCTCGTTCCAACATTTCAGAGCCAGGATAGCAAACAGGCTGGTTTTATTTGAGGGCTATCTGGGTCCCACCTTGCGAGCTGGGGTGTATGGTATAACCATGGCCTGGATGTAGGAAGGACCTGATCCGATCACAGTACGGTAGGCCAGCGCCAGAGTCTGGAAGCAGATTTGGGCCACTGGTGACCAGTGAAGGGAGCGGAGGAGCGGTGCAGTGTGGGAGAACGCAAGATATCTGATTGCATTGGAAGGAATCATTAAAGAAAATGGCAAAGCCACCCCCTTTCTTATACACTCTAACCTCACTCATAAAACTGAAGCTGTTATTTAGTTCCAACCAAATGTGCTTGATAATAAAATTGATTGACAATGTTTTTCCTGCCAAATACCTGGTGTTTAATAAAGCTAGTTTCATGGTGTTAAAAGCATAATCTCCCCAATATTTTGGGTTGAGCACTTGTTTCTCACTATATTGATCCATTTGGATGATGCCTTCAAGAAGGGCCGGGAGGTGTTGAGTGTTGTAGCTGTGATGAGGGGGATTTAGGGGAGAGAAAATGTGAGTCGGGCTGGGGTTAGTTTGGTTCCAGCAGAGAGCAGCTCCTTCATCTGGTCAGTCAACTCCAAGAGTGGGGAGGAGGGAGAACTTGGTGGGGTTTAGGGGGTTGAAGGGGGGTGGACACTCCTCCTCTCAGCTCTGATGTCTCGCATGATAAAAACTCTCCATAGCCAGGGGTTGAGGTGGTTCTCTGACACTTTGTTTGAGGGAACAGATGTTGGACACAGGAAAAAAGGATAGAGGTGACCAGTTTACTCCCAATTTTACTCCATATGCCTTAAAAAGACGTCTGCAGGCCCAGAAAAAGTTGAAACTGTCAATAAAATGGCACATTATACAGCTTTATGTTAAATGTCAACGATCTGGTGAATCTCTCAACTCCTCTTCTGACTGGCGTTAAAGCGCCAACGATAAACACCTCAGCATTCAGAATGCTGACTGTATTCAACACCAATAAAATCCCATTTCAGCACTTTTGTTTTACAACATGTGCAGAATGTTTTTTATTTTTGTTTTTGACTGCAGATGCTTTTTACATCTTTTACAGTAAAGCCTGATACCTTTTACTTTATGAGTCACACCCTGCTGTGTCAGGGTGAGAGTTTATCCAGATCATCAGACGGAGATCCAGAGTCCTGCAACAGTGGATCTGTTTTCCAGTTACACATTCGGTTGTTGCCAGTTCTCCCGTTCGAAGCTGTCCACGGCTGTGTCCTACTGAGTAGGGGGGGCTGAAGAGCCACTCTGCCTGGATGATAATGCAGGCCATCCGGTCGCGTCACAAATCTGAGTTTTCATTATTCATATTGTGACTTCTTTTGTAATGGTGTAAGTTTGGATTTTAAGTATTTAAAACTGGTCTGTATGAATTCCTTCATCTTGAAAAGGGAACAGAGGACCTTGACAGTACTCCCATGACAGTACTTCTGTATTGTGAAGGTTTTGAAACTGTAAAGTGGGTAAGGCGGAATATCAGTACACGCCAATTGTAGAGTCCATCATTCTCCCTTTTATTTGCTTGAAAAAAGCAAGTCTTTGTTTTAAGATCTGTCAGATGGTTTTTGAAATGTTTACTGGATTCTTCTGTTTTTGTTGACAAACAAATTATTTCAATTGTTTATTCCCTGCGGTACAGAACAAAACTTTTTTGTTGTTGCATAAATCAGATATAGTTTCAAATATAGTTTCAGACAGGTTGAACCGTAACATCAGTTAATATTCATGATGCTATGAAAGATTTTGTTTAAAACAACTTTTCCAAAAGAAATAAACATACTTCAACATATTTATTCGAAAAACCCCAAATGTAAATCCAAAGTAGTTTTTCTGTTATTACTACCTTGACATACTTTTCCTTACATGTGATTTATTTTTCTTCAGCATTTTCCATTGGCTGAATCTTTTTGTTTCAGCAGGTATTTGCATCATGGGTTGAACCCGATTTACAATAAAGTGGCTTCATTGATTTGGGACATCAAAAAAAGCCAGAAGACATCTTCAGAAGACAACATAGGACGCAACATCACTGAAAAATATTTCCTGCTAATTTCTCTTGATGTGATGTTTCTCCAGGAATCTGAAGAGCACACGAGACTCGCAGGAAGTTTCTAAAAATGTCATGGTGGGGGAAAGATGAGGACCCAAATGCAGTACACTGGACGAGGTTATAACAAAAAGAGAGCTTTATTTTATAAAAGCTAGCAAAAATACAAAGTAACAAATAAAACTGAAAAACACAAACCAGTATGACACCGGCGAGGGAGCACAGGGGCTGGGGTCTCGAGGGGCAGCTGGGGAACAGCTGGGGCCTTGAGGGGCAGCTTGGGTACAGCTGGGGCCTAGAGGCCCCAGCTGTTTCCCAGCTGCCCCTGGGGAACAGAGGTCCGGCAGCAGCTGGAGCAGATGTCTGCAGAGATCCAGCAATGGGAACTGGAGGCTGTCGTGGCCCGTCAGCGGAAACAGGGGACTGTCGCGGCCCATGTGGAACAGGGGGCTGTTGCGGCCCGGCAGTGGAAACAGGGTGCTGTCGTAGCCCTGCAGCGGGAACTTGATGCTGTTGTGGCCTGGCAGCGGAAACAGGAGTCTGCCGTGGTCTGGGTCTCTTGCGCCAAGACCTGGAAGTCCCCTGGAGACTCCGAGGACCTCCCAGGGCCAGGCGAGTGCCCAGAAATGTCTCAGGGACTGGGGTCTGGTGTGGCCCGACAGGAGGAAGAGGTTGCGCGAATGGAGAGGGGGGTTGCCGCAGCTCGGCAGAGGGAAGTGGAGCGGAAGGATCGGCAAGGTTAGGCTGGCAAAGTGGAGTGTACACAAAATCCTGAAGCCACTCAGGTAAAAGGCTCTTCATCTCTGGCTTCTTAGCCACCTCTTTTCTCGCCAATCTAGGCACAGCCTGTCGCATCCTCCAACAGGGGTTTCGCGTCCACTCACCAAAAATTATAATTAACGTGTATGTTAAATTATGAAGCTCATCGTTCATGATGTCTGCTGAGTCCATGTTACTGGTCAGTTTGTACTGTCACGGTGGGGACTCAAATGCAGTACACTGGACGTGGTTATAACAAAAAGAGAGCTTTATTTTATAAAAGCTAGCAAAAATACAAAGTAACAAATAAAACTGAAAAACACAAACCAGGATGACACGAGGAGACACGAGGAGGTACGAGGAGCACGAGGCAACATCAAAAACATGGGTGACACTTTGATGACGAACTGACCAGGAACACTGGGACAGACAGGGCTATATACACACACACACTAAACGAGGGGAACGAGACACAGCTGGGGAGAGAAGCTAAAACACAAGGGCAAGGTGAACGACACAGGAGGAACACATCAACAATCACAGAGAGGGAAAATACACAGACAGGAAGTACAACTAGACATGACACAAGGGGGAGTGAACACTTCAAAATAAAACAGGATATACAAAATCAGGATCATGACAGAAAAGGCCCCTGAAGCCCCTGGAAACCAAAGTTTATCTAAAACAGCAAATATTCATGATTAAATAAGCAAAGTGTTACAGAAAACATCTTTAGGTTTTATTTATTAAGAGTTTGTGGATTGATCAGATTAGATTAACATGTCGTATTTGATAGCTACTCCTATGGGAGCCTGGTGGCAGAAGTATAGGACCAGGAAGGGAGCCGCAGGTTCCACTAATTTGATCAAACTAAAGTTTTTCCCCATTTCTGTCCCTGTTGCTGGAGTTTGAACCATTCCCAAATTTTACCATTTGCTTATGGACCAACGTCTGAAATCTTACGAAAAATGATGTTGTTATTTTTTGTGCATTTTCCTATAAATAGCAAAATGGGTGATCAGTGCGCCTGTGAAAGCCCCTTTCAGTTCTGAACCTGTTTAGGGAACAAAACTACTTGGTTAGGTTTAAGAAAACTTTGTGGTTGGGGTTAAAAAAAAGCCTACATTTGTTAGGCAACTTACATATTGACGTTAGTTACATAACAAAAGTTAGTAAAAATGAATCAACGTTGACTTGGTTTGACAGGGACAGGAAGTGTGGCCTCCGGAGTCGAAATCGTATGTTTCAGGACCTTTTCATCCACCCTGACCTCCTCTCTACGCGGACTTTGTCGCTCTTTATAATATGTCCCTTGACTTCCTCAGAGGCAGCCCTGCACGTCCTGGCTCATGATTTTACTTAAAAAATGTATTAAGTGAGTTATATATGAATCATAATGTTTCACTTTTAGTAAGTTTAAGTATGAACAGGGTATGAGGACAGCTTCTTTGGTCACAGAGTGGATTGTTGTGTTTTAGATTTGTGGGACTTTCTTCCACAGAGTCCGACACCATGGTATAAACTAAACTTTCCATTCGGGTGTAAAAAAGGAAAAACTTGAATGAATGAGTGCATAAGCATAATGAATGCACCATAAGGGACACCAGGGCTGACTGAATAATAAACTGTAAGTAGTATAAAGATTATGCAAATGATATGCTTTGGACTAGTTACCAGATCTCGACCCAGCCGAACACCTATGAGAGATTTTGGAACAATCTGTGAGAAAGTGCTTTTCATCTTTCAAACACGCTCGGATGTAGCTCCGAAAAAAACTTGTCTCCTCTCAATCCAGCTATGAAATGTTGCAGCTCCATATAACAGTTCATCATTCTCACTCAGTACACCTGAATGAACCTCGAATATATGGAATGGAAGTCGGAATATATGGAAGGAAACATATCTCCCACATGGACACTGCGGTTTTATTAGTTTTACATAACTCAGTGGGTTCAATACATGATGGTGCAGTTAGGGTTCAAGTCATTAACCTCTTAAGGATTGTGGGAATTTACACGAAAATACCTACAAACGACATACCCAAAGTAAATTGAAAGCTGCTCTTCAACTATTTGCACCAGCTGCATGATTTTGGTTTCATTCAAAAGATAACTCTCTTTTTGTTCTTGCAAAACATTGAATAATCACTCCAAGTGCTTGTGGCACTGAGTAATAGTGGCCTGAGTATACTGAATTTGAAGAAAATACACTCCGCCTGAAGTTTGTTGTTGAAAAAGATGCCTGAAGATGGTACAGCTGGTAGGTATGGACTGGAAAACACAATGAAAACATAGAACCAAGTGTTATGAAGTAAAACTTCCAATTTCAGATCAAAAGGATAAAAACTTAGATTATTAGACATATTTTTCTAAGAGTAACACCAGGCGTACACAAACTGTGCATAATAATATTTATTAATAAAATATGATTTTTATTTATTTATAAACTATTATATACCCATATTCCCTGTTAGTAGTAATCACACAGAGTAAGTGAAGTATAAACACATTTTTTTTTCTAATATTTTAACTCCTTTTTGTATTTTCTTCTGAACAATAAATAATAAATATCATTTTTAAAATAAATTTTATTTTGTAAAATCAAACCATGGGAAGTGACGCATGTAACGAACGTTCATTGTCTATACAATGCGCCCGCTCCTGGCTCAGCCTGTAACAAAACAAGAGGATGGCCACTTTCTTATCAAGTTGACACTCATTGGCTCATGAAGGTTGTAAAAACCTATCTAAGCTCTGATTGGCTCAAATGAAGTGTCAATCTAACGCTAAGAGCCTGCGCAACAACCAGGAAGTGTCTGGACCGCAATGAGCGCACAAGATATTAAGTTCTGACTGTTTATGATCACACAATGTACAAATCGATCAGCTGATTTCACAGATTGCAACAGTTGTTCATGGACTTTTATCGATGTGACGATGTTCACAGTGGATATCTTTTTACCGGAAACGAACGTGTGGACCTCTGGCAATGCCTTAGGAGCGTCTTTTTCAAAATATTGCTGAAAAGAGGATATTTATGAGGCTTTATAGGTAAGTGGGCTCAAAGTTATGATTTTGATTTTGAGTGTGCTTGCTAGTTTGAGGAGCTGATTGTACCTGCTGTTGAGATTTTCATCTCAATATCTAAATAGACGAGATTCTAAGCTTTCCAAAAATATATATATTTTTTCTTTCTCTTCAGAATTATGAAATTTACATGTACATGGCACAATAAAACTTTTACACCCGTTAAGAGGTTTTAAACAGGCAGCAGCAAGAGAAAACTTAAGCTACGTAACTTTACAGTTAAGAGTTAAGATAAGAGCAGTTACAGTGTTGTATTCATTGGTGCATTGGAGTCCTCCACATACCTGACTCTAATCACATTTGGCGAATAACATAACATTGTCCACTTTGTTCAGATTACTCCAATTATTATTTAATTATTTGTGTGTGTGTGTGTGTGTGTGTCACCTGTGGCGGTGATGTGTGTGTCTTCTGTGATCTGCTCCAGTCTGCCCAGCAAAGCTTCGATGTTGGCTTTAATTTGAGTCAACTCTGACTTGATCGCCTGAAGTTCTGCACCTTTCACTGCTGATAGAGAGACAGAGACAGAAAGCAGTAGAGAGAGAAAGAGAGAGAGAGAACTTTTCATTTTACAAGTTCAGAATCTGCCAAACATTGTTATGTTTTGGAAGATGATACATTATCATCCCCATTTTTCTTGGACAAAAGCTGGATCCTGATTAACTGGGTTTAGAAACAATGTTCAAATGATGCTCCAGTGGGAGTTGTGGGTCTAATGTGAGCCATGAAATCATTTGCCACCATGACTTTTAACAACAGCCAGGAGGGGTTCATGGACTGACTTTTCCAAGATGGAAAAGATTAATTTTCAGTGTAATGGGAATCTGGTGATAAGATTGTATGGGTTTTTTTGTGTATAAGTGGAAAACTCTATGAGACAGCAACACTAGAGGAAATATAAGAGAATCACTAAAAACATCAGGAATCCTCTGGGAACTATGATATTTATAACAGATTTCCTGACAGTCTTGCCAACACATACTGAGACATCCTGCTGTGGGTCATAATGATGGATGAACTGTTTTCCAACGTGAATGTTGGACAACCTATTCATTTTTTTATATCTAGCTCGATTGAAATTCTTTGGAATTAGTACTTTATTTTAACGAAGGTTATAGTAGCTTTTCATCTTTATGTTCCGTTATTCACTCTTCTCTCTTTCTTCTCTCCTCCATCCTGTCTTGGTCCTGTCATCTTAAATGTTGTCATTTCATCTGTACTACTCTCTTTATCTGCATCACCCGTTTTTGAATTCTTGTCATCCCATTTCTTTACTTTTCGTTGTTCCTCTTTTTTCTCTCTCTCGTTTCATCTCCACGTCTCTATTAGCTTTATCAATAAAAATGTCAAAATCATCTGAGGGCGAGCCAAACGAGCTGAGAGGCATCTGTCTCTTTGTGCATTGTTTTTCCTTTGCACACACACACACACACACACACACACACACACACACACACACACACACACACACACACACACACTGTAAATGTTCAATCCAAACACAATAAAGCTAAACTATTTTATTAAACCTTAAGAAGTACACAGTGCATGACCAGTTTTGAACTTGAGACAACAGCTTCATGGTAGCAAGTGGTGGCAGTTTTAGTCTTCAAGTTCCAGCACAAGGAGGCACTATTGCTGTAATTGCTGATGTGCCAATTCATTTGCTTCCCAAGATTAACAGTTCAGCCATAAACCACACCCTGATAACTCTGATGACATCAAGATTGACGTTTTGGCACATAGCTTTATTCAGGGTAAAATCAACAGTCATCTGACGGTCATGTATAATGTGTAGCAGCGGGGCGTCCCGGTAGCTCAACCGGTAGCACAGGCGTCCCATATACAAAGGCTTAGTCCTTGCCCATAGCGGCCACTGGTTAGAGTCTGACCTGTGGGATTTGCTTTATGTCGTTCCCTCTCTCTCTCTGCACTTCTCTATCATAAAGGCATGAAAAGCCCAAAAATATAACTTAAAAAAAAAATGTGTAGCAGCTACAATATCTAAATATTTCCCATCAATCTTCATATGTTGACTTTTGAAAGACTTTGGGAATACTAATACTTCTTTCCTTCCAGATATAAGAAAACCTTTAGAAAATTACAGGAATCAAAAAAGTAAAAAAAACAATTTGACTGATCAGCAGCCAAGGTGGCTTTTAAAGTTCCTAGTCACTCTGAATTTCACTAGCCAAAATGTTTAAAAAACAAAACAAACTAAAAAATGAGTCACTGCATGTATTTCAACATGCATATCTTAGTAAACATAAAATACATGATATACAGTTTGGGATATATGCAGGACTTTACAGTTCTCACTTTATCATATTAGCATGGATGGGAGGAACTCAGATGGCATATGGCTTCATTAGATCAACTACAAAGTACTGATTTGTCAAGGTTCTGTAAATAGATAAACACATCATCTGCATATTAGTTAACCTGTGTTCCCAATATAGTTGTTTTCTTTTCCTAATAAATCAATAATTTCCAAATATAAATATGTGCAGATCTCAAACATGTGGCTGGCAAGGCCTCATGTGCATCAGGACATAATCACAGCTCTTCCATACGTTGCCACAGTATGGATACATGATAAGAAGTGTCTGACATTAACATCTGATGTTATTGCATACAAAGACAATGTACAGCCATACAGGGATTGAATTTACTCTTGGTAGCATGAATTGAGCATCCTAAGCAACATAATAAGTAATGTGTCAATGGTATTGATGCTGATTTGGTACCCACATGGGCAGAACAAGAACAAAATAATTCTCAGTACCTTCCAAAATGATCCATATGATCATCACATAAACAATCATTTGAACATTTTCTGATCTGCCACCACTACGATTAAAGTAATCTAAAGGGTTAGGTAATAAATAAATTAGGGAGTTATTATTTTCATGGTTAAACAAATAAAGACAATGCAAACAAAATCCTTTGCAGGAGGTTTTGTGGCACTAAAACAAAGTAGTGTTACTTAATTCTGAAGTCATTGTTTACACTCTTAACAAATTACCAATACTGTAATTTTTCTGGTGAAGACATAAGAGTCAAATAAAGAGAAACAGGGGAGAATAAAAGTAGAGTTCATGGTTTCGAGCTCATCTTGCTCAAAGGTATCTTGAGAACAGATGAGTGAGAGAAACATCAATCATTCTGCTGTCAGCTCACTTTCTCTCCTCAGACCTGTCACTGCTCATTTTAACATCAGAAGCATATAGGAGACTTGAGTCTGCCAGAGATCCATCTACTGCACGTTGTCCACTCAATCCCTGCCAGCTCCCGAGCTTCTGCTTCTCATCTGCAGCTCTGACCTTTGACCTCTGAGCACTCCCTACAGAGGGGGCAACAAGAGAGAATGGGGTATTCCTACAGAGAACAATTCAAGTTAAATTGAGAAATTATGTAGTAATGTTGTTTTGACAGTGATATCATCTAAGTTCATATCGCAGTAAACTAGAAGTGAATGCTGGATCCCCCAAAAGGAATAAATACTAGAAGTAATAGTGCATACGTCCATGTTGAGCTGAACATTGTGAGGTTTGAATGACGTTTCTACATTGAAGAATATGGAACTAGTTAAGTGCCAAAACAATGTGACACGGAATATATGACGTTCTGCTTCAAGCTTTCACAACCAATTCCCACTGAGACTTCTGAAATCCAAACCTAAAGGATCGCCTTTAAAGCTAAAGTCCAAAAGTTCACACAATGTTTCCCTCGTCTGCATCTCAGTTTCTGGTTGGAGTCACACTGCCATGGTAGTTATGTCATTTCTGATTTTCATTAGCAAAGGAAAAGCTATCTTATGTGAATTTGTGCAACATACACTTCCATGCATTAACACAGTCGGCCAAGTAAAACTACTCAGTCTTCAAACCTCAAGTTGAAACTTGGCAGAAATAAAAGTGCTGTGAGGGAAAAAATAAGGTTCAGGTCGAAGTGAAATATGGAAAGAGCGTCTGCATCTCTCTTCAGATCTACAATACGAAGATGATGTGAAATGAATGTTTAATGAGCAGGATACACAAAGAAAATGACAACAGTCACCCTGATGCTTGAACCTTCCCTGACATGTAAAACATTGACTTGAAAGATAGATGAAGAGAAGGAGATCTGGGTCACAAGGGTGGAGTTAGTCAGGATGTCAGGAAGATGTAGGAGTGGAAATAATAATAACAAAGCAAAGGAAGAGGGGCGAGGAGAGAGAGTTGGATTTATGGTGTGGTTTTTATCAGAATATTGGACTTCCATCAACAAGATGATTTACTGATGTACTCGATCATGATTAATGTTTATATGCAGAATCTTACATTTGGACTATTTCCCTGTTTACTAACTCTGCCAACAACAACGTTATTCAAACAGCATTTCTACTACTTAAACCAGGGGTCGGGAATTTTTTTGGCTGGGAGAGCCATAAAAGACAAATATGTTTAAATGTATTTCCTTGAGAGCCATATATTTAATAAAATTGAGTTTTAAGTATATCACATCTCCAAGTACTAAAAGCACTATCAGTGTTTTCCCTACCATTGTCTGTACCCCACCCCACCCCATCCCCCCCCCCCAACGGAACCCCACGCCCCCCTCTGATTTGTTTTTTAATATATTCACAACTCACTTTTCACATTGAACAGGTGCTCTTTTATTAAATAAACTAAATAATTATGTTATTTATCTCATTTATGTGCACGTTTCGGTGTTTACTGCACGGGTGTCAAACTCAAGGCCACAATTATATCCGGCCCGCTGAGAAAAAATATCATATTTCTATCATAACTGACCCGCCGGTTTTGGTAATTAAATCAAGGCATGGCACAACCAGGGGAAAATACATATTTGAGGAAGTATCTAAATGTGTGAATGAAATGAAACTGCCCCGGGACAAACTGACGGTACTGTTTGGTACTGTTTGTGCGACATAACGAAGCATCTCACTGTTAAACCTGCAGCTTCAGGGCCGTGTTATCAGGGACATGTGTGGTACAGTGAGAGCATTCCAAGCCGAGCTGCCTGTGGGAGACTCTGATGCAGCAGGACACTTTGGTCACTACGTGTTTCCAAACACTGACTAACCATCTCCCCCGCTGTGTTCCCGACTGCGCATGAACTGCTCAGCAATCCGTTTGCAGTTGACGTGGAAACAGCACATGTGAACATCCAAATGAGCTGATTGACCTCCAGTGTAACTGACACACTCAAGGCAAAGTGTGACTCTGTGAGCGCTGCAGTTTCCAAGCTTCACCCCCGAAACGATGCCTGATTGCCATGTTGGCCCTCTCTGTGATTGAGTTTGACACCCCTGGTCTACTGCTTGCTTTGCACACATACACACACACACACACACACACACACACACACACACATACACACACACACACACACACGTGCGCACACAGTTACAGTCAGAGACAGAGCGGAGGAAAGGAGAGGGGAGAACTAAAACAAAATCCGCTGCTAAATGTTTTACTTTAAAATGACACAGTATAATTATTTATTACTTGTTAATCATGTTAAAAAATGTCAGCTCAAAATTGTCTGCGAGCCATATCGCGTCATCGAAAGAGCCATAGGTTCCCGATCCCCTGCCTTAAACCAATCCAGCTTTTACTACAGTTTCATGCTCTGAGTGTACAACACATCAACTTTTTTAAAGTTTAATTATTAGGCACATATTTTTTATATCAATGGTATTTTACAATATTTTGAATTGGAGTATATCAAATAAAATACGTATACTGTATGGTGTGAATCGGTGATCAAAAATCAGAATGGTTGTTGCTCCAGTATATAAAAATTTGTTTTTATCAGTGATTTAATAATTATGTTGTGTATAATGAAGCTCTGAAGATTAAAGTTTCGAAGTTGTAACTTTTTTTTTTACAGTATCGTTGGAAAATGTAGGATTCTGGATTATATGAATAAAGTTTCTTGAAGCCCATTTGAAGCTGAGCATAGTTGTATGCATGACACCGTGATAACATATATAATTACGGGGGGCCCCGGTAGCGCGGGAGACCCATGTACAAAGGCTGAGTCCTTGCCACAGTGGCCCGTGGTTCGAGTCCAACCCGTGGCCATTTGCTATATGTCGTTCCCCTTCTCCCTCCCCCTTTCACAATCTACACTTCTCTCTCTGTCATTAAAGGCATAAAAAGGTGAAAGCTTAAAAAAATGATTTATTTACAGATTCCATCAATGACAGAATTATGGAATAGAGTCACAATTTGGCTAATGGATTAAAACAATTTTTTATTATACAACAGAAGAATATTTTGTGAAGTTTTTCGAAATACCTTTGAAACAGAGACGTTGATAAAGTAGTTTCTGGGTTTTTGAAAGTTTACCAGACATTGAACTTTCAGACAGACGGACAGATGGACTTACATTTCTGTTTGTTGCCGTTACTTGTTGGGAGGACGGAGGAGTTACGCGGCAGCAGTTTGACCGGCAAAGATTTGACCCGTCGTACCAGAGGCACCGCTACTCGTGGCCGCTTGACGGGCACCACCCGAGGGACCGGAGACACCCGGCCATGGTACTCAAACAACCTGAAGAGAGAGAGGAGAGAGAGAAAGGGAGGAAACAAAGAAAGAAACGAAAGAAGGGAGGAGAGAGTTGAAACGGGGGAAAGTGGAGAGGAGAAGAGAGGTCAGATGATGATGAGAGGGTGTTTGGGAACACGAGAGGCAGGAAGTGAGGGAAGGAGAAAAGGAGGAGAAATTAAGACAGGATTTGAGATTAAGGAGGAGAAAGAGGAGGGAGAAGGAGCTGAGAAAAAGCACAATTGAAAAACATCCTTTATCCCCCAATTCAGAGGACAAAGATAGAAACTACGTTTGTATACAACTAATGTCACTAAGCTCTATGTGTTTGCAGTACACTCTGTACTACAGCGGTGTTTTTGGCAGCTAGTGTAAAATAAATAATTTGCTTTGGTTGTTGCAGGATAAAGTACAGAGCATCAGCAACAGACATTACTCAAACATTGGAAAGATATTTTCCAATTTCATATTTGGAAACATCCCGAGTGAATGAAAATGTTTTTCAAAGGATTTATTAGTTTATTACTTTGTTGACAGAGAAATCCAACAACTGATTTTTACTTTTTTCCAGTTGCAAGGAGCTCCTGTATTTCTGCACCTGCATCCATCAACATCCCACTTACAGGCTGATCGATTCTGCATCGTGGCCTTAATTATTGTTTACATTGTTTTGTATTTTATCCTCCTTGCAAAAGTAAATTGTGTTATGCCATTTAAAATATGTAATATACATTATTAAGGTGATTGTTCATGTTGTAGAATGTGTCTTGATTTGTGTGTTTCCTCCATTAAGACCTGTGCTCCTTTAGTCTGCATAAAGTTTTGATATGCCATCATTGTATACGGATACATTTTTTGGAATAAAACATATTTTCTCTTGCTACGTAATGAATTTAGTCTGAATCAACCTCATAAAACACGTCTTGGTTTATTGTATAGTAAAGGGAAACAGCTAATGTGATGTTCCTTCAGATTTGTGTGAAAATTGTATTTGGATTGAAGCATTCAGGAAGGAACTCTCTGGAAACATTAAAACAGTCATTTGATTCTCTACATTGACCATAAACTCTTGTTGTCAAGACCTTTTTCAGGTCACAAAGTGAGATGACAGATTCTTTGACCTCACTGCTGCTCACAGCTGCACTTCATTTCAGACACCACCCACACACTTTCTGCTTTTGACAGGTATCAAGGTTTAATGGCCAATATTTTAGGCTTTCTGGCTCAAACAGCATCCTTAGGATTAAATATTGAAGAAAACAGTCTTTATTTTGAGTATTTCCCTTGGCTGTATTTGACAGAAACATTGTGAACAGATAACATCACTTTGTGGAATAAATCTAGCATGTTATTTCTCAATCTGGTGGTCAAGCAAAACAGTAATGCCATGCAGATGCAGAATCCCTTTCCACATTCAATGAACAATAGAAATCAGCTTTTTGAAAGACAGCTAAGTTCCTCACTACAAGGCACAAGGCTTCTCTTTGATATTGTCTTTATAAGGATGAATACCTAATACCATAAAACAATCATTTACTTACTGCAGTTTGCTAACCTCAACCTCTGTGGAGTCAAAGTATAATTACTGTGACATCACATTTTTTCATGAAGCATTCAAGCTTGCTGTTTGGTGGCTAAAATGTCTGGATAGTTGCGATGGTACCAGCTGCAACACCAAATCGGGCCAGGGGCCATAAAGTGTGTGTGTGTGTGTGTGTGTGTGTGTGGGCGGGGGGTCAATGGCCCCTTCCCCATTTCCTTCCCCCCTGAATCCGGCGCCCTTGTCTGGACCACACACATCTTAAAATCCAACCTTTATTTTGATCTCGACAACACCTGCAAAGTTTTCTGACGCCAAATTGAGCCAGGGGTGTAAAGTGTGGGAGCCAATAGCTCTTTCGCCCCCCCCTTGCTCGCACCATGCCCATCACAAAATATGTTCACCAACACACACACACACACACACACACACACACACACACACACACAGACACTTCCTTTTGCTTGGACCACCCGTATTCCAATTCGACCTTCCTTTTTATCTCAATTACACATCTGTAAAGTAGAGTGACACACACACACACACACACACACACACACACACACACACACACACACACACAGGCTCACAAGGTGAAAACAATACCAGCGTCGCTGTCGTGGCTGGTAACTAGAAAGACTAGAAACCATCTTGTGATGGAATAACAGCAGCCGTGACGTCAAATCCTTCCAGGGGCTTAAAGTCGGGTGGGAAATTGGGAGGCCAATGGCCCCTTTGCCCCCTTTTTGAACTCGACCATCATTTAGATCTCAACTACACATCTGTAAAGTTTTTGTGACTGCATCCGGCACGGTTGTGACGCCCCCCTGCCTCGGACCACGCCCAAAGTTTATATGAACAGTGTGTGAGAGCGATGCTACAGTTTGTATTCCAGTAGTGTGATGACTCACTAACCATGTGATAAAAACAATTACTCTTTTGTTTGCAAACACAGTGCATCACTGTTTTTATTGGCCGACTGAGCACATCCACTTAGTCAAAGTTGAAAAAAGGCGAACTCTGACCTTTGAATCAGCTGGAGCCGGCTGGAGATCGCATCGACACAGGAAACCCGTGCTTGGGATCGTCCGTCGCTCGGGCTTTAATAAAAGTGAATGGGAAACGGAGTAAATATTGGGAGGACGTCTTATAAACACCCAACTTCACAACTAGATGCAGTCAGTTGCTGTCTGCTGACTGCACCCAGCTATGATATAGTGTTGCACTAAACTACTGTACCATGCTATATAATATAGTAAACCAGATTAGTAGATCAGACTCTTTGACAACAAAAACATATAATCAGACTATTTAAATGGTAAATTGAGCTGATAAGAACTGGACCAGAATAAGGCCTTTCAGGTTGTGTTTCACCTCATAATATATGATTCTGTATGCAGATCAAATTTTCTTCTAATCACCAGACATTGGGAAAATGCTCCCAGCATGGTACTAATTGTGAAGGACAATGTTATATTTTGGCAAAAAGATCAATGAAATGATGAACGTACAGGCAAAGAGGACAGAGATGAATATTTCACAAGTTATACGGCAGTGGACATGCTCTCATATTAGTATTCTATATACAGATATAGTGTAAATTGGGCAACATGTCTGTTCAGGTTGTCCCTTGCCTGTTTCACAGTCCCTTCTGTCCCACATAACCCGGCACAGGATAAAAGGCAAGGAGGTGACTGCCAGAACATATTTCACACTGCAGCTGAACAAAAAAGATCTGCACACCTGCTCGTTTACTGCGTGTTCGACGAGGGAAACGTTGTGAGGGAGAAACTGGTTTGCTGATTTTGCTGACTTAAAGGTACATTGAGGACACAAAATTCTTCATTGAGTAATAACTTGATAAAACTAATAAATATCCATTTTGAGAATATAATCTACATCAGATAACACTGGGCCTCTGTTATGTTGGTGGGCATATAAGAAATTCATAAATGTTCCAGTAAAACATGTAATGAATTATGAACTTGGGTCATGAAGGTTGACAACAGTTTGGGGAACCTGTGTGAAATATGCTGATTTAATTAAATGATTCTGACAACACTGACATCCCTTTGGCTTCACTACATTCACATCTTTGGGACATGTTCCAATGCAGCTGGTGTTTCAACCATTTGGGACAATAAGCAACTTGTTTTAATCACCACATATAAATTGTCCAGATGGCAATGTACTTTACTCCCCTACCTTAGCATGCATCTCCACAGGGCTAACACATAAATCATATTGTGTAATATGACAGATACAACCATTTGGATAAAAGTGTTCTGCTGTGTGAAGCAAGTAATCACAGCAGATGAGGTCTTTAATGCCCAGATTTACTGCACAGATCACACGTCTGTAAATGAATTAACTTTGAATTCTGCTCATATATATATATATAGATATCCTGTCAGGATGGTTTAGATGTACAGAATAAAAAAATGATAGAATTTAACACTCAAAAAGAGATGCAGAAAAAAAGAAAAGAGGAGAAGGAAGGACGAAGGAAATAAGGAAGGAATGTAGGAAAAATGTAACTTCTTGTATATGTGCATGTATAGCATACCATGTATAGTGCGTTCGTATGCTAAAAATGGAAGGGGAGGGAGACTGCCGAATCAAGGTGATGGTTGTAAATCAATGCTGAAGTCTGTGACCCAGCTGTTCAGCATGTTTCAACATCTGTTAAGATTTCTCAAACTCTGGTATAGGGGATAATTTGGGGGGATGGATGGAGAGAGATTAAGTAAACCAGTTTGTGGCCAGGAGATCACCGGATTGAATCCTGTGCTGTTTTGTTTCTTTCGTGGTGTCTGGGCTGAGCCAGAGTGATAGGATGAGGAGCTCCGACATCTGGAAGGAGGGCTGCGTAGCACAGACTCTTTTGGACTGAAAAGAGCCAGTTAAGGTTGAAATTAGAATGCCCTCCCTCTATAGGTATTCCAGGCACGTCAAACTAGGCGGAGACACCACGGTAGCGCCAGAATGTGTTGGAGGGAATTTATATATCGCATCTGTCCTGGGACCACCTTGAAATTCCCAAGAGAAGCTGATGAAGGATATAGGGAGAGGGGTGTCTGGGGTACTCCGTCCTGCCTGCTACCACCTCAACCCGGACCGGTATAATCAGAAAATGGATGGGTGTACTGAGCATAAAACTAAAATGTAATTTACTAAAACTGCACAACAATGTCGTGTTTAGATTGGACGTAAAGAGCAATGTAATCACTGAATTACAGAATGTTATTGGACAAGTTAGACTTAGATAAAGTCATCAAATGTACTTTTTGTTGTCAAATACTACACATAAGTGTGTACCCTTTCTGGATACTTTTTGGCTGTTTTTCAGTTTGGTCATGGCTCCTTAGTTTCAATAAAAAGGAAACCTCAGTGCTACACCATGTAATTATTTTTAAGACAATAATGTGCTTCCAACTTTATGGCAAAAGTTTGGGTAAGGCCTCTAAAGCATTTTGGCTTGGAAAAACTTGACTGGCCTGCAGAGAGCCCTGGCCTCAACTCCATCCAACACTTTTGGGATGAACTGGAACGTCGACTGGGAGCCAACCTTATCACTTAACAGCAGTGTCCAACCAATGATTTTATGGCTGAATGGGAGCATTCTGCAGCCAGGTTCCAAATTCTTGCCTTAAGCCTTCCAGGAAGAGTGAAGGCTGTTATAGCAGCAGATTATTACCCATGGTGTTGGATGGTAAGGTTGATTTTGTCTCCCTGATGCTCTGTCAGGCCAAGTTTGTAGCTGTCCTTCACTTCTGCTTGGTTAAGAGGACATTTGCATTTAGTCTGGTCTTCAGCAATGAAGATTAGTTTAGTTAGATTGAGGTCATGTGACTTGATTAGATTAGAAAGATTATTCCACTGTTTGGCCATTTCCTTGGTTCCTTGGTTGTCTATATGTTTAATTATTGGGGGATCTTTGTAAAATAGACAAGTTCTACACTTTTCACACAATATGGATGTCAACGCCCTCAAATACCCTTAAAGCTGAAAGTCAGTACGTTAACCTCATTGCTACCATTTTATTCCAAATCCAATCTATGAGTACAGAGCCAAAGCAATGAAAATAGTATCACTGTTGCACTTTATATGGACGTGAGTTTGAGCTATATAAACAAACTTGACTTGTTGTGACTCAATTGGGCCTTTTCCAGTGGGCAATGGGAATATGTACACAACATTTTATGTAAGTCTGGCCAATGCCAAATGAATTATTTTTGCCTTTGTTGGAGGGACAACAGATGTCTTATCAACAGACTGATCGAGCAAGATCACCACATCTTAGGTCCAAATACTAGCTGTAAAAACAAGCCCTTGTCTTTTGTATATCACATCAAGTGTGCAAGCAGGAAGAGTTTGTGCAAGGATAAGTGGCGCACAAAACTTATAATGGATTCTTCTCTGCAGTGATATTGTCATAATAGCCAAGAATGCCATTGCAGAATGGGCAGGAAATGAAAAGGCACTGAAAAAATGTTCTTTATCTGCGTAATGCCACCGAGATTGTTGCAGGGCAATTCTATGAAAAGTATCAGAGTGGTTAAAAGAAGCATCAAAGGACTGGAAAGTCTCATGTTCGGTCCAGAGGACACGCCATGTGTTCAACAACACCCATGAGAATTAAACTCTCTGGATGATCCTTCTTTGTTCTGAACAGTCAAACGTTACTGGAATGGTGATGTATAATTCAGAGATTTAACAGCTCTTCCTCTCCCAGGGAGATGGAGAATTCTTGATTACCCTTCTTCACTGCATTAGGCTGAGACAGACAAAGCATGATGTGTTTTGACAAGAGTCAAAAGAGGCTTTTGGAGGGTTGTTTTTCTCTCACCAGGATGACTGTCTTTTGTGAAACATGAAGCCTCTGCGCCACAAACATTTCAAAACCTCTGCATATAATGACACTGAATAACCCTGGATTGTTTTATGCTTTTTTAAATAAATGCAAAGATCCCATCCTGAGATCTGAGGCCGACATTGGTTTAACATCTGGGATGATCTGGATAAATCATTGCTGATTCATCTCAGCTGGACATCTCTACTTTCTGTCCTGCTCAGTATATACACTTTTCAAAAACAAAATAGCTCCTCCAATTGGCCCACATATATTTTTGTATGTTACTGAACCCTCATGAAAATCAGTTGAGACATACAGTACATGACTGTGTCCAAGTATTTGTTTCAAGTTAGGGGCAGGACAGATGCAGTTTTTTTTATTTTTACCCTAACAACTGTGTTGACTTTGATGATGACTTTCACCTGGTCTTGTCAGAGCACTAATAGTTACCAGACGTGACATGACTGCAGAGATCAGTGTAAATGTTTTGAATTTGGCCAGATGTTCACAGATGTTCCTCAGGCTTGGCCGAGATGCAGGTATACGAGAAAAATCCCACCGAAGACAGAAAATCCACTGGTTGAAAGATTTGCTATCTTATCATTATGATGACAGTTAAGCCTCCTGTTGTGATGCTATCACATCTGATAAACTGTCAGTGTTGCTGTTAAAAACAGGAGCTCTTCCTACCTGACTTTTATGTCTTCCACAGAGAGAAACACAACACAAACCAATCATGTTTGTTAAGGTATATTAGTTAGGACATCTGCTTTGTTTCCAATAGAGGTGTTCAAAGGTTCTCTGCTTCAGGACCTGAGTTGAGCCGTGTCTAAATTATATTTAGTCCACTTGGGTCATGTCTCACGTCTGCCTGGCAGTGTGGCTAACAGCTTAGTGGATCCAATCGGATTCTGCATCAGCTCTGATCAAGAGCTGTGTCTTCATCATCACAAGAGGAACTACTGGAGGAAAGATTACGTGTCGCTCGGTGTTCGGTAAGCGTTGGAGCATCAACCTGCTGTCAGCGTTGGTGTTCTCTCTTTGTTTGGTTCAACTGCCACTTAGATCTGATCTTTGTTTGAAAATCAACTTTGAGCCACTAAACCTGCACAAGTAAGGCAAACATTTATAATTCTCTCAGCACCGGGTGGGTAAAGGGTCAAATGGATCCTTAAATGTGCTGTCAAGTTAACTGAATGTTTATGTGCAGCTTTCTTCTAAAAAAGTCATTTTCAGTTGCTGTTTTGATGTTGTTTGGTAACATTTATTTACATTTATTGTTAATAAATTCCTAGTTTTGTTCATACACCTCTGTTGTCCTTGTTCTTTTTCCCTAGATTTCTTTTTTATTGTTACTCCCCTCATCCCACAAACAGTCGAAGGTGTTTGTGCCGCAGGAATGATTGGGGGAAACCTTTGTTTGATTATCTCCACACAGAAAGTTCTGGAAAGAGTATTTATTGTGAATCTCTTTCATGAACGTGTTCAAGATTACACATTATAAAATACTTTAATAAAATGCTTGTTGAATTTTGGTCTTTAATTGTTGTATTTTATGTCTTTAATATAATTGCATGTAATCCTTTATACCAGAGCTTCTTCCACCCCCCTTATTAAAGTGACTGTTGCCCAAATGAAAAAAACAAGGCTCATAAGCTACACTGACAGTGAATCGTAGACTTAATCATATTTTAGATTTACATAATGTGTTTGGTCATAAAGCATCACATGTTTTTCTTGTATTGTTAAAGATACGCTTCACATTTTCCCTTAAAATTAAAACAAAGGGGAAAAAGTGCTTTAACACCATATTTGCTTATTTGTTATGGCACAACTCCTCAAACCTTCTGCCACGTGCCTCTGGCAGGTTATGGTTGACCTTCTCTTATAAACACCAGAGCCATGTGTTCAAACCCTGCCTACAGCCCTGCTGTACCATCCTTTATCCTACCTGTCATAGAAGTCTTCTCTGTACTGATCGTAGTCCAACTCATAGCCACTGGGGAAGAAGCACAATAGCACACAGTGACTGCACCAAACAAATGAGATGCAATGCTTTTCATAACATGAGCATGAATCCACATTGAAAACAACATATGGGAACAACAAGGTTTTGGGGTTTCCATGCAGTTTATAGTTGCTAATGAAAAACTAAAATCGCATAAAAAGGCAACAATTACAACCTCTGTGGAAGAGACAAAGAAACCACAAAATACTTCATCTCACCCCAAGAGACTTAAAGAGAGACATAAATATGACAAAGACAAAACAGAGCCTGCCAACGGAAACTGAATTCTGGAGAATGATGTGAAATATGTTTAATGTTTACTGAGACAATATGTTAGTACGCATGAAGTGGAAGTACACATGTCCTCTGTACAGGACTCGGAGGGACACAATGATGTCAGATGTCTGATGTCATTGTTCTAGTAAAATAATACAAATGAGTCCAAAGTACGTTTTTAAGTGAAAGCTCAAAGGGACGAACCCTGAAGGAATTATTAACCAACTCTGCAGCTCTGCAGAGATTTTAAGGAACTTCTAGTTCATGGTTTGTTGTTACAACCTGAACATTTACTGTGTTGACTTAAAGGAAACCAGCTCTGATAAACCAGCTGCACACAAGTTAGAGAGAGAAAGAGCTGGTGGAGACCAAAACACGGCTAAAAAGGGTGTAAAAGTTTGAACATTTATCAGGTGGACACATTCACAATGTTAAAGGTAACGTTGCTCCATGTCTGCAGGGTGTTTGAATATGTAACTTGTTATCCATGACAGTTATATAAAATAAGGATATGTGACAGCTGTCAGACAGGAAAGCATTAACAACGCGATGGAAACAGATGTTTCTTCTACCCGAAGCTGCTCGTTATTTTTCAGGGGGTAAAAATAATACATGATTATTATTTCTTCAAATGAAGGCCACAAGATGAAAATGCCCATTCTGTTTGCAACGTAGGACTTGTATTTCACTAGCTAGTCATTTAATTTACTACACATTATTTTAAGTGATTGTTATTACTGTAGTCACCCCCACCAAGTCAGCGCGCAGCAGGCTGACGGCTGTGGGGCTGCCCATTGTTTGCCCACAAGGGAAACTCTGAAACTGATTACTGCCCCAACAATAACGGCTTCATTAAATAACATGATTGTAATGTCCAAGGTCAAAACTAGACGCACTGTCCCTCTACAATAAAAACTAAAATCTAAATACTGAGAGGTTAAAAATAGAAGCCTTCTTCAGGGTGCTGTTAATAAAACACCTACAGGTCTCGTTGTTATGCCGTGTAGCTGTTTTTTAAAGCCTCATCCCTCTTCAAATAAAGTGGTTTAGACCTCAGTCCCACATGGTCAACACATTTGTGAGTAAAAACGTTTCTTCTAATACAAGTCCTGGCCTCTTAGATAAAACCTGCGCTGGTTTATACAAGTCCTGAAATACAAACAGATCTGCGTAGTGACACATTGAGCTACAGCATCATGCAACCATGGCGCTGTATACCTGTAGAGAGAAGCTGCTGATCGCTTCAGGCTTTTGGGTCTGCTTGGCTTCGGTTCTCCAGCCATGTTGATATCTGTGGGAAAAAAAAGAGGAAGAAAGTGATTTTTGACTTTCTTTAAAGCTATTATGAGGAACATTAATTAGAAGCCCACCCACGTGGTTAACCACCCAATTAAAAAGACGAGTATCTACGGCCCCTTCAGGCTCAAACACTATTTAATCTGTATTAGCACTGAAGAAAGACACAGGACTATCTCTGAAGGTGGATGGTGTGTTGCCTTGTAACCTCCACCAGAGGAAGACGTTGAGCCATTTTACAACATCTTCTCTAATCTGCCTGTTGTCAGTACAGTCAGCTGTTCAGTCAGTCCAGGCAGCTCCCACTGAGCCCATATTGTCCCGTCAATTTGCCATGTAAAAATAATCAGAAGGAAAATAATCTAATTTTCTAGCTGTACTGTTTAGACCTTCCCTCCTTTTTTGGGGTGATGAGAAATCAAGTCTAGAAGGAATACATTAAAGTATCTGCGCTGCATTACTTACAGAGCTGTGGTGGTAATTAAGAATGTGAATGGACCATTTGTTCACGTTGCTGCAGCGACCATGGTCCAAAACAAATACTTGTAAAATCTATGTAATCTGAACGACAGCAATTTAGGATTATTGAGGACACACAGGGTCAGGGCTTGTTTCTGTTAAACAATTGTTTTGATATTTTAAAAAGAAGGATTCCGACCACATCACAGCACCGTGACAACGTGTCAAGGTCTTGAATGGCGTACACTTAAACATGGACGGTGGAAACGTTTCAGTGTCAGTTTTATAATAATAATATAATAACTTTATTTGTATAGCACCTTTCATACAAGAATTGCAGCCCAAAGTGCTTCACAGCAGAAAACATAACAATTAGTACAAGATTACACAGAATAAGAACATTTACAGTACAATAATCACAGTGTTGATGTACATGAGTCAGAAGTACCATTATAACAATAGCAGAATTAAAATAGTATAAAATAACATTGGCACACCATTCTTGTAAATGTTTTAAACTATCAGAGCCATATTTTGAAAGTATGAGATCAACAATGGGCCCCTGTGGCCCTTCAACTGGTTTACTCCCTTTGCTACCCATTATTTACGTTTACAGTGTCGACCTCTTTATTGACCTTTTAACGTATAAAACACAGACGTCTCCGTGAGTCCAGATTCTTTTGGCAGAATCTTGGTTAAAGCCGCTTCATAAACAAACCCCTGTTTGTTAAGTTTTATGAAACCTATCGGTTAAACACAGTTTTTCTCCAATATATTCTTTAATCTTTCACTTTTCCACTAATTGTGTAAAGAACATGTAAACACATTTATCAGAGAAGCTTCCTCTTGTTACCGTGGTAACACAGTCAATTTGATCTCAAGTTTTTCAAAAATACACACTCTGAAAATGTATCCTAGTTACCTTTACACATTCAATGTTAAACCAGTAATAATTCACCATTAAAAGGCTAAGATAAAAAGATAGAAAATATCACTATTAAAAGAATAAAGTAAAAAGATATGTTTTTAGCTTACTTTTGAAGATATTGAGCAACATTTTGACATTTTTAATGCTGCAGTTGACACGGTAACCACAATATAATATAATGGCACAGTTCTTAACTAGTTTGAAGCCTATGTGAAGGACGGGGACCACTTTGTTTTGATCGATAATTACATATTTGACTGTTGAAAGTGACATGTGGAGTCCCCCAATGCTCCATTCTTGGACCTCTTCTCTTCAGCTGATTACTGCTTTGGGATTTCTTTGTTCAACAGTCTTTTAGGGTTCGTTTGTTTTATGTTTCCACCAGTATATGTGGGTCGAAAGTTAATAGCTGCTCTGTGCTCACACAAGGAAACAACCATGCACCTATGATTCACCCATCCATTCTCTAAATCTATTACCCTGTTCAGGATCTTTGGGGGCTGGAGCCCAGCTCAACGGTCTGTCAAGTCGATCTGAAGTTACCTGCATGCCTTTGGATTGTGGGAGGAAAATAAAACACCCGCAAGAAACCCACGCAGAGAAGCACAGCGAGGAGTGAAGATATTAAAAGGACGGATGAACGGATGAGGAGGGAAAGTGAGTGTTCATCAGCCAGTGGCTGAAGATTCAAGCCTGTTAACTTCACCATGAAGGGGAATGTGTGTGTGTGTGTGTGTGTGTGTGTCTGTGTGTCTGTGTATGTGTGTGTGTGTGTGTGTGTTTGAGGCAGTGATCCAGAACCCTAACAACAGAAAGGTGTGGAAATGGCAGAAGTCCAGTTGTTTACAAGGACACTCTCACTCTCACACACACACACACACACACACACACATACACACATGCACACACACACAGACACAAACCCAGATACACGCACAAAAACACACACACACACACATATACACACATACACACACACACACATACCCAGATACACGCGCACACCCACACACACACACACACACACACATCTTCATCCAACTCAAACTATTATTGACCCTCCCCTTTATGACCTAGTGAAAAAAACAGTGCAAACACACACACACACACACACACACGGTCCACCTGCTGCTCCATATGCCTCAGTGATTTTATTCTGTCTCCTGCAGTGTCTTGTTATTCAAAGTCGAGGAGCAAACACACAGAAATGCTCTCTATAGACTCTTCCAATGCAAACCTGCTAACGAGCCTCAGTAGCTCGATAACTAGCCAGCAGTGACTCCGTCACCAGAGTTCAAGCTTCACCTATCTGGAGGTCAATCACTTTCAGGGCAGAAACTAGAGGCTGTAACTTGGACTGATCATTACAAATGAAATCTCTTGTAGCTTTTACTGCTGTAAATAAACACGTAAATGTACCCTGTGGAGTTTTGACCAGCCTTGCGATGGAGCAACGTTTTTATGACTCATTCATTCATTTTATTATCTACTGGCTGTTCCAAAGATCACATTTTAAATTAGGGAGCTTTTTGCTGTTGGATGAACTTTCCATAATCATGCAGTTTTATGCCTGATTAATCTTTTTTTTTTTTCTGTACATCTTAGATTTTTATGACAGTTTTTCCCTTTTCTTGGTTGCTTCTCAATATTTTGCTTTTGATCACCTCTTTTATGTGAAGCAGTTTGTTTTTATAGCACTTCACAAAACCAGCGTTACCAACAATCGTCATTATCATATTACTTTTATTGTTTGAGTCATGCTTTGCTTCCCAACCAAAAACAGCAAGGTGGTGACGAAGTGTTAAAAAGGTGAAAAGTGTCTCCGAACATGAACCCTAAATCATCTCTTCAGAAAACACATGAGGTGGAAATGACCCTGGAGAGCCAGGAGGGGCAGCAGAGAGACGAAATGAGAAGAGAAGAGTTGGGTAGCTAAGTGGGACAGAGAAAGAAGACATATTTTATATGATCCTCAAAGCTCACACACACACAGACACACAGACACACACACACACACACACACACACACACACACACACACAAGCTGCAGTGGGGCAGAGAGCATCACTTAGCGGCCCCTTAGCTGTCATAGCTTTATCCTATATTTTACACACACACAGACACATTCATAAATGTTCTCTTCTCTTCTTGCATACACAAACACACACGCACAAACACACACGCACAAACACACACGCATAAACACACACACACACACACACACACACGCACACACACACACACGCACACACTGGGAGAGACTATTACAGAAATGCTTGCAGCTCTGCAGTGATTGAACATAAACCAGTTGAGTTCTTCACATCGGCTCGCTGACAGCTCGCCTCTTCTTGCTCCCCGGGGGAACAAACAGAGGAAAACACTCCAGCAGCTTAAAGGCACACTCCGCTCAACTCTGATTTCCCTTCTGATATCTTATTGCACAGTAACTCAGAGGACGGGGGGAAAGACAGCATATGTTAACACTCAAGAGGAAAATGTTATGACGCCCATGGGTCGACAAAATTTCTGTACACAGCAAGTTACTGAACTTCAGTCTGATTATTGCAGGACCGTCTGTATCGACCAACGAGGATCAAACCAGAGAACAAACTAATGTATTTTTGTCACAAGTTGTACGATGTTCATGATGGAAAGATCCAGCAGCCAACCCGAGTAAAGTGAAGCCTGCATTCTCCCTAATGGCCAGCAGGGGGCGACTCCACTGGTCGGATTGTATAGAAGTCTATGAGAAATTGAGTTTACGTCTCTCTAGATTTATTACCTCAGTAAACATCTTCTTAATGAGTTTATGGTCTCAGTCGCTAGGTTCAAGTCTTCTTCAATACAGCACGATGTTCGTTTTGTAAGTTATGGTCCCATGTAGAATAAAATAGACAATAAAGCAGCACATGCTTTAGGGCGTGGCTACCTTTTGATTGACAGGTTCTTCAGCATTTGGTTGTACTTTCTGTAGCTCCAAACTCTTGTGTCACTTCCAAAAAAACATGATGGCATCTTCCAAGATGCAAACGTCAAGGTTTCAAAACCATTTCATATATTTAAATACTTATTTCCCTTGGTCAAATGGCCGAACACAAATATATAAGGAAGAGGTTCATGTTGTGTGAAGAAACAGAGATCAGGCCTGAACCACAACATACATGAACAAACCGTATCTCTTCCATGTGCCACTCTGTGAAATAAACTCATCATGTGTGGATTTGGCATTGAGGTTAAAAATATTTTCTGATGAAACACTGAGCCAGAGATATTCTGAGTCTTTTAATGATTGATTAAAAGGTTATGCTAGCTGTGGGTTTTCTGTACCTTAGGGTTTGTACAAGCATGTGTGAATAGTCTTCTTCAAATATAGTAACAGACATAAAACCTCATTATTTCAATTTGAAGGTAGAATAACCTTAGTTTTGGGGCGTCCAGGTTGCTCAACCGGTAGCACAGATGTCCCATATACAAAGGCTTAGTCCTTGCCCACAGCGGATGGTTCGAGTCCGACCTGTGCCGTTTGCTGTATGTCGTTCCCTCTCTCTCCCCCTTTCACAATCTGCACTTCTCTATCATAAAGGCATGAAAAGCCCGAAAATATAACTTAAAAAAAAAAACACTTTGACCATCACACTTTGTAAGTAGCTGTATTTCACTCACCCAGCGTCTGTCCCGCCAGCACCCGGCCGTTCTCCCCGATCACGGCTCCCCTGGCGTGTCTCTCGCTGGCGTACTGGATGAAGGCGTAGCCCTTGTGCACAGAGCAGCCCAGCACCCGGCCATACTTAGAGAAGATGCTCTCGACGTCCGACTTCTTCAACACCGCTGTGTTTAGGTTGCCGATAAACACCCGGGAGTTGATGGACTTTGGATCGGTCTTGTTGGTCACATTACTGGTCTGGACTTTCAGCGACATGGTGATGGGCGAAGGAAGCGACTGACAAATGGATGGATTGGGAGGTAAAGAGGCTGAGCGATGGGGCTTCTGAAGAGAATAAAAGAAAACAGAAAACTAGTGTTAGTCACAAAACAGAGATAATAGAGCACTGACACATTTGAGACTCATAACTGAACGAAATCTGGACTATTTAACTGAACAAACATAGTGTTCGTTCATTGTTCACACAGACGTCAAGACCTTGGTGCACAGATACAAGTCATGCTTTTATAAGAATGTGAAAGGAAACGAGAACATAATGTGGGTGTGTGGACGTCTTGTGAATAACAGCCTTTGTGAGTTTTTCTGTTCTTTTCTGACCCAGTTCAGAGGGTTCAATGTGAAAATCTCCTGTCACAGAATCCTCTGATTATTTTGCATTTGCTTTCAATAGGGACATACAGCTCTCAAGCAATTTCACAGCACATGAATGCACCATGAGACAAGCCACACTTATAATCATCAAAGAGATTTTTTACATCAAATATGTCTTGTTCCTCCAAATTTGGACTTTTCACAACTGGTGCCACTTTGAGTTCCTGACTACTACGAACTCATTACTAATACAAGCACTTCATTTCAACAGTTCAAGTTAAATTCAAATATCTCTTTGCATTAAAGCGAGAGGGAAACGTGCAATAACCAACAACGAGATTGCACTGATAAGTCAAAGTACAGCAGAGCAGACCACAGCTGCTTCCTCACTGCATCCATCACAGAGCAGGATTTAAAAAACAAATATAGTTTCCTCCCTCCATCCACATAACTAAAGAGCACAAGCTGAGAAGTGACGGTATGATGGAGAAGAGAAGAGGAGGGGAGGAAAGAGAGGGAGCACTGGGAGGAAAGGAAAACTAAAGGATGAGTCAGATGAAGGATTGAACAGGAGCAAGGGGGAGTAGGGATTAGGAGACATGCCGGGGGGGATGAGAGAAGAGGAAGAGGGAAAGAAAAATATGGGTTCTGTTGGTATATTTACTAGAATAACCTTCAACTTTAAATTGAATTAAATTGTGTTAATAAAATATTACTAATTTAATTACTTTTATACCCTAAAAGCACAATCACTAGGTTAATAAATGTAATTCAACATTAGCCCACATCATTGGTTCCCAAACTTTTGTTTGTTGGTTAGCATGCAGTACGTTAGCATGCAGTATGTTAGCATGCAGTATGTTAGCATGCAGTATGTTAGTATGCAGTAGGCTACGTTAGAATGGAGTACGTTAGTATGCAGTACGTTAGTATGCAGTACGTTAGCATACAATACGTTAGCATGCACCATGTTAGTAGCCTATGCAGTACGTTAGCATGCAATATGTTAGCATGCAGTAGGCTACGTTAGAATGCAGTACGTTAGCATGCAGTATATTAGTATGCAGTATGTTAGCATGCAGTACGTTAGTATGCAGTATGTGACTTCAAACACAGGTGGTCTCAGATTCAGGCTAAGCTAACAGTAATGCTAACAATCAGAGCCCGGGCTGCCACATGGATGCACATTCAGTGGGTAGAGCAGTGCTGCATTACTAAGCATAGCTCTCCAGAACAAAGCAGGAAGAGTGAGGCGATCGCAGGCCACATGTTTCATCACTGCTTCATTTGGCATTTACAGAAAGCTTAGAGAGTCAAGTAATTGAGTAAATGAGTCATCTAAACTAGAGTACAGTGGGAGTCTGACAGATGAGTCAGTGGAGAGGAGATGTAATAACTTGTGAGTTTTTTCGGTCTGTCAGCAGTGTCACGAAGCAGAAGGAATTGAAGAGACGAGAAACAGTAAGAATTCTTTGAGATGTAGCCGTTGGAAGAGTTACCAGCTTCATGTTTCTGGGGCCACACATCACACGTATATTTCTCTTACTTTAGAGCGGCCATTCTTTGTGGTCCTTGTCACTGCTGACTGTGTTCCTCTGGAGGGTTAACACGCCTCTCCCAGAGCTGTAGAAGTGAGATCTCGACTGAAGTCAGACTTGAAACCTGACTTGGACCTCCCTGTTCTGAGACTTGACTCATACTGATGGAGAGATTTCACTTAAGACCTGCTTTCACTTTTTGACACGGAATATTTCTGTCACAATAAAAAGACATAAGGGTAAAAATAAGACCGTGTGGATAAGAATAGAACAGACGAATAAGAACTTTGTTATGAAAAAATCCACTATATACAGCTATGAAAGGAAAAGGGTCAAATGATCATAATTAAGCAACCTAACATACTGAGTTAATTAAAGACTGTTGGGAGTTAAAACATCTTCTGACAGGCTGTAGACATGACGTGGATGTTCCCTAAAGCTCTGAAGTGACAGCACGGAGCTTAAATGGGCTGCAGTTATGTTCACACTCAGTGTTACTCACCAAAACGCATTGTGTGGATCCTTAAGGTCTAACAAATGTGTTGAATGCATTTGTTTCCTAATAAAACATTTACAAATGAAAATATATTAGGAAATATTGTGTCAGTCGCAAGTAAAAATAAATTCTGTTTTATGTTTGCATCACTGGAGAATCACTGTTAGGGACTACAGTATGTCTCCTTCCCTTTTGACTGTAACTCTGAAACTGACAGCAAATGTAACTCAAACCAAAGCAGTTACATAAAGTGTAAAACATCACAGTCAATCTCCTCACCGCTAAAGAAAAACAATGAAAACCTACAACCAAAGCATACTCAAAAACAAATCAAATATTGTTTGAAAAGCATAAAAAATGCTATGAATATAAAGATGTCACTTCACTATATAAAAGTGATTCATGGATATAGAGACATGTATACTGTTTGTTTGGGCTTTCAAAATGCATACATGACGAAACTACATTAAAAGGAAGGAGAAGGAAGGAAGGAGGGAGAAGAGGAGGAGAATGAGGAGAAGAGAGAAGGAGAAGGAGAAGAAAAAGAAGAAAGAAAAGAGAAGAGCAGAAGAAAGAAGAAGAAGAAGAAGAAGAAGAAGAAGAAGAGGAGAAAAGAATAAGAGACGAAGAAGCTAGACGGAAAGAGAAGGAGAAGGAGGAGAGGAGCGAAGAAGGGAAGAGAGGCAGGGAGAGAAGAAGAAAGGAGAAGAAGGAGAAGAGGAGAAGGAGAGAAGGAGGAAGGAGAAGAAGAAGGAGAAGGAGGAGAAGAAGAAGGAGAAGAAGAAGGAGAAGGAGAAGGAGGAGAAGGAAGGAGAAGAAGAAGAAGAAGAAGGAGAAGAAGAAGGAGAAGGAGAGGAGGAGAAGAAGAAGGAGAAAGAGGAGAAGAAGAAGAAAAGAGAAAGGAGAGAAGGAGAAGAGAAGGAGAGAAGGAGGGAAGAAGAAGGAGAAGAAGGAGAAGAGAAGAAGAAGAAGGAAGAAGAAGAAGGAGAAGAAGAAGGAGGAAGGAAGGAGAAGAAAGAAGGAGAAGGAGAGGAGAAAAGAGGAGAAGGAGAGAGAAGAAGAGAGAGAAGAAGAAGAGGAAAGGAGGAGGAGAAGGAGAAGTAGAAGAAGGGAGAGAAAGGAGAAGAAGAAGAAAGAAGAAGAGAAGAAGGGAGAGAAGAATCCTGACTGCGAACGAGCAGACACGGAAGGCCAAGAGCGAAAAAACGCTCCCAAGACGCAGACCCCGCCTCCGGACAGCGGTAAATAATGAGAGACGAACTAATAAGAGAGAAGCGCCTCCGCCGGCTGAGCGGATAAGGCAGGCCCGGCGCCCCTCCTCCTCCCGGCTCCGGCGCGGAGCCTTCGCCTGCTCCTCCTTAGAGCCCCTGGAGGCGCCTCCCGGAAGGAAGCCGGAGAGGAGGAGTCCGGAGGAGGACGGCCCTAGAACGCGGCAGAGGGGAGCTCCCCGAGCCTCGAAAGCAGAATTCTCCGAGGCGGGAGCCATCCGAAGAAGAAGAAGCGAAGAAGAGAAGAAAAGAAGAAGAGAAGAAGAGAAGAAGAAGAAGAAGAAGAAGAAGAAGAAGGTATATTGTATTTATCCCTCAAGGGGAAATTCATTTTGTCCACTCTGTTGTTAATCTTCACAGGCCCAAAAAACACACATGCACATACCTGACCTGCACTTGTGCATTATGGTACGGAGAGATGTCAGACTGCAGTTTGGATTATGTGCCTTGCTCAGAGGCACCTCGGTAGTGCCCAGGCCTACTGTAACGAATGCAACTGTCATGATCTGCTCCTTAGATGAGATGCAGTCCATCTCCAGCCGCTGCCGTCTCCTCCCTGTCTGTCCCTTGATTCACCTTCAATTGTTGAATTGTCCCTTTCTGCATTGGAGTCCTCCTTCCTCTACTGTCCATAAACTCCAGCCGTGACAGCAACTATGAAAAATCTGATTTTATTTTTGGGCGGCGGAGTCTTAGATACAAAGAAAAAACATTGCAGAAACAAATGTCCCAGCTTTGGCTGGGTATGTGGCCAAAAGTATGTGTGTGTGTATGTGTGTGTGTGTGTGTGTGTGGGTGTGTGTGTGTGTGTGTGATGATCTCCAGTCCTTTCTCCCTGACCTTCAAGGTGACAGAGCCATCTCAAATCTGATTGGTCAAACTCTAATGAATGAAATTGAGCTTGGCCCCGAGGGAACTGTGTGTGCGTTTGTTTCAGAGGTCCACATTTAGTGGACAAGAGAATAGTGTTGATCCAGCAAATCCAATTTGTGTGTGTGTGTGTGGGGGGGGGGGGGGGGGTGAAAGAGAGAGAGAGAAAGATAGTGAGCAAAGGTTTGTGTGAATGTTTTCAATTTCTGTGTGTGTGTGCAGGAAAAAGGCGTTTGCCAAGAGAAGGAAAATACTTACATCGTGGTAAATGTACACACACATATACACAGGAAGTTGCAGACTGGCACTTTCGAGTTTCTGCAATAAACTTGTTTATGCATCGTTGCAAGTGCTGTAGGGTAGTCACACACACACACACACACACACACACACACACACACACACACACACATCCCACAGAGAGATACTGTATATGTGTTTAAGTCTGCATATACTGTATGAGACACACACTTCCTGTGTGTGTCCACCAACAGAGACGCGTTCGATTGTCTAGCAAAATGTTGAAGCCCAATGATCTCATGCTCTATAAACAAATCAGCTTTAAAAGCTTCCCCCGTTCAGGCTTCATGGTTTGATAATAAATGCAGCCATTGGCATAAAAGACGAAAGCGCTTGTAAACTCTAGAAATTAATCCAAAAGCCTACTTTGTGGTTTAAATGTAAATTGTAGCTTTTAAAATCAAATGAGCTTCATATATCAGTCATATTGTTATCTTCAATTACCATCAAGACTTGCTAAATAACATTTAAAGATAACTTACTCTAAAATTGTAAACTGTATGTATTCCGGCGGCACATTACAGGCTCCATGTCCAACAGGGTTTTGGATTCTTGCTGACATTTTGTTTCAGTGAGAGAATGTGACCTGATGAACTGAGCAGCAACAATCCGGCCTCCATGATGCTGACCTTGTGCTCCGTCCAGCACAGATCAATCAAATCGACCGAAATCAAACTTCAGATAGTTGTGGTCCCTGTGTGTGTGTGTGTGTGTGTGTGTGTGTGTGTGTGTGTGTGTGTGTGTGTGTTTGTGCGTGTGCGTGTGTGTGCGCATGTGTGTGTGTGTGTGTGTGTGTGTGCGTGCGTGTGTGTGTGTGTGTTTGTGTGTGTGTGTGTGTGTGTGTGTGTTCAATGATTCACATCCATTAACATTTCTACCTTCTGAATCCTGCTTAGAGAAGAGAACGAGCAGCTTCATGGGCCAAGCTTCACACTCAAATGAGCCTTATTTCCTGGGTTTTTAATTAAACTAAAATTGCATACACACACACACATACACACCCTGCTGCAGCAAATCATTCAGGCAGCTTCTCTCTGTGACTCTGTGTCTGTAGAAATAGCAATTAAATCTGACACCATAGGGGACGGTGATTATACAGATTATACAGGCCGTCTTTAGGGGCTGTTGGAAATATCACAATTATGACTTCAATACACATGAGTTAACATGAGCGAACATGACTAAAACATGAATTAATTAGAAGTGTCAGAGAGGTAACAGTTTGACGTTTGGTCATTATTACTTCCAATTACAAAAAACTATTTTGGAGGCAACAAGGTATCGCTGAATAATTTTGAAATTGAGTTTTCAATTCAACATCATTTCTTTGCCACATTTGGGAATCTAGGAGAAGAAATCTGGAAAATATTTTATATTAGGCATTAAATTCAGTGTCAAATTAGACAAAGCCAAATTCTACCATTCACTTTCCAAAGTAACGATTCAGAAGTCAAACTGATGAATTGCAGTTTCTGCCGACTGATCTTTACCAATTAATTTGACTCACGACAAAGTGATCCGAGTCTGTGAGATGTTCGCTGGTGCCATCCAGTGTGTGTCGCTTACATTCTTCAGTGAAACATCTCCAAGAACACAGTGTGATACCTAACACACACACACACACACACACACACACACACACACACACACAGTTATCCTGCACTTTCCTGTTTTCTCCTTGTTATTCCTTGGTATAGTTGCATCTCTCATAATGTTTCAGTATGTCCATGTTTAATTCATGTAACTCTGCATCTTTTGCTTCTTTATATACTGCCTGCTACATGCGGCACACTATTTAAGCCAGGTTTAATATTTTAAAGGGAGCTTCTCATCTCCAGATCAACCATTCTGACGTGTACTGTCATTGAAGTGCACATTGCATTTGGAGTTATTTGAAGATGTTAGTTTGGATTCATGTCAGTTACCAAAGACTCTGCAACAATTGCAGTCCAGAATAATCTCCATGTTGGTGCTCCAGGGAAATGTAGCTTTGACTCACTTTGTCATAAACACTTGTGCCTTGTTGCTGTTGCTAAAGAGTGATAACTGATATCTAATATCGCTCTTATATATAATCCTCCGCTGCATGCAGCAAGTTGATGCCTATTTTCTTGATAATGAAAAGGCTTTGGGGGAAATATTGGAAACCACTTTCTGAGGTAGAGGAGGCATGTCGAAGAAAAGCAGGTTCAAATAATAGTTTATAATAACTAGAACAATAAACACTAGTAAGGATGCCACCTGGGCGCCCACAGCCAGAAAACTACTACTACTATTTCTGCTGTATCAGTTCTATTGACACCTTTCACACCAGTCCAAATTAACTGAAACAAATTAGTGAACGCACCAGAATTTATTTGAAACAAACCAAACCATTTAGGTATAAAAGCACCCAAAATGATCAACAATAACAGAAGAATATGTTCTGATTTCAAATCGTTCTCAGACTAAATAATGTTCATGTACCTCAGTGAAGTGTTGGAAAAAGAGGTGGTCTCAGGGGGATTTTGGAGAGCATGTGGCGGTGAGCTGATAGGGGCTCTGGCTCTGCAGGGAGACGATAATGTGAAGTATATCATAAAAAGAAGTGACTACCCTGAGTGAGGGAAGGTCATTCAAAGAGGAGCCGGCAGGGAGAAACACTTCATAATAATAAATAGAACAGACGAGACAGCAGCAACTTCGGGATTAGACTCACTTCCATTAATTGTGCTTACAACACAAGGTGGTAATACTGTGATAGACTGAATCATTGTGGGTTTACAGTCAATATTCCCACAGCCAATAATGCTGATGTTATAACACCCAGGCTCTAATATATTCACATACAGAGCTGACCTTTAAAACTATAAGATAGCTTATCCTCCACATACCCAGAGGTTTGAAGTAAAAAGAGAAAATGATTTATTTCTATTTAACCCTTTAACACCTAAGCCTAAAAAGCCTCAACATTTTCGCCTGGACCTTTTAGCTTATTTTGACTATAACAAGGTCAGAAAATATCCTGTGAGTAAGTACTTTTGCCTCATTTTCCAACAATACCTGGAACTTTCCATATCTGGCAGTCATTTACAATTTATTGCATGTTATGAGAGTGTAATAACAGTTTAAAATGAAGAGAAACACAAAAGCAGAATTTGAGTTTAGTGGTTTAGTGAACAAAAAACACTGCAATTGTACATGAATAAGAGATTTAACATGTTACATTTGAAGTTTGAAATGTATACAACTATTTCCAGTAAAGGTTTTGAGTCTTTTACTCTTACATCTGCAAAAACAGGCCATAAAATGGAAAATATGTCCAGGCGTTTTTCCCCACACAGGGTAATTCTCTCCTCTCTGAGTGTCCCTTCACATGCAGAGGTCTTGGTGGTACTGCCGGTGACTGTTCCTGTTGCTCCTGTTTTCTCTGGGTCACTCATATGAAGATTAGATCAAATGGCCATGAACAGTCCTGTACAGTCTGGGGACATGACAGTGGCAGGGAATGAAACATGGAAAATGGTTTGCTTACACCAAAAGTTGCTCATCTTTCTACAGGTCCAAAACTGACATGTACAGCAACATGCCTGTGGACTTCTTAATTTCTTCTGGAGTTATTTCAGTCCAGATGAACTTTCTCCCTCTCTCCAGGCTTTTGGCTGCATTCTTGTTTGTGTATTCACAGAGGAGTTTGAAAACTGCAGCATCAAAGTGGGAATAAATGTCACCTGGTGCTGGGTTTCCCATATCGAGAGGGGGTTGGACACCTGGGGTGGTTGAGGGACTCAATCATCTGGCTCTGCCTCAGTCTGCCATCTTGTGGTGTGATGTGGTGAGGGGCTTCTGTGTCTGACAGCATCACCAGATCATCCAGCATCCCCACAGCTCCCTCTATAGGCCTGAATGTGATCTCTGGTGACACCTCGTGATCTCTGGTGACACCTCCTCCTCTCCGGCTCCAAGCCTGCACACAGTCTCTGCTAGGATGCAGACTACTTGAAGAAGACGCGCACATTTACGCATATAAAGTACAATTACACACCTAGTGCAACGTTACAGACTTGGTACACTGTTCTAAACAAGTCACCACGCAATACAAGTGTTGATTTACATACCGTCTTGCTTCCATTTGAATTAAATCCGCTGTTTTCCGGCTCTATATCTCCGCGGTGTTGTCTGTGTCTCTCCAGCGCTTTGTGTGTATTCGCTCAGAACAAAGGCGCTGTTTCGTGGGCTTACGGCAGGGCCGTTAGTGAAGTTACCGTAATGAATCGATATATGTTGTATATGATATACGAGTCTCAGCTTTCACCATTGAAATTTTGATTGCGCAAAACTTTGACATAATTATGGTAATCCAAAGTTTTGCTTGCAAAATGTGTTATCGTCGACACATTCGGTATTAAACGGTTAAGGGAGACCTGGCCTGATGGTGAAAACACAAAAAAACAGAATAAGCCCCACACAAGTTGCAGAGATACAGAATTGTTTTTTAAAATATGATAAAAAAAAAAGAAAGAAGAAAAAAGTGAGACGAGAAGGGGATATTGAAGTGATCTAGAATGAGTAAAAAAAATGAAACAAAAAAAAGCTTTCAGTGACAAAGCCAGTACATTTTCTTTTTCACTGACACGACTCTTATATTGACCTGCAGCTCATTCCTGGAACAAAATCAAACAACTCTTCTTTTGAACAAACAGTTGTTATTCTGAAATACAAACACCGATGGGATCTGTTCTTTACTGTCGAACTAATGTTTACTGTCATGCAGCACCGGATCACCACAAAGACAAAAAACTCTATACAGCAACCAAACAAACCATTCAAAATTAAAGTATGTACTAATATGGGTAGGATAACTTGTTTTATTGAAATGTTTATTAAATTTAGCCATTCACTTTAATTTTTCCACAAGGTTTAGTCCCACTGAAGCTAGTCAAGAACTAGAAAGCTCTTTGCAACTAATGAACTTGAACTAATGAAAGTTAAATTCATAGTTTCTACATCCACGTCGCTATCTTTTTCTTTTGAAAACAGAAGTGACACAAGAGGGTGAAGCAAAGTACAACCGAACGCTGAACAAGATCTTTTTAGGCACCGCTGTGTGAGAGAGCTGTCAACTCAATGCCTATTTCTAAAGCAGTAGTTGAAGTTACACTGTATTGCATTGTGCAGGTGACCATGTTATTGCATCATCCTGCTGAATCTTAGAAGAGGAACGTCGTATAGTTTTTAGACATTGTTAATGATTGTCAACCTGTAGCAGGGCGAGGCCAGTCAGGAAGCAGGTTAAGCTGGAGCAGCTCTCACGTGGATTAACGTGGAGAGAGAGAGAGAGAGAAAGAGAGACAGACAGAGAGAGAGAGATGACTTTGAAAAGACGCTGTGTTTTCAAAAGATAAGAATAGTTAAATAAATGATGTTAATGAATAAATAAAATAGTTACTAAAACACTCAAGATGAGTCCAAAAGTCATTCTCAACAACAGAACATAAATGTTTAAAGCATTATATGTTTGTGAACTGCTCCACATTGTTAGTTGTGCTGTGTAGGTACAGTACCTAAAATAAACATCTGCTTAGAAAAAGTCTCTCCAAACATCCTGGAACAAAGCCTAGAACAACAGTCCAGAAAGCAATGACTGAGTGCAGAAAGGACAGTTGTCCCTAACATTTGGATTAATCACAGAAGCAATGACAGCCACAATCCCATGCAAAATGATCCACTGCAAGTCTCAAAGTCTCTTAGTTAACGGTAGTCTTTACAGAGCACTCCACACGGTCTTCACCTCATTACTCAAAGCCAGATGAGCTCTCCATGAAGTGTCAGCCCGACGACTGAGTTTATTCTTATTCAACACTTTTTCCATCATGTTGTACATAGTTTCTTTCCTGCCATGACACTGAACCTGTTTTCACATAACTCCATGAACTCTAACCAACACCCACTACATTAAAAAAAAAAATCAGACACAGCAAAAGAAATGGGTCATCATCATCAGGGTGAAACAGTCCATTACAGTATGCACCTCACATGGATTGTTCCGTTAGTGTTGGTTGATGTTTCCAGTTATTAAGCATGTGAGTGATGAATCTAACAGATCTGACTCAGGTGAGAAGCCAGAGCTGCAGTGTTATCCAGGTCCGGGCCAGACTGTTCCACCACATGATCCAGAGTGATGAGAGAGAGAAAGAGGGAGAGAAAGAGAAAGAGGGAGTCAATGTGTTTGACAGAGATAACGAGACAGACCTGGACAGATGCAGTACAACAAGGTAACCATTTTCTTAAAGAAAATGAGAACAGAGAGAGAGAGAGACTAATTAAGAGTCGCAGGGTAATTTCTTTTCAGTTGTTGTCATGGTGTTTGTGTGTAATGTTGAATATTTGACCTTCAAGTAGACTGGCAATTATTCATTCCTCTCCCATATCTTTCTCAAACACCCACATGTTTGTACTTGTACACTTGACATGCTTGTCATTGAGAACACTCACTATATATGGACAATGCGTATCTAAAGCGCGGTGGGTCCACATACTTTGGTACACAACCAGAGCTGTTTTTTATGGTCTAGTCTAGGTGTCTTAGTTCTAATCCGGGTAAATCTTTATGCGGCACTACACTATGATATTCTAAACAAAAGTAAACAAACAAAGTTAACAGTTTGTGTTTGGCCCTTGACTGACATGACAATGCTCCTGTGGACTGAGCCAGGTCCACAAAGAAAAATGTTGTTCCCAGATTGGTGTGAAAGACCTTGACTGGCCTGCACAGCGCCCTAACCTCAACCTTATCAAACGTCTTTGAGAAAAACTGGAATGCTGGCTTTGAGCCAGACCTAGTCACTGATGACCTTGTCGCTTTATATCAGTGTTGGACTTCACTAATGCTCTTGTGGCTGAATGGGAGCAAATCCCTGCAGCCATGTTCCAAAATCTAGAGGCTGAAACCAGAGGAGTGGAGTTCAACTACCACATATAGGAGTAATGTTTGGGTGTCTACATAGTTTTGGCCTCTAACCCTTAAACTTAACCTAAACCTGACACACAGCTCTCCTACATTGCTACTTGGGAAAGATACTGAACCCCAAATTGCTCCCGGTGTGTGAATGTTTATCTCTACTGATGAACAGGTGGCACCTTGTATAGTAGCCTCTAACTGTATGAATGTGTGTGAATGGGTGAATGCTGACATGTGTTGTAAAGCGCATTGAGTGGTCGCAAATATTGGGAAAGCGCTTTATAAATGCAGTCCATTTCCCATTTCCACTTTGTTATATTTGTGTTGCCCAAGACCCACTGACAATCACTCACTGACTCACACACACACATTTGAAAAATTAAACACACCAAGACTCTGATATGAGATACTCAGACTGGACATGATAAGAGGACAAACACATCATATTGTATGTTATCAGGCAATTAAATGTTAAATGTTCCTTATCAGTTGTTTTCACTACGACTGTAATGCTTCAGAAGGGACTAACTGCACCCACCAAAGGGGAAGAAGGAACATATTCAATGTTATGAAAGTATTGGAGTTTCGTTAGGTTTCACTTTCAGTCTCCTTTATTTGACCCATCATTCCTAAGCAGACTTTTTATACTAACCCTGCAGACTTCCTCCTTTGCTCTTGCTATAATTACTACGAAACTTAGAGGTCACCACCTTCTTGTATTAGTATCTGTGAGCGGTCCGTCATTCTTGGGTACTTGTTGTTGTTTCTCTTTTCCAAATACATTTCATCTGAATGTCACAATCCGCCCTAGCTGATTGGAGGTTGTTCAGATCACCTGTTGGTCCTAATTAAGAAGTGATAGCAGCTCGGTGCATTTCTCCTCTCGGCCAATCAGAGTGTGACGACATCTTTCTTTAGGGTTTATTAAGAGAAGAAGAGATCTGATCCTTTGACTTCATGCACACTTCATTTCAGCAGATAGAGAAACTCTGCTCTTTAGACCCTTTTGACAGGTCTTTGCTGTCCTAACTTTTCTGATTGAGGGTGATTTTGAGCACTCTGAAACCAAGCAGCAGTTAATGTTAAAGAACACATTTACACTAGGTTACCAGCAGTAATGCAGATTGTAATGCTATTTGTGCAAGTGTTTACACCTCCAGGCTTTACTTTGTTTATTTGATCAAACCCCCTTCATAAACATTTCCTTAATATCGAAGAGGCATTTGTTTATTATCAAAAAGGCATACGGCATCTTTTGATTGTGAAGGCAATTGTAAGATTTGTTTCTCCAAATAAATATTGTTTTGTATATCTATGTGGTTGGGAACTGGTTCTCAAGCTTCTTCGAGATCAGCTGAAATCTGGGGAATCATTACTGCCAAAGCCATGTGAACAGCAATGATAACGATGTTCTGAACCTCCTCTTAAAGGTGCAGCAGGCCCCTTCTGACTCATATCTAGGATGCTGATAACGACTGATAAAGGCCATACAATGGGCTGATATCGTTCTGTAGATGAACACACACAAGCTAGACCCTTCCCCTCACACAAACCCTAGTGGAAAATTGTCTGGTCTGGGTAATAATGAATAGATCCTCTTACTTGTCATGATGATGATGATGATGATGGTGATGGTGGTGCGTGAGTGAAAATGGTGCTGATCCTTAACTACAAACCGAATGAGCATTTATATACCCACTACTGCACATACTATTACGGTATATTGATTTCTCATTTCTAGACACATTCTTCCACATAACCTGACACATTCCGTCCTGGGAGAGGGATCCCTCCTCAGTTGCTCTCTCTGAGGTTTCTTCCATTTTTCCCCCTTTAATTGTTGGTTTCTTTTAAGAAGTTTGTCCTTGTGCGAGGGTCTAAGGACAGAAGGTGTCGTATCCTGTATAGTCTGTAAAGCCCACTGAGACAAATGTGTAATTTGTGATATTGGGCTATATAAATAAATTTAATTTGATTTGATAACCAACAAAATATTATTTATCAATTAGAATAGATTACAATAAATACTCTTCGGATGTAGCTATTTGTTTTTCTTTTGGATTGAACTTTGAGACGTCAAAATACATTCTCAAATAAAAGCTAATATTTAACTCTCACATTGGACATGTAAGTTGACCTGACATTTACCAAACAAGCATAGGAAAAAAACATTGTGTTGCATTAGGGCTAATGCGCTATATCTGAAGACCTTTCTGTCTTTCAACATCTTTTAGTCTAGCTCTCTCTATAGTCCTGTTTTATCTGTTCCCCCTTCGCCGTCACCTCCTTCTTCCCTCTCTCTAACGGAGCCAAATGAGTGTTGTAAAACTACTTTAAATACAAAGTGCATATAAGACTTGTTAACCCTTTATTTTGCTACTACAGTCAGAGTCTTAGAACTTTAACAAGTTGTCATACCAAAACTAAATACAAGTCTTTGACCTCAACAATCCACATTTTCTGCCATCTTTACATTTTCACCTTTGCTTCAATAGTCAATAACACTAGGGTTACGTTTCTTGTCAGGATACGTAAACAGGTGGTTTAAGGTGAGAACAGTCCCATAGAAATGAATCATCTCAACAGAACTGGACTCACTAACAAGAAAACTCTTACTGTCTCTCCTCAGGAGACTGGTACTCTCCATAGACCTTGTTGGGCTTTTACAACTCATTTCACAATATTAAGGGAAAAATCCACTTCAGCACCACTCTAATACTGGTAGAAATGTACCTTTCATTTCTGGGTTCACTTTGTTATTTGGTGGTTTGTTTTCCTAGAGGCAAAGTGGGCTTCACAAAAAGAAAATTACAGCCTTTCAGCACAAGATAATTTCTGGATTACTTTGAACATCAGAGTGATGATGCACATTTAATGTAAAAACAGCTTGAGGTTTTACTTTGAAACAATCTCATTTCAATTATTTCCTTATTTCAGCAGTTCTTTTGATAAATGCTAGTGTCGCTCTGTATGAAACTCTCCTGAAACAAACTTATCTACCAGAGCAGTGACAAAATGAACTTGAAATACCATCTTTGTGTTTTAGTCATTTATCTGACACTCTTTGCCAACATGATTTAGAAAAAGGTTGTTGGTGGTAGAATTACTTTCAGTTTCACAACCTGCAAATAAAGCTGGAAATTTTGTTGTGGTGCCTTTTTTTAAGGTCGGACCACAAACTAATGAGCAAAAGGTTCCCAGCTTCATACCAAGACTACAAGGACGGTGTAGATAAACCCAGGGACCTGCTTTACGTACCACACTTAACCCCAACTGTTCAGGCCCAGGCATCAGACTGTGCTTCCATGTAAATATGTAACAGTGTGAGTGGAGGTTATTATCTTTGCATTAAATTAACGTTTGTCTTTTCATGTAGGATGTACCAGCAGGATCAACCACATGAAATAACTATTTATATTACTTCACCAAAAGAATGTAGAAAACAGCAGGTTTGGTTTGGTCCCAACACTAATGTCTCCAGTCTGCTTGAAAATGTGGTAATCGGAATGATAGGAATGATTTTTCACAACCTAAATTCAGACCAAGAAGCCATTTCTCAGTCCACTCGAGTGACATGTTCTGGGACCGGCTCCAGTCAAACTGGAAGACAAACCACATGAACATTTCACTAAAACATTTTCAGTGGTAATCTTGAAGGTTCAACGTGTAATTCCGAGCCAGTTGCTTCAAAGAAACAAGTGGCAGTATTTCACCTCTAAACCGGGTCCATACAATCTTTAATGTTCATATTGTAGTTGTAGTAGTTTGGCATATTTATTGTATTATAATTCATTCTTTATATTCTGTGTAATACCTGTCAGTCAGTCAGTGGGCAAGAAAACAAACATTTGACCAAACTGCTGAAACTCTGATCTCTGGTCAGAAAACTTTTCAATCTTATAATCTTCTTGTGCAGCTGATCCATCTGTGTTCACTGGGCACTGATGTTAACGGGCTGTAGTCCATGTAACGTTACGTTTGTTTATTGGACTAAATCCAAAGTGTCAGAAACTAGAAAACAACCCAAATATTGGTCTCATCTTCCCGGTGGTGGTGCAGCCAGCAGAGCAGCCCGCCGGGTGAGGAGAGAGGTCGGCAGAGTGGCCGAACAGACTTGAGCTCAACCAGAACCAGCCCCAGTCCTGCAGTCACAGCTGCTGGACCTGTGTAACAACAGCAACAGTCTGCAGTTCCCCGGTGCTGCGGCTGAACTCGAGCTAACTGCTAACTGAAGCTACGCCGTTTCCTGCGGCTGTCGACAGATATACACTCAGAGAAACAGCCACCTGGCAGCTGTGAGGATGAAGCCAGGTGGTGCAGGGACTTTTCTAGTTTCTTCCCTCTTGTTTCCTGGCGATCATGATCAACAGCCACACTTTATTGATAGGACTACACCAGTGGACAGCAGATTGGAACAAACATAAACCAGTCTGAAAGCAGACCAGTGGGTTTAGAGGGAGAGGGCACCATCAAACTCTGGTTTGGACTCCAACAAACCAACACAGTGTGAAAGCATACATATGTGCAGTGACAGTAACAGTTATAACAGCAATGGTTGAAAGCTAATTAAGCTTATGTGATGGCTTTGTTGCACTGTCAAATCTTACGTAACAATGTTATGCTTCCTCTCCATGTTGCTACAAATGGAACAAACCACAACCAAGGTAAAGATGGAGTCATCATATGTTAGGTGAGGCTGACTGAGAGTCACTTACAGACCTCATCTTCAGTGCATCATTGAGGATTCTGACAACATCAGGGCTTTTATTGGTGATACCTGCACACCTGGTAACAAACACTGTTGGCTTCATCCCAGTTTACTCCTCCATTCCCACTCAGGGCAACATTAGTTGTCTCCATTGCCTCCACAGGTTGCCTATAAATCATTGCCCTGCAGGCCAACAAGCAGTAATAGAGACAGATAGTCTCTCTTAGACTGCATTAATGAACTGTTGTTCCTGGAACCAGGACAGCCGATGGACAGATCGATACTGCATTGTTTTCAGCTCCGCAATCATGGCAGACCCAACATCAGTTCACTATCAGTTCAGGTAGGCAATTAATAAAAGGGCAATTTACGGCTTCAACGATTAATTAAATAGCAATTTCATAGATCCTCAAGAATGAATGTTTCCGCCTCCTTCAGTTGACTGGAGGTGAACTGGCTCTATTCCAACTTCCCTTTTAGAGGCAGGAACCGTCTGCTCATTTCTATTGTTCTTCCATTTTAGTTTCCTTTTGTAGTGAACTTAAACAAATTCACTGAATTGGAAGATGGTGCAGAATATTTAACGTCAGCCTACAGATTAGATAATTGGTTTAAAAACGTTGCACGCCATCTGTTTTTAGAGAGTGCACATACATCTTGAGTGCCTGCCAACCCACACACACTGAAGTAAGACGAGCAGTCAGTTCTTTGTGCCGCTGCCTCGGTCAAAATACATGCGATTGGAAAATAATTACAGTTGACAGATTTCCTGAATTTTGTGAAACTGTGAAATGTAATCAGATAACGTATAGTTCTGGTGGGGAAATAAGAAACTGAAGGAGAGAATAAAAAGGTTTGAAGAAAAAAGGAAATGATGAATATAAACGTGAGTCGGTGGAGTAGCAGAGTGTGTGGGGTTTTATTCAGTGACCGAGGTTCCAGTTTTGAACATTTTCAGATCACACACTAACATTTCCTATTTTATCCCCCTTTTAATTTTCCTAACTTTATCTTTCCTCTGGTCATTTTTCCTTTCCTGTCCTCGTCCCACCTTTCGTCGTTTCCTTTCTTCTCTCTTCCCCAGCGCTCTTTCCTCCCCTCTCATCTCGCCTTACAAACCCCCTTCCTCCCACTCTACTCACTCTCCTCCTTGTCCTGATCTCATCGTCTATTTTTCCTCAAATCTCTTTTCATCCTGTTTTCAACTGTCATCTTCTCCACTTTCTCCATCAGTTCTCTACCTCCTTCATCTCCTCTCTCCTTGCTCTTTTCCAATTTTTCTTCAATTCCTTCCTTTCTTGCCCCTACTCTATTTTTTCATCCCCCTCTTCTCCCTCCATTAAAACCCTCCTCCTCCTCCTCCTCCTCCATCACAGTGTTTCCTTCCTTTCTTGTTTTCCAGATGATGAACGACTGGTTGTTCCACTCATCCATCTACTGGGCAGCCTCATCTATCTATCCACTGCATGCCCACACACACACACTAAAAGAACACACATGTAGAGTGAAACAGATACTAGCATGAATCCCCCCCCCACACTTGAGGTGTCTACAGAGAAAAAGATGAAGTGTAATTTGGCCCTATACACACGCGCACACACACACACACACACACACACACACACACACACACACACACACACCTCCCTCAGGGTGTTGTCAGTACAATTTCTGATTAAAGAGTCTCTATAGAGAATCAATACCTCCATTGCAGCTTTATCTCTCTCGCTCCTTCGCTCGCTCCTTCTCTCGCTCCTTCTCTCGCTCATTCTCTCGTGTGCTCGCTCGTTCCCTCTCTCTCCCTCTCTCTTTCTCTCTCGTTCTTTCTCTCTCTCGTTCTTTCTCTCTCTCTCTCTCCATCCAGGCCTCGCTGCCTCATCCCTCCTGCTACCCACTCATCTCTCTGTATGACATAAAGTAAATTCAATGTTGACAAATCATAAAAAATCACAGCACAACGCAGATCAATAATATCAGTTCAGTTCTACACTTCAATTGATATAAAGTTGTCCAGAGTACATGAAGTTCCCACACTGACACTTTGTATATCTCCTGATTCAAAGTGTCTCTGATGATCGAATAATAAAGGTCAAAGTCAAATTCTCCACTTTTTCAGATTGTGGGTGTGTGTGTGTGTGTGTGTGTGTGTGTGTGTGTGTGTGTGTGTGTGTGTTTTAACCAAACTATGATTAATATTTCATTACTTTACCACATTTTCCAAAATCCATGAACTCTTTTCTCATTCACACTATATATGTGCAGAACATGTTTTCAAAACAGATGGACATTTCTGCAGTAACCATATCGAAATGCACTAAACACTAAAATGTTCCAAACACATTGCCAGATAGAACCATTTGGAACTCAGGGATGAGGCCAGCAAAGTTTATAAGTTTATATTATTTAACACATTTTACATCCGTGAAGATGGTGGACTCACAAGAAACATTTTTAAAACTAAAAGGGTCACAAATTTAAGCTTTTAGTCTCCATAAAGATGTATTATGAGCAAAGCACATCACATTCTTCACCTTGTTTGATGTCTGTAATGTTAATAAAATGTGTTGAGACATTTGTTCATAGATCCCTTCTGCTCTCTGAGTCTGTATTAAATTACATTTCCATGGTTAAATCTGATGACCTCTGTTCCCACAGTAACAGCCACTTTGTAGTACTCTGTATTTGAAAACATGAAAAATAAAGTAAAAGACTGGATATCCAATCCAAAGGACGCACAGCTGTAAGAGCCGTCCAATCACAGAGCTTCAATAGATGTTGCCATACAGCTAATGTGTGAAGTTACAGGTGGAGCTTAAGAAATATAAATATACGTCTATGTTAACGCTACAGGTCTGATTAAAGGTAATGGGGTGCATCCCAACTCTCTTTGATTGCATCCACGTGTCTCAGTCCCTCCAATGCAAAGAGAGGAAACGAAGGAAACGAGGAAATGAGTCGTTTCCTGTTTCTGATCACAGCTGATCAACTGGCTTCAGCAGCTGTGGAGACTTTTGAACTGACGTGAACTGTGCTATTAATAATAAAGGTAAGTTCTCACTGCCAGCCTGGTACCTGTTCAACAAACACCTGCACATGAATAACAACATTTATTCTGTCTGCCTTCCGTGTCCTGCTTAGAGGCACAGGAACCATTTATTCTAGAATGCATTTCTATTATTTATTCATTATTTGTGTCTGAATTTACTGATATTCTGATTGTGAATTCATTATTTAATAACCCCGAATATGATCATGGTGTCTTTTGAACACTGTAAATGATTTATTAAGCTAAATGTTTCAAGTCAAATTTTAATTATGTAACGTGTATAAATAAATAAAAAAAGAGTAGAATGGGAGCCGGAGCCTTCAGCGATGAAGCTCCTCTCCTGCAGAAGCAGCTCCCAGTGTGTGTTCCTTTTTAAATACCAATAATAAACAAAAATAACTTCCTGCAGCTCCTCCTGCTTCTCTTCTCACTTTTATTAAATTAGGCTCATGTTAAATTATTTCCCTCATATTTTAATTTGAAGAAATTTGCACTTGTTTTGCCAACGTCTTGCTCTCTGTTTCACTGTCTCCTGTCTGCAGCTGTGGATTATGGGATCAACACTTAAAAGAGGAAATGCTAAGAAGTGAGAAAGGGGCACACACACACACACACACACACACATACACACACACACACACACAGGTTTGAGTCTGAGGGCGTGTTTAATTTATCCTCCAGGGCAGATTAAGGGCTGAGCTGTTAAAATCTGTCCACCCCGGGTTTGATCTGCTAAAATAACAAGCACTCCTACACACCTTGCATTCACAGTGATAATGTGCGCATAGTAATGTTTTCTGCATGTTTTCCACCATATTTAAAAAATAAGATATGTTTTAGCTGGAAACTGACATTCAGCAGCATTTTAACTGGAGAGCAAAATACTCATTTTAAGCACCAGCGGAGGAAACTTGTCGTTTGTTGTTTCACAGCTGAAGCTGAAGGTTCAGATTGTTTTGTTCTTGTATTCAATCATACATGGGTTTATAGGCTTTGCAGCTGTCTTACACATCTCCCATCATCCAGCTCTTTGTATCTCGGAGGAGTCTCAGTTTATATCCTGGTGGTGTTGCTCCGACTGTAACGAAGCTCACCTGCCACTCGTGCACATAAAGCAAAGCGAACATCGTGAATAGCTTCCTGAGTTCAGACAGAAATAACCAATCAATTATTTGAAGTGGGACTCAATACTGAGACTGAGAGGGTCGAAAAAATAGATAAAATGTCCATCTAAGTGAAAGAAAATATACATTTATTTGCTGCTTTTGTATATCTAAGAGTGTGTAACTAATTGGAATCATTATTTTATATATAAGATAATATGAGGATGTAACACGAGTGTGATAAACTGTTAATATATTTGACGAGCATCAAAGGAGTGCAGAGGTTTGTCTTGACACACATCACACCACCAGTGTGTGGTCTTACCTGGGACAGGTTAGGTGTTTCTACGTGTCATTGTCTTCATACAAATCTTAATCATTTTGTTTATGGAAGCTCCTGAAAGATGCTGATTAAATGTATAAATTCAATTTCCTAATACTGTGACTGGTGAGGAGCTGCTTTAAATGTCCATTTCTGCCATTAAGTTCAAACATCTGGTTGTACATACGTCTGTCTTATACAGCACCTGTCTCACACACACTCTCACACACACACACACTCACACACACACACACACACACACACACACACACACACACACACATACCAGCCTGAGCAGTATCACACAGCACGAACATATTGAAGCTACATAGAGTAACACTCGAATACTAATGAGAGACTTATAAGGGTCTGATTGGAATGCCTGCTAAATCGAACTGCACGCACACACACACTAAACCCATGTATGTACAGTGGGAATTCATGCCACATGGAGAGGGTTAACCTTGGATTTCATTTAATCAGACTCAAAAACAAACGCATGTTCTCGTGTTCATGTTGTCTTAATTGATCACACACACACACACACACACACACACACACACGGATCAGTGTCGGTCTAAGTGAATTGTCATTGGCAGCGGATCCCCTCTCATCCCTCCTAACCAATTCATTTGCAGTCGACTCCAATCAAAGCAGAACGGCGATGGCCACGCGATGCGCCACTCATCAGCTGATTCATATTCACATCAGCTTCTCCTTCTAATTAATCTCTAATTTTAGCTGGTTTTTCATCTGGTCCGGCCGGAGGAGGGAGGACGTAGACAGTTTGCATATGGGGAGAAGAAACTTGTTTGACAATATAAATATTGAAACATATAATAACAGTAAGAAACAGACAGAAATGTCCCTGTCCCTGTTCACATACACTGTGCACCTGATGAAAATACTGGGAACGAGTCTTTTCCCTTCTCAGGTAATTAAAGAACTGCGGCTGGTAAAAGATACGGGAGACCGGGGGCAACGGTAACATCTCAAACTGCACCAATCAGAAACGAGACAAAACCATGACCCAAGTATAAAAGTTATGAATTGTTGAATGGATATTAAATGGTTTTAACTTTATATGTTATATGTTTATTCTGCTCCTTGGTATTTATGTACATGTGGCGGCAAATGTTCCTTTTTGTTTGTCTAACATTTGCTCGTAAACACATTTGATTGTTAACAAGTCTAACAAAGATACAAGTTACCCACAAACAAGGGGTTTAGAAACAGTTTGAGGTTTTTGAGGATCGACATCAAAACCAAAAAGTGTTACAATCGTCCACCGCGAATGGTCCGACGCTTTCACGCTGCATTGGACAAAAACAATGAGCTAAAAGAAGCTAAAAATGCTCAGTGGAGCTGCAGAATTGGAAATAATAACTACCCTCCTATTATAAACCCTACATTTCTGATAAAGCAGAGCTCAACACTGACTAAAACGATCTCAAACTGTCTGTCAGGATCTTGATTTTCTGTTTCCTGTTTTGTTTTGAAAGGTTCCCTTCCTCTTGTGTCATGTCTAGTTGTACTTCCTGTCCTTGTGTTATTCCCTCGCCCTGTGATTGTTGATTTGATCCCCCTGTGTCCATCCACCCTGCCCTTGAGTTTTTGTCTCGTTCTCTCGTTTAGTGTCTGTGTGTACATATCCCTGTATGTCCCAGTATTCCTTGTCGGTTTGTCTTCCGTGCTTCCTCGTGCTACCTCGTGCTACCTCGTGCTACCTCGTGTCATCCTGGTTTGTGTTTTCAGTTTACTTGTTACCTTTTGTATTTTTATAGCCTGCCCCCACCGTTGTTTTTTCTTTGTACTTTTTGTGTTTTCAGCTTTGTTTTATTAAAGCTCGCTTTTTGTTAAACCCTCGTCTGGTGTACTGCATTTGGGTCCTCACCTTTACCACGGCGTGACACTGTCCTGCAGTTTCATAATGACGAGATGGATCTGCATCTGATGCTCATGGAAAACAACACACCTGTGTTCTGCTGATGTGCTTGAACTTTTACTGTAAATATAAGCGTTACATCATCATTATTGTTTCTGTAGGCTGCCATCTTCACACCTGGCCAACGACTAGCGATGAAACTTAGCATGTTTATTAATATGCACTGTCCCTCAGAAATAAACTGAATAAATAAAAATCATGCATTGCACCCAGATGTTGTCAGTTGGTGATTAATCTGTGTAATAATTAAAAAATGATTCGCTAACTTGTAAAGCTATTTAAAAAGATATTTCATCATTTATATTTTCATAGTTAACATTTTTATTGGCGTTAATTTTAATCAAATCCAGTAAAACTGAGTTACTGTGATAATGATTCAATAATATTTCAGTTTTTGAATTATTTCATCACTTATTGCCTCATTTAAATAGAAACTTTATTATTTATTCCACAGCGACACACAGCTGCACACACACTTTGTGCAACACACACTTCTTGGCAGTCGTCATTAGATTTTGGATATTGCATATACTGCAGCTTCTTTGTCATGAGTCTCGGCACCAAACTGAGGCGGGATGTTGCACTAATTAGACCCAAACAAATAACAACAGATGAGCGTGGCTGACAGGGGGGCTGATGGAGCTCACAGCCTGATGATGGCTCGTATTTTAAGAATTTCTTTTAATAGACTTCTTAGCGAGCAGGTTGAGTTTCATGCAAACAGTGTCACAGACGAAAGATAAAGGGAATCAAAACACAAAGCTCTGAACCACACAGACCTTTGTTAACCTTCATTTATTCAGAGAAAATCTACTTTTATATTGTGTGGACCACATGTCTGAAATAATAATGGATACGTGGAGCTGCAGAGATTAATTTAGAGCTGCAATAAGATCACGTACGCTGCAGTCACGTAGAATATGTAACTGTTAAATCATTTCTGTAATAATGGGACTGCCTTGCTCCAGGGAGTAAGAGTCAGGGAAGAGTTGTTGCTCTAGTGGTTTTACTCTCAATGCAAATGTTTCTAACGTAGTTCATTTTTTTTTTTTAAGTTATATTTTTGGGCTTTTTATGACTTTAATGACAGAGAAGTGTGGATTGTGAAAGGGGGAGAGAGAAAGAAGGGGAACGACATACAGCAAATGGCCACAGGTCGGACTTGAACCACAGGCCGCTGTGGCAAGGACTCAGCCTTTATATATGGGTCGCCTGTGCTACCGGGACGCCATGTAGTTCTGCAGGTATTTTTCCTCTCAGTGATTTAACATTTCAAAGTTTTCATCAAATGATATAATCAGAAAAACTGTTTTGTTTGTAAATATTAAATGATTAGTCTGAGGAAGAGAAACGTTACACAGCAGCATTCAAATCCTTCAAATGGGAGCCATCTATTTGTTCTTGTACATACTACATTACCCATGAGCCTCAGCGGTAGATGCCATGGAGCAGAAGCCGTTCAGAGAAACAAATCAGAGATTTCCTGAATGAATCTAAAAGTGACTGAGAAAGTGACTCGTTTAAAGTAAAACAATGACTTTTAACCTTAAATCACCTTCCAGCTCATATTGTGCATTCAGCTATATTCCAAAAAAAACACGATAAATCCTTTTTCTAACAAAACAAGTACGATATTATATTAAATATGACATCACTGGGGAACAGTGCAGAAGCTACCACACGTCTAACACAGGTGTCTTTAGCTCCCGCTGGTTGTTAGCAGTGTAGACGTCCATGTTTTATTAGGATCTGAGACATGAACTGTAATATGTCAATGTCAAGAATCACAATCATTATTAAATACTATATGAATACAAAGTAAGCAGAACATACAATAGAAAGGGCAGATATATTCTTCTTTGATTAACAAATGTGTCAAACTTTTGCAATGGCAATTATTCTTAAAGGTTTCAAACCACTTGTTTTTTACCTCCATGTTTGCTCCACAGGGGAACATTAACTTGCGAAGCTTTTCAGAAACAACTCTCAAGCTTAACATGAAACATCCATAAAACACTTATTCAGGTGTTCAGTCATCAACCACACAGAAGGGAAGGTGTTTGGAACCACGGATCCGTTTATGCAGATTACTTTCCACCACTGATTTCTTTGCCTCAGTCCGAATACAAAAGGAGATGAAAGCAATTTAGTTTGTGTTGCATCTCATTTGAAGAACTTAACAGCAATTTGTCTTTCCAGAAACCCGTGTCTCTTTTTCTTATTAAGATTATTAAGCGACAGACAACCCAGCGAGAAGTTGTGCTTCTTCAACCGTCAGAATCTGTCCCCACATTCCTCCTCTCCGTCCCGTCTCTTTATCTCTCCCTCTCCACCTTTCTGATTGTCTGCGTGTTTCCCTCGTTCTCCCTGCAGGAAGCAGGAACAAGGAAACACTACGATAGTGGGATATAACAGCTCGGGCTCCTGCCGCCGGCTGCAGACTAGCATTTCTGCTGATTGACACTGCAGGCGGTAAACACTGCAGCAGACAGGATGTTAATGGGAACCACAGCCCGGGGATACACTCATATTCTGCGCTCTGCGTGTGTGTGATTGGTGGATACTTTTTTTAACGTTTGTGTACAAGACTTCCATTTTTCCATGCAGGGATTTGAGAATCATGCAAATGTGTGTCAGTGTGTGTTAGCGTATTACCACAGGCTATAACTGTCGTGTGTGTGTGTGTGTGTGTGTGTGTGTGTTTGATTAATTCCTGACTCTCTCTCTCTTTTCAGAATCAGTCTTGCGACCTCAAGGTACTGGTTTGAAAGTTAAAGAGAAACGTTCATCACCTTCTGAGCTGACTGACAACTTGCATCTCACACACATTCATCCGGCGCTGGGACGTAACAAAGTACTTTCACCAGCGTCCTCGGTTTAAATGCAATCTGGGGCTCGTCGTAGATTAAGTGTTTTTATTTTCTGCATATTTACACTTTACTGCAGAACATATTCCACTTTTGACTTCCTTCTTCCTTTTATTGATGTCTGTTGTTTTACTTTAACCTTCAAGCTTCTTTTCCACACACACACACACACACACACACACACACACACACACACACACACACACACACACACACACACACACACACACACACACACCTGGGGTGAATGTGACTGAATGCTCAGTGAAGTAAGAAACATAGGTGAGACTCAGTTTAATCTCTACTTCTCTCTGGGTTTTACTTTTTGTCCAAAAACACCCCCCCTCGATGTTTCATTATTTCTCTTTCTTACTTTCTCTCCTTTGTTCTGTCTGTCTCTGTCTCTCTGTCTGTCTGTCTCTCTGTCTGTCTCTCTCTGTCTGTCTGTCTGTCTGTCTGTCTCTGTCTGTCTGTCTGTCTGTCTGTCTCTCTCTCTGTCTCTCTCTCTGTCTCTCTCTCCCTGTCCTGTCTCTCTGTCTCTCTCTCTCTGTCTGTCTCTCAAATTATTTTGAGGAAAAAACTAAATCTGAAGCCTGAATTCAGCAACAATAATTTCTGTAGGAACACGAAACTAATGCAATTGTGATATTATATATTCTACATCGTGTGCAACAGCGATTCATATCTGCTCCGAGGATTCATGTAGAAATACAAACAGTAAAATATTAATGAAAACAAAAGCATGACCTGTTCTGTCTCATCTGGATATTAATCCCTCAGCCAGGAGAGCTGCAGCTTCTGTTTCAGGCTGATATCTGGTAATATTTCTATAAATTAAAGGTTGGACGTGTTTCCTGCCACAACACAAACATGAAGACTTGATTAATAAATCAAGCAAAGGAAAAAGACATTTAAGACAGACATGTTGTTGTGTCTATTTGATGCAGGTAACTGCAGATTAATGATTCACAGCAACATTTACTCCTCATGTCTGTTCATAAGGACATTTATTCTTTGTTGATTTAAAACATTGAAAGACAGACGAGCATCAGAACACATGAACACAAGTATTCACATGCTCAGATGTTTTTACAGCACAAACAAACACTTTTTGAAACGCTTTAAAAAACAGTATGAAAAATAGATTGAGAACTTTTTTTCCGTTTATCCTTCTCTGTTTTATACACCTAACACATACAAATGAATTCTGTCTCACACACACAAGTAACTTTTAAGGCAGGGGGGCAGGAGGGAGAAGAGAAGGAAAGTGAAAAATAAAGGAGGGACGAGGACAGAAGAGGAGGGATGGATTAAAAAGAGGAAAATGAAAGAAGCCATGAGGAAGAGGAGAGTAAAACAGAGGAGGAGGAAGAGATCGAAGAGAGCTGCAGACTGAAGCAGGTAGTTTGGTCAACATCAACAGTTATCCCATAAAATATATACAGTATACATATATGATGTGTAGCATTCAATCCCAAGCACATCCTTCTCATCCTTTCATTTCTTTCTACAAATATGCTCAATCATTTCCTGAAATAGTTCAACTGTAGATTAAAAGAATCGTTACGCAAACAGAAACACGTTTCATGGGACTATTTTCAGAGGATTAATAAACATTTGGTGATCTCCTCTTTTCTTGGGATCTCTGGCAATAATTAATTTCTGAGTCCATGAGAGTCGGAGAGTTAAAGCTTCAGTGAACATCGTGATGCTCAGCTACAGATATGTTTGGTACAAACACACCGAACCCTTCCGGCCTGCAGCGCTGCAGGTATTTTAGTCTTTATCTCGATGACATTCAAAACGATTAATTTCAGACTTAACATTTACACGTTTGGCATTTGTAAAGTCCAAAGTTCACCGTCAAACCTGCCGTCACAAAGACTTCCACATGTGAGGGACAACACGTTCAGTTTGTTGTTGATTTGTTTCCTGGAGGACATTTGTTGTGTTTGACAGGAGATGTCGTGATGCAGCGCTGATATGAAAACATCACACCGAGAGGGAAACTCTTAACGACTGGAAACCGAAGATGCTGACATGACGTCTGACGCTGAAGGTTTATTAGATCTTAAATCGAGGAGAACAGATAATGAGATTCCATTCTGACAACCAGCCTCCATATTTATCCTCCATCATTGTTCCCCTAAAGATGGATCCCCTCAAATCCTCGTGAAAACATTCTGAGTAAGTCGCAGCATCTATGACTCTGAACTCTGACGCGTCTTCTCGTGCAGCTGGAGGACGAGCTGTATGTTGAAGTGAAACACACACTCAGTGTTTGACCTCAAGCCCACTTCAATATCCTCCAACATGAAAGGGATGGAAACTAAGGTTTAGTCTAAGGTTTGTAATATTTGAATATGTGAATACACACACTAACACAGGGGTCGGGAACTTATGCCTAGTGAGCCATATATGGCTCTTTCGATAACGCAATATGGCTCGCAGACAATTTTGAGCTAACATTTTTTAACAAGTAATAAATAATTATATTGTGTCATTTGTCAGTTCTCCCCTCTCCTTTCCTCCACTCTGTCTCTGACTGTAGGTTAAGGTGTGTTCACACCAGTGCGTGTAGGGGGGAGGAGCCCCGCCCTTCATGAAACCAAGCAGAGGAGAAACTGCACAAAGCAAGCAGTAGACCGGGGGTGTCAAACTCAATCACAGAGAGGGTCAACATTAAAAACTGGGACTACGTCGAGGGCCAAACACGGTCCACATTTATTGAACAGGATACACATATTGGATAAAGTGCAAAAAGATATGGAACATATTTAAGTCAACTGCAAACGGATTGCTGAGCAGTTCAATGAAACACTGATACCGCTATTAGTACTCGGAGACGTGTTATACTTAAAAAGGCACGCATAAAGTTGCATTCAAATGTATTAAATATATGGCTCTCAAGGAAATACATAAAAAAAATATTTGGCTTTTATGGCTCTCCCAGCCAAAAAGGTTCCCGACCCCTGCACTAAGAGATAGGAACTATCACCCAGGAGCGACATCAGAAAACCTTCTCTCAGATGACTTCACTGTGTGGAGTTTGTTTTCCTGCAGGACGAGAGACTGCGACCTGCAGCTGAAACATCCTCTCTGGGTACAGGAGCATAAAGCTGCCAGCAATAAAGAGCTGTGTGCTTGTCTGTTTGTGTGTGTGTTGTCACAACCTGGCTCGAGAGGCGGTGACAAGGAGGGAGACCACACAATCAAAATGATTTTTCTATATGGTTTTAATTTAAGTAAAATGATCCACAAAGCACAAGCACAATATAAATAGCAGGCAGCAGGCCCAATGGAAGAGACAGAAGAAGATCTTGCAGGTTTCTTTATAGCCTGAGCCCAGCCTGCTCAGGTGTGCTGAATCAGTGAGGAGATGACGAGGTCTCCCACCAATCAACCTCCTGAAACACAGGTTAAGCACACAACATGGGAAGGACAGGACAAGGCCACCTCTGAGGCAGTCACACTCTCTCCCCTCCCCCCCCCCCCCCCCATTAGACAGGGTTCCTACCAACAACTAACCACACATTATTATTTTTCTAAAAAGGGTGCTTGGTCGAAACAACCCCCCACCAAACACAACTTAGCATTCCTTCTCCAGACTCTGCAACTCAGCAACCTTGGTGCCTGGAAGCAATTTAAGAGGAAGGGAACCCAAAACTGCAGAGGACAATGTACAACACACGTTAGTCAAGTACAGGGTAACTTGCGAAAGGTTACAAAGGTGCACGGGATAAAGCATCCGCCATAACATTATCTTTTCCCTTAATATGGTGGATGTCCAGGTTGTAAGGCTGCAAAAACAGGGCCCACCGCATGAGCCTCTGATTCGGGTTCTGTAGAGAGTTCAAAAAAAGTGAGTGGGTTATGATCTGTAAATACTATAATTGGCATTCCAGAGTCAAGGTAGACATGGAAGTGCCGCAAAGCCAAGATCATTGCCAGAGCTTCTTTTTCTATCACTGAGTAATTCAGCTGGCAGGAGTTGAACTTTTTGGAAAAGAAGCTAACTGGACGTTCAATCCCTTGTTTATCAGTTTGGAGGAGTACGGCCCCTGCTCCAATATGGCTTGTATCAACATGAAGCTTGAAAGGCTGGTCCAATCGGGGCGCTAACAGGACTGGTGCAGAACACAACAAAGCTTTCAATTTACCAAAAGCTTGCTGACATAAGGCAGACCAAATAAATTTGATTTGTCCTTCAGCAAGTCAGTTAGAGGAGCGACCACCGTTGAGAAATTCCGGCAAAAACGGCTGTAATATCCAACCAAACTTTGGCACCGATAGGCCGCACATGACCCATGACCCACCACCTTACCAAGATATGTCAGTGGCTTTTGCAAACTCGCATTTCGTTAAATTTACAGTCAAATTTCCCTTGCCTAGTCGTTCAAACAAAGCATAAATACGTTTTACATGATCCTCCCAGGTATTACTGTATATAACCACATCATCTAAATATACAGCGCAACCTTCAAGTCCATTAAAGACCACATTCATGAGTTGTTGAAATTTAGCGGGAGCATTACGTAATCCAAAACCCATGACTGTATGAGAAAACAGGCCAGATTGTGTGATAAAGCAGATATTTATTGAGCCCTTGGGGTTAATGGCACCTGCCAGTACCCCTTCAATAGATCAAACTTGCTCACATACTTAGCTGCACCAACTTGGTCAATACAGTCCTCGACACGAGGCAATGGATAGGAATCAGACCTTGTCACAGCATTTACTTTGCGATAATCTGTACAACATCTTGGTGATTTATCAGATTTTTCTACCAACAAACATGGTGAAGCCCAACTAGAAGAAGAGGGTACAGCCACGTGATTATCAAGCATATACTTAACTTCACCATCAATTACCTTTCTCTTCTTTTCTGAGAAATCGTTGACGAATTGGTTTTGCGTCGCCTACATCAATATCATGCTCAATCAGATGTGTTTTTGAAGGAGTGTCCGCAAATAGGGATGATAACTTCTCAACAGTTCCACCAACTCAGCACGCTTTCCCACAGTCAAGTGAGCCAACAAACTAAGTTCTGAAGTGATTCCGAGTTCTTCAAAAGCCCCCGCAGTAACGCATCAGGCGCTGTCACATCTTCCCCCACACTAAATGCTGTCTGCGCCACTGTACCAACAGTCAAAACAGGACACGCTTCAACAAATTCATATGGCAAAGTTGGTTTGTTTTCCTGCGGTCTGGCGTAGCAATTAGATAGTTTTGTTCCGACAGTTGACACACTACAGTATATGGACCAACAAACTTTGCAAGGAATGGTGATCCCATCATCGGCAACAAAGCTAGTACTTGGTCAACCTCACTAAACTGCCATGTCTCAGAGCGCTGGTCATACCAATACTTCATCCTCGCCTGAGATTTTTCCAGTTTTTGTTTTGCCAGTTCACCAGCCATATATAACCTGTGTCGGAAACCATTCACATAATCTATCAAGTTTGGAGGGGGTTCATCTGTAACCCACTCATCACAAAGTACTGCCAAAGGTCCACGCACCTTGTGACCAAAGACGAGGTCATTAGGACTGAACCCAGTAATCTCTTGACACACCTCCCTGGCAGCTAACAGCAACCATGGCAAACCTTCCTCCCAGTCGCTGTTCATCTCTGTGCAATATGCTCGCAACAACGACTTGAGAGTTTGCTGAAATCGTTCTAGAGCACCTTGGCTTTGGGCATGATAAGCAGATGCTTGGTTATGCTTGATGTTAAGTTGCTTAAGAACTTGGGAGAACAAATGTATTGAGAAGTTTGACCCTTGGTCACTCTGAATGATCATCGGTATTCCAAATATTGCAATAAACTGAGTTAAGGCCTTAACTACAGACTTGGCTGTGATAGTACGCAAGGGGTAGGCAGCAGGATAACAGGTTACCTGGCACATCACAGTCAACAGATACTCAGACAATGGCCCAACACAGTCTATGATCAAGTGTTCAAATGGGTGGTCCACTGCAGGGATTGGATAAAGTGGGGCAGACTTAATAGATCGATTTGGTTTACCCATTACTTGACAGGTATGGCAAGTCTTAATGTAAGCTTCCACGTCACGTTTAAGACGAGGCCAAAAGTAGTAACGCAAAATGTGACAATATTTTCTTAACTCCCAAATGCCCTGTCTGATCATGCGAACATTTCAAAACTGTATTTCGATTCTTAGTTGGCACCACTATTTGAACTACCGGATCACCCACACAATCGAAACCCTGGGGCACCCACTTATGCACCAATACCTCACTCTGCAGGAAATACCCAAAAGCTGAACTTTTAGCGTCATTGCTAGGCCGCACCTGGTCAAACAGCTCACTCAAAGCAGCGTCAGCTTGCTGTTCACCACTAAGCTCCTGCTGTGAGATGGGAAGAGATTCAGGTACATGCAACTCTCTTTCTAAATCACACTCTTCCTCCTCAACAGATGAATCTGACCTAGCGCTAGTCATTCAATCAATCAAAAAAACTTTGTCATTTAGAGATTATACAATTCAAATGAAATTTCGTTGTCCTGGCTTACTGTAAAAGTGAATGTAAAATTGGTCATAAATATTTAAAAGTGTCGTGGTGCTAATGCATGAATATAAAATAAAGTGTACTTAAAATATAAATGTACTTTATATAAATAACATATACACACACACTATAAAATATATACATTTAAGAGTTCTTAGAGAGGAGTTCACTTCACATTGCTCGGGAGAAAAGTTATTTCTGGTTCAACAGTCTGATGGTTTGGGGAAAGAAACTGTTGCAGAGTCTGGTAGTTCTGCGGAACCTCTTGCCAGAGGGCAGCAGGGAGAACAGGCCGTGGTGGGGGTGAGTGGGGTCTTTTATAATGTTCTGGGCTCCGGTGAGGCAGCGTTTATTAGCAGTGTCTCTGATGGAAGGAAGAGACGTCCCGATGATCCTCTCCGCTGTCCTCACCACTCTCTGCAGAGACTTCCAGTTTGAGGTGTTGCAGTTTCCAGACCAGGTAGAGATGCAACTGGTCAGTATGCTCTCTATAGTGCCTCTGTAGAACGTGGCGAGGATGGGAGGGGGGAGCTGTGCTCTTTTCAACCTGCGCAGAAAGTGCAGGCGGTGCTGTGCCTTTTTCACCAGTGAGGAGGTGTGACGGGACTAGGTCAGACTGAGTTGCACCCCCAAGAACTTTGTGCTGTCTGTAGTCTTGACTGCTGTGCCGTTGAGGAGGAGTGGTGTGTGACAGTGCTGCTTTTTCCTGAAGTCAACAATGATCCCTTTTGTTTTGTCAACATTCAGGATCAGGTTGTTGGTGTGACACCTGTCAGATGTTTCACCTCCTCCCTGTAGGCCAGTTCATTGTTGTCCCTGATGAGTCCCACCACAGTTGTGTCGTCCGCGTACTTCAGGATGTGGTTCATACTGAACCTGGCGCAACAGTCGTGGGTCATCAGGGTGAACAGCAGTGGACTCAGAACGCAGCCCTGTGGGGAGCTGGTGCTCAGCAAAATGGTGCTGGAGGTGCAGTTTCCAACCCGCACACTGAGGGGTCCCAGTTTGCTTACCAGATGCTGGGGGATGATTGTGTTGAATGCCGAGCTGAAATCCAGGAACAGCATTCGCACATGGGTGTTCTTCTCCTCCAGGTGGGCCAGGCTCAGGTGGAGTGCAGAGGAGATGGCGTCCTCTATGGAGCAGTTTGGGTGGTAAGCAAACTGGAACTGGTCGAGATTGGGGGGGGGGGGGGGGAAGTATGAGATGATATGGTCCTTGACCAGCCTCTCAAAGGACTTCATTCAGACAAATGATTGTGGATTTTTTTTTAGGCACTGGAACAATTGCTGCTGACTTGAAACATGATGGAATAGCCTGGTCCAGCGAGGTGTTGAAGATGTCCGTGAGGACATGGGCCAGCACAGTCCCTGTGCAGCCGTCCTAGAATACTGTCCAGGCCCGCCGCCTTCAGGGGTTAACTTTCTTCAGCGTCCTCTGGACATCAGCTGTGTCGAGGATCAGTGATTGTTCATCATGCTTGGGAACAGCTTTCATTGCAGTTGTTTAGTGCCTCAAAGCGTCCAAAGTGATTATTGAGGTTGTTGAGTCCTCACAGGGTGGTGGAGCAGCCTTGTATTCAGTGATTGTCTGAATTCCCTGCCACATGCGCCTGGTATTCATGGCGTCATTAAAGAAACTCTGGATTTTTTGACCATGGGTGTGCTTAGCTTCTCTGATGGCACGGTCCAGGTTGGCTCTTGCTGATCTCAGAGCCACCACGTCACCAGATTTGTAAGAGACGTTCCGTGCCTTCAGCAAGTCACGCACCTCCGTAGTCATCCAGGGTTTCTCATTGGCACGTGTAGTGGTGACAGAGACATCTTCCATGCACTTCTGGATGTATGCAGATACAGCATACTCCTCCACATTAATTCGGTGGTTTCCAGTTGCGGCCTCTTTAAACATGTCCCAGTCTGTGCATTCAAAGCAATACTGCAATGCTGACATGGCTCCTTCAGGCCAGATCCTCACCTGCTTCACCGTGGGCTTTTCTCTGATGAGCAGGGGCCTGTATGCAGGAATTAGCATAAAAGAGAGATCGTCTGAGGAGCCGAGGTGGGGGCGGGGGGCTGCCTTGAATGCCTTAATGTTTTTGTAGGCCAGATCCAGTGTGTTTAAGCCTCTGATTGCAAAATCCACATGCTGATGGAACTGAGGGAGAACGGTCTTTATGTTTGCCTGGTTAAAGTCCCCTGATACAATAAAAATGCCCTCCGAATGTACAGATTGCAACTCACTGATGTTCTGATCGAGAAAGGTCATTGCCCCTTTAACGTTTGCACTGGGGGGAACATACACTGCAGTGATAATGACTGGTTAATTCCCTGGGCAGATAAAACGGTCTGCATTTTATTGTTAAAAATTCAATGTCAGGAGAGCAGTGGCTAGAGAGCATTGTGACATTTGTACTCCACTTGTTACTCACGTAGATACACACGCCACCCCCGGGGGATTTTCCCCTGAGATCGCACTTCCTGTCCGACCGGAAAGTTGTTAGCCCTTCCATGCTAACGGCGACATCAGGGACGGATGAATTTAGCCATGTTTCCGTCTAAAATTATGGCGCAGCATTCCTTCATCTTCCGATTTGCCGCTAGATTCAGGTAGTCCAGTTTGTTCTCCAGGGAGCAAACATTGGCAAGTAGGATGGAAGGTAGTGGCGTTCTGTAGGGGTTAGCCTTTAGCTTAGCCGATAGCCCTCCCCGACTACCGCCCTTACGTTTCCTATCGCATCGCCTCCGCTTCCTCCTGATGCGGCCCGTGCTGGTAAGAGGCTCCGCTGCTGCAAAGGCCGCTGGGTCTTGCCGGTGTACTAACCAGAGTCGGCGCAGGCTAGCCAGGGTGGTTGTGTGTATGCTTCCTAAACTGCAGACTTTTCGCAGATCTAGCATAACCTGGCGATTATATACTAGTCTTGCATCTAACGTAAGTAATGTATTTGCAGCTAGAAGTGGTTTATTTGCAATTAGATGTCCGGTGTTGTCGCAATTAGATGTCCGGTGTTGTCGTAAGCCAGTACAGCCGCAGCCACTCTGAACTCCATCTAGTCATTGAATTCCTGTTGACACCGATTCTTTCAACAAAGGAGTAGACTTAACAGATGGGGAGCCATCCTGACCATCAGCCCAAAACCCGGTTACCAGCCAAATCATTTCCCATAATGAAATCCATCCCATCGATAGGCAAGGCAGGCCAGACCCCAATGTGGACCTCACCATCCAAAAGGCCACGCCACAGACGGGCTCTGTGCAAAGGAACACACAGAGAGGTTAAGCCCATTCCCATTACCAGCACACAAGCACCAGTATCTGAGTCCTGAGAAAAGGGCAGCACGGAAGCTAGAATAAATGAAACCTTAGTGCCTGTATCTCGTATAATTTTAACAGGCACTTCAATATCATTCCTAGTGAGAGCTACAACCTCATCTGACACAAAAGCTTCAAAACCAGAATATTTTCCAGTTTCAGATTTAACTGAATCAAGCACCTCCTCCGAAACTGGAATTTTCCTACTTGGAACACTGAGAGCAACTGGTCTAATATATCTACCACCTGGGCGATATACCCTACTTTCCAGTAGAGGATACTCTGCTTTCCAATGTCCCCTCATGGCAATAGTTACATGCATGATCAAAATGAGATGAACTCGGAACAGGCTTCATCTTTGCGGACTCAGACAAAGAAAATTTTGCAGAGTGATCAACAGCTTTAGCAGTAGCATTATCTGCCCCACAGTTTCTTACAAACTTTCCTTTATGTTCCAGCACATACTTATCTGCCATGGTAGCAGCTTTAGAGGCAGTCTCTACTCCACGCTCAGCAATACGAGTGGCAACCTCAGGTGGAATACACTCTTTAAACTGCTCTAGCACCATCAGATTAAACAGATCTTTAAAAGTAGTAACTTCCAACGCCGAACACCACCTATTGAAATGTTTAATTAATTCCCTTGCAAATTCAACATGTGACTGCTCATCAGACTTCATCCCAGACCTAAATCGTTGCCGATAGGCCTCTGGTACCAACTCATAAGCTTTCAAAACAGCATCTTTAACAGTAGAATATTTCTGGCTTTCAACCGCACTAAGCGCTGAATAAGCTTCTTGGGCTTTTCCTGTCAATACCGATTGCAACATCACTACCTGGACAGCCTCGGGCCACCCTCTCCCATTGGCAACACGTTCAAAAAGGGAGAAAAAAAAGTGTCTGGGTCTCTCTCATCAAACTTTGGTACGAGACGCAAGTGTCCCACCACATTAAACCTTTTCAAATTTTGTGAACCGTATTCACCTGAATCCTTAGTATCAGCTTTACCTGACTCAATTAGATCTAACTGGTACTGCTTTAACTCCAATCGACCCTTTTCCAAAGACAGTCGTTCCTTTTTCAGGCTCAATGGACACCGATTTCCGTTAATGTATCCCTCAATGACCCTTTAATTTCCTGTTTCCTCCAACAACAACATCATAATGCTCAACAAGCTTCAACTGTTGCTCTTTTGTACAACTATCCAACAGTTCCTCAGACGAAGACTGAACAAAGTTAGCCACAGTAGCCATAACTACAAAGACCAAGTCCTCCAACACTAATACAACAGGGTTAACGGCTGTTTTAACTATGGAACCCAATCCCTCTGGCTACCTATTTAACCAATACTAACTGACTCACTAAACCCTAGTCTTCATGTGGCGGGATGGATTAAGCACAAAAACCAGCAATCCGGTTAACTTCCAGCATGCTTAAAATCACCTAGACAGTCCTAGAAGTGCCCCCGAGCAATGCTCTAACCAATTACTACACACAAATAACAAACACAAATTAAAAAGAGATCAAGAGAGACAGCTAGTGTGTCACATTGCTTATGCCTAACAGGAATAAGGGTTCCAAATTATTTACCAGCCCTCAACTCCCCAATAGCAGCTCAGGAAAACATTCACCAACCTATACCTAGACAGAAAAACTGTTCTTAATCACAACCAAAAGCCAAAATTATAGACTGAGGCCTCCCAAATCTAATACTCTCCTCCTCCTCTAAAGGCAAGCCAGAGACTTTACCTAATAGCTAAATGCTAACAGTCTTCTACTCAGTATTAGACAACTCACCAAACAAATCGCGGACGAGCCCCCATTTGTCACAACCTGGCTCGAGAGGAGGTGACAAGGAGGGAGACCACAAATATAACAAATAACTTTTCTATATGGTTTAATTTAAGTAAAATGATCCACAAAGCACACACACAATATAAATAGCAGGCAACAGGCCCAATGGAAGAGACAGAGAAGATCTTGCAGGTCTCTTTATAGCCTGAGCCCAGCCTGCTCAGGTGTGCTGAATCAGTGATGAGGAGATGACGAGGTCTCAGCTCCACCAATCAACCTCCTGAAACACAGGTTAAGCACACAACATGGGAAAGACAGGACAAGGCCACCTCTGAGGCCGTCACAGTGTGCATGTTCCCTTTACTGATGTCACACACAACAGACAATAATATGTGTCTCTGTGCAGAGAAGAGTGTGTGTACGTGTTAGTGTCAAAATACTTTTTATGTTCAGTGCAATCACTTCTAACCACATAAAACCACAGCTGCTGTGTGTGTGTGTGTGTGTGTGTGTGTGTGTGTGTGTGTGTGTGTGTGTGTGTGTGTGTGAGTGTGTGTGTGTGTGTGTGTGTGTGTGTGTGTTTTACAGGCCCTTAAAGCAGTATACAGTAGTCAACATAATGGTGTTCATATTTACAGCAGCAGACGCGTTATTATGTTCACAATAAGGATTACACTACAGGGGAACTTTATTAGAGGGAATCGTTGTGCGTATGTGTGTGTGTGTGTGTGTGTGTGTGGATATTGACTTTAATAGCTCAGCATTGGTCCTGTGTGTGTTTATATGTGAATACAATGATAAATGGTGGCAATTTCTTCAACACATCATAAACATGACATGTTTATGTCTTTACCGTTGTTGCACACACAAACACACGTACACACAAACACACGTACACACACACACACACCACTTTACACCGTCACTCAATATCCACACATAGTGCAGCCTGAACTGTCTTCAGTGTTTTGTTGCATCATATTTTCTAGACAAGCACTAAGATAACTTGCCTCGCAGAGTTGCTGAGTATTATTATTATTATTATTATTATTATTATTATTATTGTTATTATTATTATTATTATTGTTATTATTATAAGTAGGCTACAGGTAGTAACCAAACAAACATGCTAATGTTTAGCATGTTAGTTTTCTACGTTAGCATTCAGCTAACAGAGTGTGAGGTGTCCTAACACACAAACCTTTAAGTGCAAACAGCAACATGATCTCTTCCAGCCATCGATTATTACACGCAGCACACAGCAGATGCTTTATACGGAGGAATGTATCAATCCAGGGAACAAACATGATATAATTGCTGCTCGCCACACACTGGGTAATTGATCCGCAGGGCCGAGGGTCGTTTCTGTGGTTTCCTGGTATAAAAGCTCACCACCTTCCCACTGGAGTCTCCTGCCTCGCTCACACAGCTGCTGCTCAGTGTGCTGCAGACGTTTCTCACATCCGCACATGACTGATTACTGATTCACACATTTGTTTAGTTCTTTATTGTTACTTTGTAAATAAAGACGCCTGTTTATAACTCGTCTAGTGTCTCTACTTTGCCACATCGAGACGCCGCCTCACTAGTAACCTGGATGTAATTTTCATTAGCTTGCAAGAGTCACACGGTCCCTCCATGACCTGATTACATGACAGCATTGACCAGTAAGAATAAACCATCGCACTAAGAACATGTCAGGAAGAGACACTTCCAATACTAAACAACTATCTGCTATATAAAGAGAGAGTGGAGTAATGTGTGTGTTGTGATCAGAGTTTCTCTGTGTTTTGAGCAGTGTATGATAGTGTTAGCACATGTGACTCCCTCACTTTATTTCTCACTGGCTAGCTAGTCGCCACCGCTCTTCCACCACGCTCATACAACGGTTAGCGCTGATCCTGCTGTCCCTACTCATCGCTTGCAGAAGAATAACACCCACCACCCGGTTCCCCTTCAGGTTAGTGCTGTTAGCTCTGTCGCTGTTGTTAGCGTTGTTAGCTCTGTCGCTGTTGTTAGCGCTGTTAGCTCTGTCGCTGTTGTTAGCGATGTTAGCTCTGTCGATGTTGTTAGGGCTGTTAGCTCTGTCGCTGTTGTTAGCGATGTTAGCTCTGTCGCTGTTGTTAGCGCTGTTAGCACCGTTAGCTGCTCGACGTTAGCTCAGCCGTCACCACGTGGAGGGAATCCCTCAATCATACTGCTCTGAATTTGGAATTGAGAACATAAAAATAATAACAAAAGAGATGATTGCCAGACCCGTTCACATGGACCATGGGGCTTTTTCAATTTTGATGAGATAAAATGACAGAAGACTTGTTTAGTGTCAACTCAAACTGCAGGAATAAAACTGAAAGCACAAACATATCAAGACAGTGACAGACACACACACACACACACAAACACACACAAACACACACACACACACACAAACACACACACACACACACACACACACACACACACACCACTAGGAACAATACAGAGGTGTCAGGATGATTGACCATCCCTCTATGATATGAGCTGCTGTGTCCTATAATGCACTGCAGCAAATCTTGGAGCCACCATTTAAAAGGTTTCCTGGAGATGTCACCAGGCTCTGTTCCAGGGTTCCTGCAGCTCAAGTTAGATTTTTTTTAATGCCCCTCTGAATTAAATTTAATACCAAGTTTATCTGGATGTGTTCGTGATTCAGTGTGTTCTGCGGTCACATGTCGACACTGTCGACTGTAAAGCTTGTCAGAAAACATTTTCCTGATCTCTCAGGATTAATTCGGAAGGAAATAGCAAATGTTCAAATATCACAATTAAATCCTCAGAAAATATCCTTAATAAGTAACGTTTCATCACGTGTTTTTAACGTATTAAATCCGGAATCATAGTTCAGCTAATGTGATTCAAAGATGTTGGCAACGGGAGTTGCACACATGAAGTTTATTCTCAGTTCACAGACTCTGTTTAGTGTTTATTTAAGGATCCTCATAAGCTCTCGTCTTCCACATATAACAGTGTGTCATACAGCTGTGATTGGAAGGTTAAATAAGGTCATAAGGTCATGGTTTGCTGTACTTCCTGTTGGCAGAGTGATGGACAGCTCTGAGGAGCGAGGAGTTCTCCTCACATCATTCTTTAAGTCGCTGGATGTTGAAATGAGTTCTGAGCAGAAGCGTCCAAACAAAATGCCCAAAACAGCTGTTTTTAAAACACATTTACTGAGTAAGAGATGCATTAAGTGCGTCAGTGCTTAAGGTGGAGTACAGCCGGGTTAATTAATTTCCATTTACCTTCATTTCAGACACATAGGTCCACATCAGTAGGATCCTGGTAAAATAAACACACTCAGCCTCCATTCCTTCAGAAAGTTGACATCACAGGTAATTAAGAACAATGGAGGAGTTTTAATCCACTGTTTACCTCATGCTGTTTGTCATCCAGCTATTTTTCTCTTGTATTCAACATTCAGAGCTTTTCTTCCACAAACCCGCTTTTTCTTGTTGCCATCTGCCAACACTGCAGAAAGTCTTCGCGGTCACAATTAATCCCAAGACAACAACAACAACAATAAAAACAAGTGCAACAGGGTTTATCCAAGCGAGGAAGAGTAACGCTCTGGAAAGAGGGCAAAGGGGGGGGAACAGTGTTCGTGTGTGTGTGTGTGTGTGTGTGTGTGTGTGTGTGTGTGTGTGTGTGTTGCTGCAGAACGCACTGAAGCGAGCCAGTGTCAAGTCATATGAATAACACACACACTTATTCATTTCCACAGATGCACAAAGAAACACATAATACAACTGTGCTTCTGTTCTGCTACAGTGAAGGGAGTTAGGTCACATCGCTTCCCGCTGTCAAAATTGTTGAGAAGGAAACTATGTGAAAGTGAGATACAGTAGTTTCACTCTGTACCGCCGCGACCTGGAAGTTAAAGGGTCAAGTCACACAAAACTTGCTGTTGTCTTCACACTCGGATGGTTATGTGTTGGTGTGATCCAGAGACAGAAAAGGAGCTCATGGTTTGTTTTTCTCAACAAAAAAACGTTTCAGTAAATTCTCTTTTCAAATATAAGATACAGTCTCTCAATATATAAAAAATAAACAGGGTTTGGTCAGATTTAGACGAATAAAGCTTCCTTTCAAAGGTGCACGTCTGGAGAGGAAGTTAATCACTTCTGTATGTACACATAAATCCTCCACCAACTATATATATATATATACCCATTTCATTTACTGACATTCATTTATAAATTCTGCTTTCTTTCCATTTGAATTCACTTGTTTCCTTCCACAGTGGACTGGATGTCTCTCTGCAGGGCAGGTTGAACACTGGTCCTATATTTCAGGTCCTTTCTCACTGCTACACATTACTGCAGAATTAAACCTTCAGTATGAGACTTATTACTTATTTAACCAGGTAACGAAGCCCCCTGCTTCACATGCAGACAGTTCTGCACAACTACGCTCTGTTTGTCTGGGAAGCAGAGCAGTTCGGGGCGCTTCATTGTTATAGCACTGATGTAGTTTTTAGTAACTTAGAGTCTCAGACACATGTCAATAACTTAACTTCCTGTTTTCTAAAACAGAGTTACACGTTATTCTCAAGTGGTAAAAAGCAAAAAAATACAACCTGGTGGAGACGTTTCATACTGAGGCTGCCATTTAATCTAACGTTAAACTACATATGTTTATATATATTATATATTTGCACTTTTATTAGCCCTTTCTTATACAAATTCTTAAAACTTTCAGATTGCTTTTGTGACGGCCCTCGCTTACCCTGTCTTGTGTCAGTCACTGTGTTGTATCTGTTTAAAGTGTCAGTGGAGCTGATGGCAGTATTCGGTCTGATCTGGAGTACCTGGGCGCAGCGCACCTCAGGACCATAAAAGGCCAGCATCCGCAATGCTGCTCTCTCTCCCTGCCTGAGCCAGGAAACCCTGTTGTTTTATCGTTGTCTTTTGTTTGCATAAACTTGCTTCGCAATTTATGTCCTGTTTTACAAATAAACCGCTTATATACTTTGGCATTTGGTGTCCTTATCGTCTGTTTGTCCCGCCCTAGAGCCGGGGTTGTGACACTTTATGATCACACAAGATAAATCCGCCAAGCAACATACATTTCATTTAAAGCGTTCGCATATGTGACGAGTTGGGATGAGAACTGATCGTCTATATTGGGGTACGTTGGTGTATATTTGCAGCGGAGGACAACATTGTAGTGTAAAACATAAACACACTTTGAATTTGAAAAATAGTCAGTTGTCTACATTACACTAAGAAGACTCTAGCAGCCTTCTGGCAAGGACTGAAGTCATTCATATTCATTCTTATAATACTTATTTAAAAATGTATGCATGTTATGTGTTTACCTTTAAAAATAAATCCAACTCCGATCTCTATCAGTCTCTCCTTAAAAGTCCAGTTGTGTCTGCTGTACTCCCGTCAGCACAGCAGCTTAAGTAGCGTGTTTGTTACAAGCACCATCACAAAGAGCTGAATGAGCCGGCAGGTTTGTTGGCGATCTAACGGGCCTCATGTTCACCGAGCCGACACTTCGACGCAGTGTTAAGCAGAAGACTGAAGCTGAAAACAAGACAGTTCTCTGTGTCGCGGTAACCTTGGGACTGAACACGGCTTCTGAAGTTTAGCAGGCACGATCAAAGGCTGACTCAACTTGCTCGAGGGACTGACTGCAGGTGGTCTGGGCCACCTCGGGCGGTTACCAGGTAACTGCTAGAAATGAGGAGTGTGTTCATGTCAACATCAAGAAGGATCAGTTTGCCGTCACCGTAGACATGCAACCCAGGACAATATTGGGAAGATCCTGATAGACACAGTGCAGTTTGACTCATTCCCAGCTCATCTTTAAAGCAGACAAAGGGTCATGAAAGGACGAAACGCACTGCTAGTTAGCGGCCATGGATGGTTGACTTCTGGGGGCCTTTTTGAAAGTTTGAATGTGTGACATCAATGTTAATATAGCATGCTTCTATCTCCCAGCCCCCTAACCTCAACCCAACTCAAATGTCTACAAGCGAAGGCTGCAGAGACACAAAAACACCACATCAAATATTAAGTGGGCAGGCTGTTTACTGCTCAGAGAGAGCGTGGCACATACCAAAGATGCTTCAAGTGAGAGTTTGTGAAGCAGGAGCCCCGGCTGGAGCGCTGCCCCTGCTGTCTGGTTCCACTGTGATCGCATGCCGCCGTCACTTTGCTGGAAGTAAAGACCTTAAATTATTCAGGTTTGTGCAACAAGGTTTACTTTTGTTTTTTTGATTCTCATCGTGCTATTATTTTTCGAAAGAAGCCTTTTAAGGTAGCCCATGTTTTTTAAGTTATTTATTCATCACACAAAAACAGGTACCACTAACTTTGTGTATTTTGTAGTTCATAAAAAGGAGTTGAGAAATGTTGTCCATTAATATCCACACTTTCCATGGTTTCTCTTCTCCACCTCCCTCTGTCTATCTTATGTTTTTGCCTTTCCGGTTTCTCTCATCCCCCTTTTCATTCTTCAGTTTAATCTTTCTTGCACTTTATCTCCCTTTCATCTGCACTCTATTTTAATTGCTCCTCATTTTCTCTGTCTGGACTTCATAACACTCATCCACTTTTCTATTTTCATCCTCGATCCCACCTTTCTTCTTCTGCTCTTTTCTGGTATTTTACAAGCAATATCTGCCTCTTCATCTCTCTTTCACCTAGCTTATAGTTTAGCCCTGAAGGACGACCCTTTTTAATTATTTCCCCTCCCTCTCCAGATGAGCGTGCTTCATCATAACCTGCCCGACAATTTTATGTTATTCTCCGTGAAATAACCAGCAGGATGAGGGGGGCTTTCACTGCAATTTTGAATTAAATAAAAATTTTACAAACCAATTTTCACAATGAAGTCATCAGCGTCTGAAAAATTATGCCTGCCCATTAACTTCCCTTAATGTTCTTAATGTGCGGCTCGGCACTCCTCCATGCTGAAATCATCTTTTTTTTTCTCCTGGAGATGCGAAGGATGGGTGGGCTGGAATGTGACCTTTTGACCTTAAAGCAATGCATTCTGGGTATTGCCTTGAGGTAAGAAAGTGAGCGAGGGGAAATAAAAGAGAGAAAGGGGTAATGTAAGTGTATTGACGTGTGTGTCAGAGAGAACACGGCTGAACAAGGCACTAATAAAGTGTGTGTGTACGTAAGTGTGTGTGCGTGTGTTTGAAAGAGAGAGCAAGTCAATGTCTAATGTGGTTCTGTGCCAAATAAAACCAGTGTGTACACAACTGACAGAAAGACAGAACGCCTGTGACAAATCAAGAGAACGTAGTTAGCAGGCGCAGCTCTCACCCCCTGAATCACGCACTCATCATCTTACTAAAATCCTTAAGCAAAGGATTAGTTTCAAGTCTTAACAAATATATGTTACAACATATGTAACTAATCCTTCCTCTAAACAAGTCGTGGTTGCCAGACTCTTTAAAATAGATATCACCTGTCAGTCAGCATTCTTTCATCTAAGACCATCAAATGAGCCTTTATCTATTCATGCAAAGATTTTACCTTCCGATGAGACAATTATTTGAAATTAAAATACTCTTCTTGTTCTAATGGCCATCCAGGAACTCCTGCTGGTACGGCTGGGGGACAGGGTCAAATCTTTTAGTTTTGGGGTGTAGTTAGAGCAAGACTCTGAACCCTAAGTTGGTCCCAATGGGCGGTCCAGCACTTTGCATGATGGGTAAATCAGAAGCAAATTGTAAAGCGCTTTGTCTGGTAGGGTAGAAAAAGGAAGTGAACATTATATAGTGGGGAGGATGCAACAACTAAGTCAACTTACAGGAATCACAACTCTAACGCAGCAATTAATCCAAATCAGGCCTTTGTGATGAAAACGCCAGAGATGATCCAGATATGTACAGTTAAGGGACACTTCCACATCGCTGCACAACCCAGAGGGACATGGACAGGACAGACATCCCCGCTGCATTTGATTTTGCACAAAAAATACATGTGAAAGAATTTTAACTAGATTGTTTTCACTGTTTCCAGCAACAGTGAACAGTAATAATAGGACACAGCAAAGAAAAGCAGACTATAAGTCAACAGCAAATGGGAGGCAGTTCCCACAATGCATCTGAGAAGAGCAAAACTTCAACACTACATTAAGTAGAAATCTGAGACTGAACAGTGTGAACATAACGCTTATGAATAATATCTGCTGTTACATCCTCATATAGAGAACATCAGATGAAATTATCAGGAAAATTAATTAAAATCAGTATACAAATAAGTCAGAATCCTTCAGGATATGTGTACAGTGTAAGAAATGAAAGACAGTATGAAGTGTTTACAGCTCGTGTGAACGATGTGCAGCAGATATGCAAACATTTCTTTTCATTAAATCCTGCTGGTGCTTCTCCTGTCAGCTCATCATCACTGTGTGTTGTCATCCTGCTTCACATTTCTTCTATTTGTATTTCTGTTTGTGCAAAACCCTGTTTGCAAACCAAATGTTCCTGACTGCGTTAAGTTGGGAATTGAATTCTGCCTCCAACCTGGGGTGCAGAATAGTAGGAGGCAAAGCATCAGAGGGGGGAAGGAAACGGGAAGAAGTACGACCGCTCGCCAGGTTGAATAGCTGTTGGTATAAACACACGTACACAATGAGACACTTCTCTCTTTCTGCTTCTTTCCATCGTTCTCTCTCCTTCTTGCACTTCATCAAAAGCTGCTATTGACAAGCTTGCCTTTGTTATCACAGAGATCTACACACACACACACACATACACACACACACACACACACACACACACACACAATCCATTCTTGTTACTATAAACAGTAATGGGAAGATAATTACACAGGTAACTTTCATCTACTGGAAGTGTGAGTGCATGTGTGAGTCTGTGTGTGTGTGTGTGTGTGTGTGTGTGTGTGTGTGTGTGTGTGTGTGTGTGTGTGTGTGTGTGTGTGTGTCAGAGTGTTTCCTGGCAATAAACACATAAATACTGTCTGCCCGGTTTTCTTCTGCATCCACGATGGACAGGACAGATGGCAAGACAAAGCTTTTCTATTTAAATTCATGTTATTTTATAAATCATTTTAAATGAATAATTTCCGCTCTTGATTGCCTCAAAAATCTTTTTGGATTTTTAAGTAACTCTTTTCTGCGCCAAGTTTCTTTTCATCCTCGTGACGGAATCTTCTTGGACGGAACAAACTTCCTCCTCATGAAAGCAGCAACAGTCTCTCGATATGGACTGTGTGTTTGTGTGTTTGACAGTAGCCGCAGAGTCAATTACGGAGCGCAGCTGTTCGTCTCACAGCAGTTTTTTGGTTTTCTTTTGAGATGTGATGGGAATTAATGTAGGGGGTTTCTTGTTTTGTTCTCACCGGCCTCATCACATCTTGTTTCGTTTGGCAAGATATCTTCCAGGATCTTTCATCTTCCTTGATCTTCCTCATTTGTTCATCTGAAGTGAAACGTTGGAAATGAAACTGAAGCGCTAAGTGTCACTAATTTGACAAAGTGCTCAGTAAGTGATCTCCAGCTTTCCAACATCCATCACTCACACGTTTAGCAACAGTCAGGTGGTGGTTAGCTCGCTCGATGACGTCCTCACATCACACGTCTTTGTTCTGCTAGCTCAACAGGCTGAAGTACTTTAATTATTCCAGTTTAATGTACACAGACAGATCACAGCTGTGATCATTGACATAAGTCAAAATTGATAAGTGACATTATTCTATTAAGACTTTTTCTCACGTGAACTCTGGACCTGATTCTCTGGAAATTGTCCAAACATTGTTCGGAGTTTCCCTGTAACATAGGAAGCACATGAAGCGTTCTGACTTACGGGACATACTCCATTGGGTTTGTGTGTGTGGGGGGGGGTGCAGGACATGATGTTGACGTAGATGTTTTCCTAAACAACCGGTGTCGGACATCACGTCTCTCCATTTTCGTTGGAGTCTTCATGTAAATTAAATTTTAAATTATAAATGAAGGAAATAACATTTGACAGCGAGTTCCTTATTTAAACACAGCTTGTAGACTACATAGAAAAGAGGTGCAGGTGTTGTAATGCACATCCCACATAGCTGATCAGGGTTTGAGTTAATAACGTGCACAGGAAGTAGGGAATGTGAGAGGGCATGCGTAGAACACTTTGGCACTGACTATAATAAAGGAGGAGTCAACCCTTTGACATTGAAGGCGACTCATACAGTCACTCCGAACCCTTAACACCTTGCAGATGTAATTCCTCACTCTACATAACCTATTAAGTGTCTTATACAAAAGCACATTTCTGATTATTAGTTAAATAATGAATCACTGCAGTAAGTGGTGCAGCTGCCCTCCTGCTGATGCTCCTCTACAGCTCGACATGAGAACAAATCCTCTGAATGATGCTTAAGAGCTCAAGTATTTACCTGATATCAGACTTTCCATAATGGACTCTCGATGGCTCTCCTCCAGCAGGGAATCGTGGCGCTCTGCTACTATTACTGACTGTTACTGACAATGAGCTTCAGTGGATCTATCACAAGGCAACTTCTTGTCTCATTATACACCGGGTAATGTGAGTCAAGCGTCATCAGATGAAAGACCAACCGAAAAAAAACACTGAAAAGAATGGAAATGTCACATATGAACGAAGGTCGATGTAAATCTGTTGTTACCGGTTTCTAGAAAACAAAGTAACTCAATTGTCACGATGCTGCACGGCTTATTGCTGGAGCCAAATACCACATATAATGTCTTTATGAGCTCTAAATGTTCACAACAGCAACGTATCTCCACCCAAACAAAAAGGTTATGACACTAATGTACCAGCACTAGTGTAATAAATCCACACAGGGCCTTTTTCTAAATGTTTCCTCAGGTGACATCCGCAGTTTAATTTGATGCGACATCAGGAAAATCTTTGCGCTCCGAGCTGAGCTCCCCTCTGCTGACATGTGAGCAGGCAGAGACGAGCAGGCAGAGACGAGCCGTCAGCCGCAGTGTGAGGGCGACAGCCTGCAAAGTCAACAGACTGAAGCAGACAACGCCGGCGCCAGAACAGCTCGTTAAGGAAGCTCGTTAAGAGACCCCTCTGTAATGGGAACATTTTCAACCAAAAAACACGTGATGAAGTTCAACCGATTAGTCAAAAATAATACAATACATGCGGGAACTGTGACACGCAACAACAGAGAGTGTCAAAGGTTTAGGAGTTGAATAACTTAGTGTCTCTACCTCTGTGCTTCGTTCTTGATCATCTCCGATCACAGGATCATTAGCACACAGGCGGTGACACTTCGTTCTTAGAAACTTTATTTTTCATAGAAATGTGTCATTGTGTTTTTGTGTAAACCACCGGGGACACTTTAAAGCTATTTAAAGCTTTAATTTATCCAACTAATAAGATGAGATTCTGGAGTTTATATTGATTCAGATTGGTGACAAATTAAAGGGAAAAATCCGCAGGAAGTTTAAATCAGTATAAGTTTCCAGAAACATCATCAAGTGCTGCTTGTCACAGATTCTCCAAGTGTGCAGATCTGCAGGAAGGAGGACGTCTGTCTGACATGTCGCTCCAAAATCTAATTGGGAGGCATTAACACATTTCAGTGTAGAAGTTATTATTTTATTTGACTTGAAATGTCCATGTCAGCGGAAAGACGACACATTCACGTTTGAAATTAATGTCAGAGTGTAGGCGATCAAAAGGTTTGTAACACAGAAGGTTTCCACTAGTTTTACTATTTGACACCTGAAATGTGTTTTCTGGACCGCAAGTCTCAAGTCAAACACATTTCCCAGCAGCCCTTCTGATAAACCGACTGCACACTACCTGAAGGTACCTGAAGGTGGAACAACGAGCAGCTAAAGGTTAGATGTTTGTCTCTTAAATGTGTCTGCCAACATGTTCTATTTATAACCTTATTAAGGCCATAATATGTGTTTTAAATTGGTTCTGCTGCCCCCAAATGGCCAAAACTAAATTATCGCTGCTCTAATCAATACTTTTACCTCCAACAAGGATGATTTGTTTTCAGCTCGGTTTGTCTGTCTGTCAGCAGGATAACAGAAAAACTACTGGCCTGACTTTCATGAAACTTTGTGGAAAAACTCATTTAATTTTGGATCCGAATCACGAGGCAGAAACACGCAATTTGTTTCACTTCGGTTAACGTTGTGACGATTGTGTTGCAGATTGTGAAGATTCATGGGAATGACCCTTTAAGTCAGAACAACAGATATCAACGTGTTGTTTAAACGCTCCGAGCCATAAACTTTTGCGTTAATGTTGTTTCCACATTCAGCTTCGGTGTCTTCGGAGCTTTAAATCAGAAGAAAAACTTCCCAAGTTGGAAAACGGGACAATCCAAGGAGCAAGTGAATGCACCACCCGAGTGCCCAGTTTTATAATAGCAGTGGAACTTCACTGTGTCCCCACAATTTTCAAAACCAATCCCTACTTGCCCATCTCTATACACCTACACACACCTACACACACACACACAAACACACACACACACACACACACACACACAATTGATAAAGTGAAGCCGACAGTAATTAGATGCATCCAGAAAGGTCAAGGCCTTCCCGTTTCAATGAGGAGTCTTTCACTGCCTTAACATATTACTCAGTGGATTAAATTCAATAACCTCATTCCCACACACATATGATTGAGCGATGCATATTAATACCATTCACACTATTATTATGACCCCCGCTTTCATGTGTATGCATTATTCACAGCTCGACTGCAGTTTGTGTTTCTGCATATTCGCATAATCAGAGATGCTCTGACCTCCAAAGAATGTGCTGGAATTATCTTTGATGAGTGATGAGGAGAATTACTGAGACACAAAGACAACAAGACACGCACAGCAAACCTTTAAATCAGCCGAAGTACATTCGATTATTATTATTTTTGATTGTTGGAACCGATCGCTATCAACCCAACGTCTCCATTATGGTGCAACATTGAGATTTATAGTATGGTATAGTATATATATATAGTACATAGAATACCTCCCAACTACTCACTGATAAATGTTTGTAGAACACAGACCAGCAACCTGAAGAACAACAAAGATGTGATGTTCCTTTAACCACAACTAGCTGATGTTCTTCTAAACCAGTCGACACAGTCTCACCGCCAAATAACCAAATACACAGTTACTGTCTGCATGGTGGCAGCTTTCAAATACAACACCAGATGGTTGTGTGTTCAACACCAGGGCTGCCACCATTGTACCCCTGAGCAAGGTAATTAACCCTGAGTTGCGACAGGGGGACTGTCCCTGTAGTTAGTTCAGCGTCTGCTAAATGACCTGTAATGTGATGTAGAGACACAACAGGCATTTAACTGAGTCTGCGTCACTATTAGACTATTAGACGATCCGGGAAACCGACAGTTTATAGATCGAGAGTCCATGTCTGGTGACGGATTGTTTTAACTCTGTTCGTGTCTCGTGTTAAACCAAAACTCAACGTTGACTAGTTTTACTTGACTTGTTATTACGTCACCGACAAACTAAACTAATGTCCGTTATATAACAAACATATTTATTTGAACCTAAACCCAACCTAACCCGGTACTTCTGTTGTGTAAGTAAACCTTAAAGCAAAGTAAATCTATATTGGAAGTTTATTTTTAAAATACACTTTATATGTAACAAGCAACACACACACACACACACACACACACAAACAAACAAACCTGCACACTGTTCAATCCGTATTCATGTCAATCTTTTCCGTTGGTGACAAACCCTGTTGTGTTAAAATCACATTTAAACCAACTTCAGAACCTTCAGCTTGCTGCGTCGACCTTTCAGCAGCGTTCAGCCTGTGATGTGATTACTGAGCTGCAGAACAAGCTATACAAAGAGATAAAAAAAACACAAAGACCTTCTTTAAACAACTGGCTCGGTTCACATGTTGCCAAAAAACTGACAGACAATTGAACATGTGATATTTGTTAAATCATTTGTTATGAAGTCAAAGAAAGAATATGGTTCAAGCTTCTTGTTCTTTAAATATTTTCCATAAATTATAAAATGTATATCATGGTTTTGTCAAAGTGCAATTTAAGACACTTTATTGGCTAAAAGGTTGATATTGATAATGTTATAATATTATATTTGACAAAATAATCATATAACTGAGAATGAATTTTGAATTACAGAAACATTCAAACTAATTGTTCAGAAACTTTTGGTTTTTTAAAAGAATGGAAGACTTCACACACATCAAAGGTGTTTCTGAGAAAGATGACATCATAACTACCACTAGAACTGATATCCTAATATGCTGTATATTCCGGTCGGTTGGTCTTCTCTGATGATTTAATGCATTGGAACATTTCCATGTAACAAAAAGCCTTTTCAACATCTCAGGAACGCAACATCCTGCGTCAAGCTGCTTCATTTCCGTGCTGAGTGGATGTTTGCAGGTGGAATCAATAAGGGATCACACGGACGCCTCGCTGCACGAGTGTAGCTCGTGTCTGCCACCACGACGTTTCTAAATATTAATGTGCAATGCACGACTGTAGGACAGTGAAGCTCTTGACGGCGTATTCCGTCTTCATATATCAGAAAGCCAACAAACTGAGCATTAGTCCCTCGGTGTGACCTTTCGGCAGAGCCAAGCACTTGTGTATTTAATCCCTTTATGGAGTGCTGTGGGGGTGAAGGCTCCAGGGATCCTGGAGTGTTGTGAAGTGTGGAAGCTGTGTGAATAGACCTCAGACCTTCATTTTTATGGATCACAGCTGAGAGTGGAATATGGAAATGATGTGGGTTTCACATGAATTAGAGAAAAGATCATGTGACTCCATCTGTCTGCTTTGTTAATAACATCAGTCGTTTTCATTTTCAAATTACGACTTTGGGAAGGGTTTGGTGCCACTGAGATGGAGGAAGTATTGAGAAATGTGATGACAGTGAGAGAAATATAGAATATTCCCAGCCTGACTATTTGTCTAAGCATTTATTCAATGTGCTCTAATTTGCTCTGAGAAGCAACAGAACCATAAAACTACTATATAAATGTTAAATTAAAGGATACGAGTCAGTAGAAACTCCAGGCTGTGTGTCCCTAATGAGGCGATTGTGTTGATGTTCATAGAATAAGAGCTTCAAAGTTTAAAAGCAAGATGTCCTCTAAATGCATTTTTCTTTATTGTTAATTTTGGCAGCGCCTTCAGTTCACTTCCCAGAATGCCACAGCACTGTTTTAATCAAAGAGCTTCTCCTTTAGTGTAAAAGCTGTTGCTTTGTGCCACACTGGCTGACAGCCTCAACTTTGTTTCATGCATTTTAAATTGAAATGTCACAACCAGGATTTAGGTTTCATATCAAGTAAAAGGCTGCCGGTTAAAGCTTTTGAATGAAATACAATCGGCCTTCGTCGGTAAAGGAGATGAACACTGATGACATTTCCCCCATTCAGTTTCAGAACACTGGGGTACAGGCCGGGTGGGAGCCGCCCGAACGGAGAGGAGCAACATGGAAAGCAAAATGTTGTTTTTTTTTCAACTGGAAAGTGTGAGGAATGTCCTGCGACATCGTCTTTGACAGACAGGACTTTTGTGTTACATGACATCCGAGCAGTTTGAGCACAACAATATTTAAAAGAACGGGTTGCAGTGTAGCGGAGCTGAGTGGTCGGTGCCGGATGAAAACACACATAATACAGTCGATGCTCAGAGCAGATCATGAGTTATTCTCTCCTGCAATCTAACCTGTTAGAAATACAGATTAGCGCATATATTCTGCAACTACTGATTTTAATGGCTTTACATGATTGGAGTCTGATTCAACCTTCAAAATACACACAAATCAGCCTGAAACATGAGCTAATTTGCTGTAAGTAGAAACACATAAAAGCTCAAAATCATTGGAGGGAATGAAAATGAGCAAAATTACAAATGTACCAAATTGGATCACGCTCTTGTTAATATAATTATGATAATTTCAAAGCCGTTTGAGCATCTCTTTGGGGGTTTGACATTAAACGTATGGAAACACTGGATCTTCTTGGCTTCAGCAGCTGAAGTCTTTCCTACATGTTCTCTGATGCTTTGAGTGTGATGTTCATTGTTCAATTGTTTTGCATAAACACGAATAAAATTGTAAAGCTCTACGAGCAACACTTAAAGGCTCCAATGCTCATAAGTTCCAGACCTCTGAATCAACACCCACATCTATCATTTGCTCAACTTTCTCCAATTGTAGACAGTCAACCAATTAGAGGTCTCCAGGAGGAACATTACCTTCCTACATGGCTAGCCACAGTTCATGAAAACGTCCGTGCCAATGGTGTCAAGCATGGATGAGATGTGTCGGTCACTTCTGATTGGTTGGTTCCAAAGACACAAGTCAGTTTACGTGAACAAGTATATTATGATATATTTCTTGTGTACTTGGTGTTCTTGGAAATTCACCAGAATCACTTGGATTCATTCTTTAGATTCGCTGAATATCCTCACTGATTCTGCTCCATCCAGCAATTAGTTTTGGAGATACTTTATCAAGGACCAGCGTTGGGCAAGGTGCAATGTTTGCCCTGATGGTGGCGCTACGGGTCAGTAAAGTTGTAGATGATACACAGTGAATAATTACAGCTGAATGTCACAATCCCCCACAATTGGAGGTTATTCAGATCACCTGTTGGTCCTAATTAAGAAGTGAGAGCAGCTCAGTGCATTTCTCCTCTCGGCCATCAGAGTGTGACAACGTCTTTCTTGAGGGTTGAAGAGAAGAAGAGATGTGCACACTCGGGTCATTCTGATCCTTCCTCGATTTAATTAAAACTTCAGTAGATATTGTCATCCAGAATCTCTGGTATAATTCGTGGAAGAGTTTATGCTTTCCTAACAATAAGCTTACGCCCACAGGCTTTATATTTTATATTTTGTTGTCTTATTAGCTGCAAATGTCCCCACCTTTTAGCGACCTAACCTTTCAGTTTTCACTCTAGGAGGCTTGAATTTGGCATCATTGCACTGAGCGGAGAGTTTTTATAAGGTTGTTTGTGTTTGCATGCATGGGTAGATGTAGATGTGAGCACATATATTGCACATTTGAGCTTGATTTGATCAAAAAGGTGTTTATTTATTATTGAAGAGGCATTTGTTTAAAATTAAAAAGGCATTTTTTCATCATTAGTTTTGATTGTGAAGGGACTTTTCAAGTAAATATTTGTTTAGTTGGTTGCGAACTGGTTCTCAGGCTCAATGTTCTGTCTGATATTTAAACATGCATGTTTTTGATTGGCCAAAGAGAGCTTTGCCAGATCACCACAGCCAGCTTCATCTGTTGTGGTAGAACGCCCTGCCTTTTCTATCTTTTTTCAAAGCCCTCTGCATAGACATCCCTCAACGCTTTGGGCTCATTGAAATGAATGAGCAGGCTACAATTTCTGACTCACTGATAATGTCTGAACATGGCGAAAGCGCTCCTAAAACAGTGATTGTGGAAATCATAATCACAGAATTTCAGGTGTAGCTAAAATAAAGTAATACAGAAATTCCACATCCCCCATTGTGGGTGACCAGGCTTCTGTGTTGAATGTGGGCCAAACGAGGCTCTGCTGATCATCTGAGTTTGATTGAACCGTCACATTATTTTACACACACACACACACACACACACACACACACACACACACACACACACACACACACACACGCGGGTCCACACAAACACACATATGGTCACATAAACCATGATCCTACATAACTATCCTCCCTGTGTGTGTGTGGAGGTTAGCTGACGTCTAGATATGTTCTGTGATTTGTGAGGCTGTTTTCAATGCAGGAGGCAACAGGAACACATTAAACTATAACTCAGCACTTCAGGGCGCGGCACACAGATATGCAGCAGGCATGGTGGCTGCAAATGTACACATCACACACACCTACAAGAGAAAACATTCGCAGGCTACATCAGATTCCTCACTAACGGTTGGCAAACTGTACCTGAACTCAGATAATTCAGTCGAAGGACTTTACTTTCTTTCCTTGTGTCCTTCCTTCGTTCGCTTTATTTATTCCCTGAACCCTTCCCCCTCCCTCTTTCCTTTCTTTCTTAATATAATGTATAAATCATAGCAGCTGAAATGGAGCACGGGCAATACTCAAATTAACAACTCAGTGGTTTATGTTGTGTAATCAGTCATAGATTAACATGATGCACACGCGTTGGAGAAGATTTGTACTCAAGGAAAACTAAAGTAATCTGATCAGAGTGATTCAAAGCATCCTTCACTTCTTCACTGAGACTTTCATTTCGTCTTCTCTCTCTAAACATAATTCCTTCCCTTCGTGTTCTGCACTCACTTAGATGACGATGGACCGCTGAATGCAGCATGTGTTGCAATTTATAAACACAATGAATATCAAACCGTATCTGAAATGGTCCCAAAAATTAAAGCTGCTGACTAAACGACGATGATTCGAATCTTGAGTCGAGAAGTCTCAGAGGTGATTCCCAAATTGTTGTAGCTGTGTCATTGTACATAAAGTAGTGCAGAATAACAGCATCACAGGCTGTAAACCTTTAGAGTCCTGCACAAAAGTACTTGAACTAAGTTCAGCCTCAGCAAACACCACCCTTCCTTCTTCCTTTTGCATCACCCACGTAGAAACCATTTTTTACTGGATCTCTTATTTAAAGATGAATCCTTCAAGTTAGACAACGTCCAATTCGTCCAATAAGTTTCTTTAGGATCATTCAGAAGTTATGGGTTCCATCAGCCTCAGCTGCAATTAGTGACAGTAAAACGTGCCATACTCTGGTGACCATAATATGCATTATAATCATCACCATGCTAGCATTGTCACGTTAGCATTTAGCTCAAAATATTGTAGTACAGCGCTTGGGCCTTGCTGTTGTGCCTCCTGCATCACACAGCTATCAGTGCTGTGATCGCTCTACTTTTACTTGTTAAGGTCTGCAGAGAGCTGCGTCATATGTTTGACGATTGTTGAGCAACCAACCATAAATAAGTCTTAAGTGTGAGTCGGTGGATGTGGGCTGTTGCAACAGATCTTGTATTTATGGCTGAAAGCATTTTAACTAATCTGAAGGCCTCAGTATGCTCAACAAACTAAGTGCTTGTCACTTGTTATCATCAAGCATCTGAAACTCTTTGAGTCTTATAGGGAGTTGTGTTTTCTTTTCTTCTTCTTTTTTTAAACTAAGGTTCCAAGATCTTGATTTGAGGTTCATGTGAGATGAAAGCTCCATCCTACTACATGGACTCTGTGATGAGATTGTTTTCACCACTGTAGTTTCCAAAACAAATAAAGCAAAATAAGAAGATCGAGGCAGAAGGCTTGACAATGGTGTAAGTATGGCCCCGTCGCGCAGATTGGCTAATGATTCATCACCCCCGCAGCGCTCATTGGCTGGATCGTTTTTTTACAACCTAGAAACCCCTATTTCATATCACTATCACAGACGAATCAGTCAACTCGATGGAGTTGCCGGAGTCAAAGGTCTTGATCCAGGCAAGATGATCACGTATATTAACCCTTTAACACCGAATGTGTCGGCGACGACACATTTTGCAAGCAAAACTTTGGATTACCGTAATTATGTCAAAGTTTGCGTAATCAAAATAATTTCAACGTTTTTTTAAAGCTGAGACTCTGCGCTTTACAGCATATATCGAGTCATTACGGTAACTTCAATTACGGCCCTCCCGGAAGCCCGCGAAACAGCGCCTTTGTTCTGAGCGAATACACAGCCAGCGCTGGAGAGACACAAACAACACCGCGGAGATATAGAGCCGGAAAACAGCGGATTTAATTAAAATGGAAGCAAGACGGTATGTAAATCAACACTTGCATTGCGTGGCGACTTGTTTAGAACAGTGTACCAAGTCTGTAAGGTTGCACTAGGTGTGTAATTGTACTTTATATGCGTAAATGTGCGCGTCTTCTTCAAGTAGCCTGCGTCCTAGCAGAGGCTGTGTGCAGGCTGGAGCTGGAGAGGAGGAGGTGTCACCAGAGATCACATTCAGGCGTGTAGATGGAGCTGTGGGGATGCTGGATGATCTGGTGATGCTGTCAGACACAGAAGCCCCTCACCACATCACACCACAAGATGGCAGACTGAGGCAGAGCCGGATGATTGAGTCCCTCAACCACCCCAGGTGTCCAGCCCCCTCTCGATATGGGAAACCCAGCACCAGGTGACATTTATTCCCACTTTGATGCTGCAGTTTTCAAACTCCTCTGTGAATACACAAACAAGAATGCAGCCAAAAGCCTGGAGAGAGGGAGAAAGTTCATCTGGACTGAAATAACTCCAGAAGAAATTAAGAAGTCCACAGGCATGTTGCTGTACATGTCAGTTTTGGACCTGTAGAAAGATGAGCAACTTTTGGTGTAAGCAAACAATTTTCCATGTGTCATTCCCTGCCACTGTCATGTCCCCAGACTGTACAAGACATTTCATGGCCATTTGATCTAATCTTCATATGAGTGACCCAGAGAAAACAGGAGCAACAGGAACAGTCACTGGCAGTACCACCAAGACCTCTACATGTGAAGGGACACTCAGAGAGGAGAGAATTACCCTGTGTGGGGAAAAACGCCTGGACATATTTTCCATTTTATGACCAGTTTTTGCAGATGTAAGAGTAAAAGACTCAAAACCTTTACTGGAAAAAGTTGTATACATTTCAAACTTCAAATGTAACATGTTAAATCTCTTATTCATGTACAATTGCAGTGTTTTTTGTTCACTAAACCACTAAACTCAAATTCTGCTTTTGTGTTTCTCTTCATTTTAAACTGTTATTACACTTTCATAACATGCAATAAATTGTAAATGACTGCCAGATATGGAATGTTCCAGGTATTGTTGGAAAATGAGCAAAAACACTTACTCACAGGACATTTTCTGACCTTTTTATAGTCAAAATAAGCAAAAAAGTCCAGGCGAAAATGTTGAGGCTTTTTATGCTTAGGTGTTAAAGGGTTAAAAGCCCTAGAACAGGTTCTAAAGGGACCCTATGATGTGTTATATATGGTATACTATGGTTCTTGTCCATGCATTTGTCTTTATACTTTGCTTTTGCTGCTGTTAGGGCTTTGCAAAAACTAACTACTCAATCTAATCCCTAACCCTATCCCGATATTGCGACATTGTAAGGTTGCCCATCAGTGCTTTTAAAACAATAAGATGTTTGATCATTTATCATCAGTTATGTGTTTATAATGACTACGTGGGTAAAGGCAAATACAGTACCATATTACGATATCCAAAATCTTTGACGATATCTAGTCTCTGACACTTCACATGTACACAGTTTGTCTTATAACACATTTTTACTTTTACATATTGTTTTAGATTTGTTGATCAATTAATTTACAGTGTTCAGGCAGTGATGATAAACTGCTCAGGAGCCTCCTTCACTCCTTTCCTTCCTTCCTTATATTTTACCTCCTTCACATTCAAAATGTAATCACATCTGATCCATTGCAGTGTGTTTGAAAAGTATTTTATTTCTTCTTCACATCTTTCCCTTCCTTCCAGCCATCCTACTTCCTTTTCCTTATTTCAGTCAGACTTTCCTGCCTCCTGTCCTTACTTTTGTCCTTTCCTCCCTTTAATTAATCTTGTCATTTACTCCTCCTTCTATGCAGCGAGAAGCATATTGGTAATGGAAAACTAACCTGATTAAATTGCTATCCTCCCTTCAATTGCTGTCTTTCCTGCTTTCATTCATTCTTTCGCTATAAATGAGGATATTGACAACCCAGAGAAAGGTTAATTCAGCCAAATTGAAGGAGCTTTCTTTTACGTTTTTCCTGCCTTCTTTCAGTCATTCAATCAATTAAACTGACACAGCAAAATGACTCTAATGATTATGTCCTCATGAAGAGCTCTTACTGGAAATTGGCTTTCTGTCTATTTCTATGTCTGAGTTGGGATGACGCTCATGATCGTCTTTGATTAAACAAAGCAGAGAGAAAAAGTGCCTGAAACACTCATCGAGTCACAAACACACACAAACAAAACTCTGCAGTAAACTGTAATGCTGTTAAACCCTCTGCATAAGGCATTTCTGAGAAAAAAAATGTTTCATTTCGCTCCGCTTGGTCTTATTGTGTAAAACAAAATACGCATCCGGTGCCTGAAGGTGTTTGTTGTTTAATATTTAATATGATAATCCTGGAATATTATTGAATTTGGGGGGTTTATTACAGGTAGGCCAGGTCAGGAGATTTTGAGGAATTACTTTGACTTAAATTAATTTCCAGTGGTCTTATTCACAACACATCCCATAAGGCTAGAATGAGCTTCTAATTGGTTGAGTTTGGAGAAAGTGTGTCTGTCAAAACAAACAGTGGAAAAATACTTTCAGATTTTTGGTTTTTGGACCAATTTTAGAGGCGATGGGATTGCATAGTGTCAATGGAAAGACACAATACTGGATACTAGAGCAAAGAAGTTACACTTATACCTGGGCTTTGTGAATCTGCTTCATGAATGTACAGAGACGATGGGAACAAAGAGACACTGGAGGGAAATATTATCAATATCAAGATAACAGAAACACTGCAGATTGTTATGCAACACTGGAAAAATGCAGTTGTGCAGAGCTGATGAACTTTAATCTACTATCAAGTTGCATTATGGGATGTGGAGGATGGAGTGAGCCTATAGACACCTGCCTTTGTCATGACTTTCTTTTGTACTGAAACACTTGTGTCCACCAACCTGGTTACATACATACAGTCTTTTCAAAATAAACTTCCGTCTTCACAGGAAACAACTTTCTTCGATTCATAAAAAGAACAACGTTTGGGTTGAAATAACTACGGAAGATGTTTTACTGAAGAATGTGAGTTACGTGACTAATAAATAAATTCTGGTAGCTCCCATCCATCCACCCCGGACCTCCCAGTGCTGACCAGCTCTTTATACTTCCTGGTTCTTAATACAATATACTTGCGTAAGTATAGCTACGTACGTTGTACCTCGTGTGAGAGTCTCCATTCTTAGAACATCTAATAAATAACTCTTCCACGTGATGATGACTTTAATAGTTTTTATCTGCAGTTAGCTGCATAAACTTTGTGCTTTTATTTGCACTCTTCCCTGCTTTGCTGCCTCGTCACTGAATCCATCAAAACAGCTAATAAAACACTTTGGTGGATGATGGACTCCTTAGGGAAAAAATATTCATTGACAGAGATGAAAGAAAAAAATATATCGAGAGAGGGAATCTACTTATTGAGGAGTTGATGTATCATGAGTTCTGCTGACCGGCACATTTGCACTTTAGGGACTGAGTAGGAAATCTTTCTTAAAATTAGAAAGAAAAACCTTCCGTTAAAAAATATTTATGTGAAGTATGAGAGTCCACTCTCGAAGGTATTTGTTCACTTTAATGACGACACATTTATTGTCCACTGAGCAGGCGGAGAGGTCAGCAGGGTTCATCTTTTACCACTAAAGAGAAGTAAAGTTTGAACACTGAATCTCTGTTACTGACCTCAGTCTGGTTGCTCTTGAGCAAGGCACTTAATCAACAGCCGTTTGTCTCACTGGGATAAACTGTTCCAGAGACTGTGGGTGGAGGTTGGATGAAAGGACCAGCTTTTTGGGATGAATTGACAGATGATAGATGGCGGAAATGGGAGTCAAAGCATTTGGCAGCAGTTGAGCTGCGGGTATCGACCGGGCAATGCCTTATGGAATAAGGTGCATTACTAATGCATCCAAGTGGAAAAGCTTGCAGACAGACACAGGAATGAATTAACTGCAAATAATGAGGCCGGTTGATAATTATCATCATTTACACTCTTGCTCCTTCCTTAATGAGCCAACGTTAGTTAGCACGTGCTAAAGGTCATTGAGATGTCCAGATCTTTCCAGATTGCTTCTACAGTGAGTTTCTCAGGGGTCAGCTGTCAATCAAACTGTGTGGGCGGGAGGCTTGTTACCATTGTGCAATTTTCTGTCCGCTATCCAACTGAAAATATTAATTTAGCTAATTTAACTGCAAATATGTGGCTTTTGTGAGGCAACAATTGTTGGGCTTTAAGGATGGAAGAATTAGACTTAAACTGTATCTTGTTGTTCAACTCATGTTTCTTCATATAGTTTACAATAACAGCAATACATGAACATCTACTACATCTCAGATTGCATTAAATTTTTCTAAAAATCTTTCTCTTCCACTACAGTGTCTTCAAGGGAATTATCGCCTCCTTTTTAAACAAGCGGGCTTTGGTCCGACAGAATATATTATGTTATTTGATAACTTTAGACATTTTTGTGTTGTATAATACTGTTTTGAGATGTGTTAAATCATGTGGAACAGCAGAGTTTACAGCTAAATTGGCTTTTTATATAAAACGGTAAAAAGATAAAACATTGTTGTTGAATAGAATTGAGCAAACGATGATGTTGTGTAATTAGACACACACACATATGTAATGAAATAAATGGTTGTGTGTGTATGTGTGTGTGTGTGTGTAGGGTCATATTAATTAGCTGTGTATCAGTTCAGCAGCAGAAGGTCAGCAGAGCAGGTAATGAAACTGAACATGCGTGTCCTGCTGGATGTTTCTTCTGACACACTCGTTAACACAACTTCCAACTCTCTCCGGCTCCATCTTTCCTTTCTTCTTTCTCTTCCCATGAGGGGACAAGTGATGTAGTACTGAACCCAAAGTAAAAACTATAATATAATAATATTTTTATAATAACTCCAATAACTTTTGTACGAATTCCCATTAAAATGTTGCACAGACATCGTGCCCACAGGATGAATCCCAATCATCTCGCACCACCATGAGGTTGACATTTATAGTTTTAAGTGAAACTGAATTACTACTGGATGGATTGACACTTATGTTCTCCACAAGATGAAGCTGCGCTGATGAATGCAACACGTCCTCATAACAAATCGACTGTAAGTGAATCTCAAAACGTAGCGTTGTGAAACACAGCAGAAGTTTTAAACACGTAACCAATCAAACAGAACTTGTTTAGGAAAAGATCAGGGTTTGGGTTCAAATAAGTATGGGATGTAGATACAGCGTTACATATGTGATGTATGACGTGACGTAGTTATGTGCGTAACGTGAAGTAACAACGTGATTGTTTGACCCTTCCTCCCCACTTTATAGAGCGCCGTTCAACATCAAGCGTAAATATGAGTCGTAATAAGCTGCTTGTAAAGATTAATGTTATGCATCAAACCCAATAACTATCAGAACAGGAAACTCTCAAATACGGAGCTATTGTTAGCTTGCACAAGCTACTTATGTTAGCTTGCGCAAGCTAGTTATGTTAGTTCATAGTGGATGAATAATAATGACTACCTTTTGACCAGCTTGTCATGTTCTTCCTCATCTCAGCCCTGAACCCTCACGGATTTCACTGCATGTGAGAAGCTATAAGAGCTGCACATGGTATTAACAGGACGGATCATGTGACCTTGAAGACATGAAAGAACAATTGTGGGTTTTTATTTGACGTTTTACCTTCTTCACGGCCATGAAGACAGTGAATGAGTTAAATAATCTATTTACTCACTTTGGTTAAAACGGCATCATTAAGCAGAATTGAAATCATTCGTTGATGAACAAACTTTGTGTATATGTATATGTTCTTTGCTTGTCTTAAATCCTTAATGTATCGTTTCTGTGTGAATTTAATATGCCAGGCTGAGTCATTCTTGTTTAGAGTTTTTGTTCTTTATTTCTATTTTCAAGCTTTAATTTTCTCTAAATCTTAAAACTAAACCTCGACTTTTCTCCTTTTCAGTCAAATACAAAATCGGGTGAGAGCTGCTGCAGCTTAGATCCTTTACATCAGGGGTGTCCAAACTTTTTTCACTGAGGGCCACATACAGAAAAATATACGAAGGACAGGGCCACTCATACTTTTGAGGTATATTCCCTAAAAAACAAAACAATCAAATAAAGGTAAAAGCTATATGCTTAAGTTGAAATGCATTCATCAGGAGGTGAGTTGAGAACAACTCGATTTCTTTCTCAATGATAGAAAAATCTTGGAAGTGCTGACTGAATTCTGTCATGAGAGACGTGATCAAAATTAAAATGGGCCGCCGGGCCGCAGTTGGCCCACGGGCCGTAGTTTGGACACCCCTGCTTTACATGTTAGCATTCTGCTAACTACCATTGTCTTTAAGAACATTTTGCTACAGAGCTTTAGTTTAGTTGTTATATATCATTATTAGTTGCAGAAAAATATGTGAAGCTTATGTAAAACTGTTTTTTTCACTATAATCAGAGCTTGATGCAATAAGCACAACAATGACGAATGATTCTGTAACAAAGGAATGACGCTGAGTTTGGGCTTTGTGGAGTCGTGTCGTCTGGAGAAAATTATTTTAACGTGCTTTTCCTGTTGAACTGGACTCCGGTTTGACTCCGGTAGAGTTTTGTGCATCTCAGTTGCCTTGCTGCTCCAGAGGAAGTTAGTGTTGTTGGATCTAACCAACGAAAGTGAGAAAACACTCAGAGCACAATTTAATCTATAAGGTTAAACATTGTTATTATTTAAAATGCCGCCAGCATCCGCTCCCAGCGTGAGCTCTTGTTTGATTAAAGGTTTTTGTTTCACTTGAATTTTCTTTTCTGTGAAAAGAAACTGAACCAAGAAGAAACATGGTCGACTGATTTTGATCAGAACAAAACATAGGGAAGTGTTGTCCAGCTGAATGTCTGTCACACTAACAAAGACAAGATTTAAAGTGAACTGACGGGAACATTAAGTGAAAGACATTACAAATGGATCCGACATTACAGAAGCAGAGGGAAAGAAATAAAGCAGATGATGGAGAGAGGAGAAGGAGGGAGGTCTCCATCTGTTTCTGCTGAATCAGGGAGGTGGCTGAGTTACTAAATGTCAGGACTCCTCCTGTCACACACACACACACACACACACACACAGGAGGGCTGTGAATGTTGGAGTGAAGACAGAGCTCAGGCAATTTGCATTAATGAGAGTTTAGTTGAAATTTCTGGCAAAGCCAGAGAGAGATCAAGAATAGAGGAGCGGGGAGAGCGAGGGAGAGAAAGCAGTCCGTCAGTCAACAAGTCCGTAAACATCCAGTCAGCCATGTAGCTGCACAAAAGCATATTCATGAGCT